>NW_008239324.1:8537570-8556716 GCF_000691975.1 Corvus brachyrhynchos
CTTCCTTGCAATGCTCTGCAGAGCTGAGTCCAACATAAATTCAAACCCGAACAAGTCATCAAACTGCTGTATAACTTCACACTGTGACACATTTGCTAAGGTGTTTAAAGTTTCTCTTCTATTAAATACCATAATTATTCATGCCAACCTGATTATTCACATAAATCAACCCTGCATTTAAGCTTTCCTTCCCTTGAGAACACTAAACACTTACCTGACCGTATCTTTAACTTAAATAAAGAATTGCAAATGCTGTCTTCCAAAGGAAGTGCTGTACAGATCCAGCACAGCCAGGGAACTACATTAACAGGATCCTGATAAAAGAGAGCAGCTTAAAGCAACACAGAGAGGACAAAACGAGAAGGTAGTCAAGAGTCCCCTGTCCCTTCTCAAACATCCAAAAAATTCTTAAGTGCATTTAAAAAAGAAAATTCCCTTCATCACCCTGGAGGTGAATAAACACTTTCAGCGTTTTGGTATGGGAGTACCACACAAGTAAGGTCTATGATTTGAGGAATAAGGTAGTGCTGTAGGACCTTTCCTAACTGCTCACAGCTTCAGGCAGCAGAAAAGAGAAAGCTAAAATACAATAAAATTATGAACATAGCCTACAATGTTTTTGTGATGGAGACTGCTATTGCCATGCTCCAGAGAGCTGAGTCCCTCTAGATCCATCAAAATATGTGCACATGCAGTTCCATCAGGGGGTAAAAGCAAAGCCAGGTGTGCAGAGCTAGAAGACACATCTGGGTGCATGCAGGGGGCTGGGCTCAACTCTGCTGAGCACAGGTATTCACCCAGGGCTGCACCCTCTGCACCCCAAACCACCCTCTGTACCCCAAACCACCCAAACCAGACCAGCACAGAGGTGCTCAAGTCTGAAAGGAAGAAAATTCCTGCTTATTCCCCCCAGGCTGCTTACAGATGGTCTCAAAGAAGAAGCCCTGGGGTTCCCCTGTAGTGCTCACCTCCACTGAGCACACTGGCTGATCCCTCATCTGCTCTCAGAACCACTGACTTAGGAAAATAAAATTAAATTAAAGTGGATAATCCTGACAAAGTACAACTGAGAAATGTGCACCCTTGTGCCAGGAGATATGACAGACAGTGGCCTTTATTAAGGCAAATGTGTGTGTGAGGTTCCTGAACCTCCTAACCCCACTCAGATCACACAGAATGACTCAGCTGGCTCGGCCCAGCTGCGTCCCCCGATTTCACAGCTTGGCTGTTTCCATCTTCCTGTGCCAAGTGTGTCTGGTCAGTTATATCCCCACTGGAATATCTCACTGACTGGAACAAGTTATGTACCTACTCATAAATAATCCCTTTAAATACAGGTAAACAGTCTTTGCAGGAATAAAAAGAAGTAAGTAATATAAACTGTAACACGAGTTTTGGTTTTGTCATTTCCCATGTAAAACACTAGGCCAGCATTGAACAATTATGCAAACTTTCCAAGATAACAGTCCATAAGCCAGTTCTTTTACCAGGTGTCAATACCAGATCCAAATAAAATCTTTATACATTATATTGATCTGCATCTATCACATCTTGATCAAAGTTTCCTGCCTTCTGTTAAGGTGCTAACGATTTCCTAAGCAAAATCAAACACAGCTACTCAACTGTCTCAACAAGTTAGATGAAGTCACTTTAATTGCTGACTTCGATGCATCTTTTCTCGCATACTAATTTCAGCTAAGTGAGATGGTGCACGCACATTAAATAATGAAGCCAGCCAATAGCAGAGCCAGCTGCAGGTAACTTGGTAAAAGTCTCATTCATTCACAAGTCTCAGTTTTAGGGACTTCCTTTCTGTCTCTTTTCAGAGACTCATTTTTCAAAGCCAAATAATTAAGAATATCCCAATGACAGTCAAAATATTGCTAACAAATGAAATTCACTCTATTTTTTCACACAATCATACAATTATTCTCTGTTGCTCCTGCCTAGTCACCTTTTGCTCAGATCAAAAGGGGAAATCTGAGGAACAAAGTCAAAAGTTAAAATTTATAGGTTTGAGGTGCCTTTTTAAAACAGCTGTGGTATGTGCTTGCCCTGAAATTTCCCAGTGCCTCAGTTCTCGGCAGCATCTCAACTGACATGGCTCCATCTTTGCCTCTTTAAAATTCCATATGGAGAAGCTCATGTTTTCTCTCTGCGCTTGCAATGTGATGAAAGGGGAAAAAATTAAAGGGAACTGGAACCTTATAGTAACATATTTGTATTGCTATTGTTAAATCTGTGTCGAGAGCTTAGAAATTTCCATAGAAAAATTTGTACTTGGAGGAAATCTGGAAAGAAAGGGCTTGGCCCTGGAGGGAATTTCATAAAATACCAAATTAAGACATGTCAATTGGGTTCTTAAATTACGCAAAGGCAAAGCAAATAACATACATCAGTGGCTTAAAATGCTGTTTTGTAATCAAATGATTTGTGTTTCAAACCTGAAATTTGACAAGTAATTAATTCCTTCAGCAGATTTATTTTGTATGGGTTTTTTTCATTTTTAGAAAAAGATAGATTGCATCATAATGTAGTAGAATATAAATTATTATGCCACACATTTTTTAGTCTGTCTGAATTTCTTTTTTTGTTTCACATTGTAGGATATATGAGTGCTCTTAGAAATTCTTTCTCCAATTTTATAATTTGCATCTTGCAAATTTTATCTCTGACATGTTTGCTTAATATTTGGATGACTGCCATTGTGAGCACACATTAGGCTGCCTCTTTTGAAGTGCCAAGCCCCTTATCCATTACATTTCCCATTGCTTTCAACAACCATTCAAGCTGGAACGTAAGGGTCCTTCCCTGCCCCGTGCAAGACGGGGCTGTTGGGTCACATGTGCATTTCAAGGGGTTGAACATCCAAAGTCTCACTTGGTTCTCACAAATACTACTCGTGAACTTGCATGCCAGGGTTTGCACACATGAAGATTTCCCACAAAAGTGTATTTTAAAGAATGGTTTTCAACTCCAGTGGGAAAGGTTTAGTGCTCAGTACAAATCTGCCTCAGAAATACTTAGCATAGATTTTATGCAGAGTGGATCAGCAGCTGGTGGCTTCTGAAAACACAAGGAAGTCTTTTCCAATAGGCACGTACAAGCAGTTATCATCTGGCAGATACTCTTAATTCACTTTCCACCTTTTCAATTCCATGCTTGAGTCACAATGTTTTGTACCTGCCTTGCACAACCTAAAATTACACACAGCACCTTTGTCACAGTGCAGGTGAGTAAGAGATTGGTCATCTGCAAAGTGCAGGTTCCATTGCGCAAATGGTGCTGCAGAGGATGCGTGTGGGATACTGTTCCAATACACACAGCTACGTTTGGGAAAGCTCAAATGCACTAGTGCATTACAAAACTCATTTTTGCTGGGCTGTCATTTGATACTTCCAACAGATCCATGCTGAAGATTGCTTCTGTTCTGCAAGTCCCCATCTGCCAGGCTGTGGTACAGCCCCGGCTGTTTCTGCAGTCTAGGATTGGCAGGGAGCTCTTCCCAGGGCAAGAACAGTTTTGCCCAGATGTCCCTCAGTAGCAGAGATGAAGACGACCAGGATGGAGGACTCTACCAGCCACAGAAAACACACAGGCACGCTTCAGCAGTGAGGTGGACAATTATTTAAATTGTGCCTGTTAAAAGCCTGCTGCAGAGCCCCCCTTCTGGTCTCAGGCTCCTCTTCTCCAGGTACAAATAGCTGATGCTGGGGACAGAGAGACCATTGCCAAGACAGATGTGTGATCAGAGATCACTGAGAAGTCCACAAAGTTCTCATATATGCAGTGATGTACAGGGTGCAGGATAGGGGAAAACAAAATCATTTTCTAAGGCCTAGGACTCTAAAATCTTCTTTTCTTCAGCCATATTGTTATTCTTATTCTGACAAGTATGTAAAACTACTAGCACGAGTCTACCCTTGTCAAACTTACTATCAATGCATGATACTTATTTTCAGTGGAAGGAACACATCCCTGCCTCAAACAACGAGCGTAAGAACTCTTTCAAAGAGAGCAGAACAAGGTATCTTTTTATGTACTACAGGCCAAATAAATTCCCTCACTGAAGGTGTAAAAGTTTCCTAGAGAGGGATAAATATGTAGTGTTTTATTTAAAAATGATTTTCTGTTCTGTCATATAATCTCAAAACCTGAACCTTCATCATTAGAGTGAGACAAGCTTTTCCCCTCCCTTTTTGTATATACTGTAGCCAGTGTTGTCACCGTGCAAAAGGTAAATGTTTGTATTTCCCTTTATTCCATAACACTATTCATCGAGCTGTAACAACACAAGTGTCTACATTCTCCAGGTTTGACTGAATGCATCAATTGTTCTTCATGTTCATGAGAGGCTTCACATTTGAGGTTGAGAAATATTTCTGCTGTAAACATCAGACCAAGGAGCACAAATTCAGCTTTCATTTCTCTCGATAGTGATCTTTGCATACAACTTATGACACAAACGTGAGTCAATATGTAATACAGCAGCAATAAAACATCTCAATAGAAAGAAATTCCGTTTTGTTAATACCTCAGTTGCCTCTTTAAACAAAAGATTTGCTGCTGTGACTGTGAATGGCCAGGTAAGTTGTAAGGCTCACAATGTAACTGAACTGTCCTGAAGAAATACAGTCATGAAATGCCTTCTTGATAAACTTGTCTGAATAAGAGTGACCAAGAAGACTTCAGTTTCAAATCTGTAAACCCTTACATGCATGTGGATGTAAGTACTATGGAGTAGAAAGTTGTATCCACAAGTAGTGCAGCTCTGAGACAAAGCCTGGTATGACTTGTCTACTTAATGTCCTTGGGTTTTTTCCCCCTGTGAAAAGGGGTTTGGTTATTCATTAGGCCATTTACTCCAATTATGTGCTACTGAACAATCATAGGTATAGGTCACTCCTAAAAATTTCATATGTACACAATATTTTCTTTTCTGTATAGATATCGTGCATATTAAAGCCTCATCAATAATCATATAGCAAGTTCTTCTTACGATCTTCTCAAGATACTTGTTCCCAAAGTCTGATTGCCACTCTGATAAAGGTACACACTATTCCCAGTACTACCCACTCTTACCAACACACCCATCTCAGTGCCCAGCATGGCCAAAAGTCCCTGAAATTCCACCTGAAATCCTTAATGAACCTCTTCACCTTACAGATACTAGGATGCTCTCTTAAAATAAGCAATCATTGGATTAAAATAATATTCATGTAGGAGACTCAATTAATTTTTCTACTTGTGTGTTAAATTACTGCATTGTGTAGTTATAACAATAAAAATCTGAGCTCCCTTTATCAGCCATAGGTCTAAATCACTGCAAGTTTTGCTATTAAAGAGTCTCCCTAGGTACACTGCTCTGTCACAGATCTGAACTCAAAATCATTTATTTAACATCTGTTTCACAATAATTTCTTAAAGATTTACTTCCTTTAAACACAACTGAGACACTTGATCCTCCCTTGTTTCAATCTGCAATATCCTTAAAAATAACAGTAAAAGATGTTATGAATACAAAACCAAAGCTGACACCAATAAATTTCAGTGACTCATTTCTCTTGCATTATTCCTGCTTGGCTGCTCCGAGAAGGAGATGAACTGTAGAGACACTCAGAGGCAATTTAGTGGTATTACAGAAGGATCCATTTAGTCTGGATTGAAAAGATCCTCTCAAAATCACAGGAAAACTTTTTTTTGGGGAGGGTGTATGCAGTAAGTACAATTTCTCAAGTAAGAAACCCCAGATCACTGGTGGAGCTATGCTTGGAGTGGAGCATGCACCAGTGCCTGGCACACTGTGCCTTGAGAGCAGGTAATGCATAAATACAATTGCTCTACCTGGTTATGCCAGAATAAAAAGTTGCTTATCTTTCACATAGGAGGTTATCTTTGCAAAATTAGTTGAGGGGAGGGGTTGCCTCCATAAAACTAATAATATATTAAAAGTATAAACATTTTCCAGGTGTAAGAAATTTTTATGTCAGGCTACAATGGTATTGCCGTGGGCTTGTCCTCCTTTTTTCACCTGGAAATTTCACCTGGGCTGAATGTAAACACTCTGGACACTGTTCCAGGATTTCTGTCAACCCAGATATAACTAACTACATCGAGGCTGATGGACATCCAGAAATGCCAAGCCAATGGCTCCTGAGCAAGTACGGATCAAGTGTCCAGCACAAGTGTCCACCATCGAGTGCACAGGGCACGTGCTGGAGGTCTCGTGCACCATAGGTTTGCTGCAAATGCACAGAGCATCTGTGCTGCACATGAGCACATATTTCACTCCAGGAAATCCTGGACAGAAACAGGACCACCTGAGCTTGCTGCTGCCCTCCCCCTCCATCAGCAGGCCTGCTCCAGGTTACAGCTGCCTTCCCCCCTCCACCCTGGCTGTATCAGTCCTTGCTGAGCCTGGAGGGCTGGGCTGCTCTGGCATCACCTTCACCAAAGCTCAGCGTCCAGAACAGGCACCTGCCCTGAACAGCTACACCAGGCTACGTTTGCAAACAAAGAGATTAAGCTGATACTGCAAATGTTAACATTTTATCAAGGGTCTTGCAATGTTTGTTGTTCTTGAACTTCTGGAGCCTGGAGAATTGCATGAGAATTGTAACTTTTCATTTAAGAAAAAATATTTTCAGATTAGAACTCTGCAGCTGAAAAAGAGTAAATTATCTGACAATCTGACTGAAGACTATTGCTTGTCCAAACACATAAAATAAAAGAGCTTGCAAATGTGACCTTAGAGACTTGAAAAGCATAGGTATATAAAAAAATTTATATTTTGCTCCTTGTCAATAATTTTTAAGCCACTCATAAAACCATCAATAACTTTGCAGGTCCATATCCTGCTGATAAATGGCAATTTTTTGTAGATGAAAGTTTGATTAAAAAATTATATTTAATTTTTTTTTTTTTGAGGCAGAGAGGTGTCTCTGAAGTGTTAATAATAATTGATGCACAAAACATTTTCCTAGATGGAGGCACTGGGAAATCATCACAAGTGCTTATGCTGAGACGTTTGTCTCAGTGAGTGCCTGAGGTCCACTCCCAAAAGCCTGGAAGGTCCATTCCAGCTGGTTGCTGAGTTGCCTCTGTGCCAGCCTACTACAGTTCTTCAGATGGGGCTGCTTTGGATAGAATCAGCATGCTCAGAGGTCACGGACCCTCATAATTCAAGTCAAGGATTAAGGAGAGGAATAATACTAGTTTTCTCAGTCCTATAGTTTCACGCAAACTTTTTTCAGAGATGACAACTGTATTTTCAGTTTTGTCCGTAATAGCAATGTTTGTGAGAAGAGTTGGATTTTTTTAAGTGAAGTAACTAGAAGTCTAGAAATTTTACATAAATTAAGTTAACCTGAAAATCTAGGAACACAGATTTTCAGAATTTATACAGATAAACTTTATAGGTGTTCCTTAAAAACTATTCCAGATGTATCAGCTTATAGATTTGTTTCTCTTTTTCCAATAGTGTACTATTGGAAGAATAGTACTACTATATAGTACTATTCTTATATATAAATAAGTACTTAAATATAGTACTACTATATTCAGAAGAAACTCACTGAAATCCGTGGCAACACATCAGCATAAGAATTGAATGAGTAGATGGAAAATCCATCACAACTGGAGTAAGGAATTAAATCTGGTCTTTCCTCTCTCAACCACAGTGCAGTCATAGAGCTCCAGCCAAGTCAAGGTACTTAAGAAGGGAAATGAGAGTCACTGTATAATGAAAAAAGGTCCTGGGATATGCTGCACATCTCACTGAAATCCTGTTTCATTGATGACAGTCAGTGCTGGTGCTGCAGGAGGGCTCTGCCCCACCCACCAGCTCTGCCCCATGCAGTGCCTACCATGAAGCTGCACTGCTGCATCATAACAAGAGCTCCATATCACTGGTATATTATGCTTGGTGTCTGTACACAAGACAGCAACTGCAATCTTTTCAGCCATTTCAAATGCCATCATGA
The DNA here is from genome assembly GCF_000691975.1 of Corvus brachyrhynchos. NCBI lineage: Eukaryota > Metazoa > Chordata > Aves > Passeriformes > Corvidae > Corvus > Corvus brachyrhynchos. The sequence goes on from NW_008239324.1 coordinate 8,545,553, forward strand.
CTTTATGAATCCTATTTTCAGGGTGACTCACAGCTTCCCAAGATGTCTAACCTCAAAGAAGCTGAGCAGACCCAGTGACCCTTTCTCTGCATTGTATATATCCCCAGAGTTACTGTGCCATGCTGCTTCACACAAAAAATGGATGACAAACACTAAGGGCTCAACCAACTAGTGAGCAGCCAGACTGTGGTCCTGTACACAGCTGTAACCCCCTGGATAGAGCCCTGATTAGCTGTGCCAGGAAAGAATGCAGGATTGAAGCCTCTGACTGTACTTAAATTACCATGAGTTATCTTAGTTGTTTTGGTACCTAAAGAGCTATCACTTCCCTATAGAATCAGCTCCTTAAACATCCAGAGCCAAAACTGAACTTGGCAGAGAAGCTGTGGTGGGGGCTCTAGGTGGCATTCTTCCTGCCCTAGGTTTGCCAGCTCTCCTGCAGCTTGTCCCCCCTTTCCTGTCCCTGCAGATGCTGTGCCTTTGTCACCAGATCCTTGTGTGTAAACCCCCTGCCCCAAATGCACCTCATCAACCATGCAGCACCAAGCACTCCCCAAAAACGCCTCACCCACAGAACACAGCTGACCTTCAGAAGAACAAGATATGAAAGGTCTCCATCAAATTCCTTCTCAAACTTCTTTGCTGTTGCATCCATACAGAGTGCGACAACTGGGTAGCTTATATGTGCTAAAACTTCTGCTTGTCGCTCTGATCCTCAGTGTTCTTTGTGTATTTCTGGTTTCTTTGCTCACAGGACTGACCTGCCTATCAGCTGTGCCTGTACAGCACCAAGCACAATGATGTACTTGAACCCAGTGAAGCATTTGAGTCTGTAACTACAGCTCCTCAGCACCAGAATACTGTAAATAAGACATGATGACTTCTCTACCCCTTTTGTCAAAGAATCACTAAATACCATACCTTCATTTCAAGAGAAGAAAGTGATCTTCATTTGAGGACATTGTCTTACTTATGAGCATCCACATTTGGTATATTTCTCAAAAAAGTTCGACAGTGGATTCCCCCACAAATGCGAGTGTACACACATTTCTGCCTTCATGTGGTCATCCTTTCTTTGCTGGCAATTAGTGGTTTTAAATACTTATCAGCACAGGCAGCAGTACCTCCTGTGTGCTTTCCACTGTCTGTCCTTAGCAAGTGGGTCTCTAACTTCTCACTCCAATGGGAATCTGTAACACAAGACCCCTACCATGCTGCCCACTACCTTTTTCTTACTTGTCAGCAACCAGGACTATTACACCAATGTTCTGAAGGTTCTGGTAGCAGCAAAGCTGTGCATTCCCACAGCTTTTCTCAGCAGTCCTGGCCCTCCAAGGCTGACAGGGGAGTTGGGGGCTGACTGGACATGGGAGAGCTCTGTGATTTCCAGAACACCGCATCTGAACGTATCAAGGTTGCTGCTTGTATTTCAGACCTGAAAAGTGGGCTTGCATGCCCATTTTTTCATCTGTTTCTCCATAAGTATGCCTAATATAACTGTAATTCTATGGTGCTTATAACTAATAAGAGATTGAATCTTCCCTAAATATCTTGCCTCACTTTTATTCTAAGACTATCATGACTACACCACCACTACTAATACGAGCCCTTTACAACCACTAATGGATTAATCTTCACAGCACTGTTGTGGAGATAGAAGACAAAAGCACAGAGATAATGCAAATCACTATTTAGGTCAGAGACACAGTAAAAAATGGAAAAAAAACCCCCAGAATTTCCAGTTCCTCGATGCTCATGTGTCTCCATTGCAGCTCAGGCTTTTTTGCTATGACTTCTGGTTTAAATTTCTTTGTAGATTTTTAATGTATCAGAACTGAAACTTTTCAATATTATAAAAAACTTTTTATTTTCAATTGCACAGAATGCTAAACTTCCACAGAAAATCATATTACTATCCAAAAGAAACCATTTTGGCCAGCATTTTCCACATAACAATTTTGGCAACATAGCCACCAAAGCAAAATATGATTTTGCTGAAGACTTCTTTGTAGGAAATAACAGCTTCTTCAGTAAAACCAGCTTCACAAGTCTATGGATAGGCAAGAAAATATTTGTTATTTTACTGGCATAAAGGTACTAAATAACTTGTGAGATTAGGATCAGATAGGAATCTAGGGCATGGTCTCTGAATTCACACCAAACCCCCAGCCTTCTCTAGGAGTGAGCTTTTTTGTGGTTGTTTTCATTTGTGAACAGGAAAAGGAGTCTGGATTTGCAGAATAACATTTTATTGGTAAATGGTCTAAACTGACTGACATATATGTGCTTGAATACCAATGAGAGATATGTCCAAACATGTATACTTGTGGAGACACAACTAAGTTAATGCTACTGTTCGGTGTTTTTTGTTCCCAGTCAAGCATATGAAAAAAAAGAAATTTATTTATCTTAAAGCTATTGAAGCCCCCCCACTAGATCTGCTCTAGATTTCCAATTCCTTCACTTTTCTATATCAGCTATCCTACACAGATGCTTCATTCTTCAATGGGAAAGGCAGAAAATTAAAATCAATAACTTCATTATGTTTACAGTGTTTTTCTTTTCACCTGAATTTTCCCAGTCTTAATGTCTTACTATAACTTAAAAATCACTGCTTGTTTTTACTGAAATATTCCACCCTTATTCCTTTCATGCAAAAGTTTAGGAATATAGCAATGTATATTCTGGAAGGACTAAAGTATAAATCTCTGTCTGCTTTCAAAGAATGTCCAACGGAATATAGTATAAACATTTTTATAGCATCTTCTACTGTATTGCAAAAATAACAATTTTTACTTTAAAATGGAACAATTACCATTGATCTTTTAAATTCATATTCTTTTTCTGACAACAAAAATTCTTCCTGCACAGTTCTTTTTGGTTTTTGCATATACAAAAAATAAATAATTGACATTTTGTACTATGTGAACTTCATGTATTATTAATTTGATGGAAATGAACACATGATGGAGCACCTTCTTTATCTTTGTGATTGTTTTCACAGATATGTCAGTAACACTGATATTGAATTGTATGATGTGTCCTAGGGACTGTAACATTTCAACAAAATATCTCCAGAATTATATGTGCACCCACAATGTCATCTAACAAACTCACCTTTCATTAAAGTCATCTCCAGTAAATGTGAGCTTGCATTTGCAAGGCAAATCTAAAAAGCTATGAAAGGAAAGCTGAAGATAAAAAATTATTAATATAGAAATAGAGCCTTAGAGATTATTTCTCCTATAATTCTAGTGAGACAATAAAAATAAAAATCCAGAGATTCAGCCTTGATGATAACACAGAACTTTCTTCTTGGAAATACTTGGGTTCTTCGTTAAGTGATATACCATGTGCTATTTCTATCTCATCTAAAATTCTGGCATCTCCTGACAATGTATCCTCCCAGTGATATGCACATGTGTAATCACTCATTTACATTAATGGGATTATGGGTGTTTTGTATCTAGGAAAGAATACCTTTTTCAATTTTTTTTTTCCCCTCAGAGTGGTTGCTTACGATGCACTTGGCAACTGAGATATATTATGGTTAATGCCTAAACAGGAATTAAGTCTCTACTGTACAAAATGTCATACTTGCCTGAAAGCAAAAATGCTGCCTACTAAGCAATAGACACCCTAATTAAAGTTGCCCAGCATAATATCAGCCCATTAGTTTAAACTAAAGAGAATAATGGAGGTGGTATTAGGATACCACAAAACATAACCTAGGGTCAAACAAAGATTACTTTGCTGTGGGTAATTTTTTGTTTTAAATGTATACATTTTCAACGAATCTGCAGAAGCTTTCCTAAGCCAAATACAGATAATAAAACGCTTGTCAGTTTTTAAGGCTCTGCCGAAACAAAAATGATACCAAACAGCAATAAACTAATTGTCAATCAGATGCTTTCACAGGAACATTTTGCAATAATGAGATATAATAAATATTCATCAAGACATAGTCTATAAAGGCACACAGGAGCATATTTTATGCCTGTGTGTAACATATTATGCTGGACAGTTACAGCTGATCGTGGAATGGTAGCAGACTTGTAAAGCTTCCTGGCACATTTACAGTCTCTTTGTCCCTTATACATAGATTAGAAAATTTGAACACTTGTAAATGGTGGGGAAAGGAGGGAGTAAATATTGTGAATTTTCAGCCCAGTCCTTTTCACAAAGCATTCTTTAAGGAGGATGAGAGAAGGTCCAGAAAATAATTGACCTAGGAATTCCCGTTTACAAACTTCGTTTCATCCGTAATCACATCTTTAATGGTGCAATTTCAGACATTTCCAGATTGACTGTTTCACATTTAAAATACCTTATGAACAGAAAAATAATGTATTAAGTAATACTGCTGAGCAATAATAATGCAGTAACACTGCTGAATTATCACCTGCTAAAATTAGTATTTTTGGGTTCAGGGGTTTTTTAAATATAATTTTGATCCCAAAAATTAACCAAATAAACTAGTAATTTATCCAGGTTCATTAAAAACCCTTGTTTGGCACTTTAAGAAACAGCCATATGTTTCAAAACGCAGGAAAATCTTCCCAGAACAGCTGATAAAGGAAGCAGCTGGCAGAGAATCTGGTTTTGTTTCATGACACTATAAGCAACACTTAAATTGTTTCTGCTGTGCGTCTATCATACAGTCCTTTGAGATATTTATCACTGGACTCAGAAAAATAGGCATTAGGTGGAGTCACAGACACTCCTCAAATTAAGACAAAGAGTCAAATCCTGCCCACACAGACCACAGCCCTTCCCAAAGCCCAGGTTTTCAACAGACACCTCCCTGAGCTCATTCCCAGCAATATTTTCTTGGGTTCCACAAATGTAGCTCAAAATAAAAGTTTCAGCCCTTTTCTCTCCACCCTTGCCCAGGAGGACAGGCATTATGTCCTATGTAGTAAAGCTGGAGAGAGCGTAAGGGTTCCTACAGCCTCAGGCTTCTCCCTCTTTCCTCTATAGCCCACAGGGGCTATGAAGAATATACCTTCAGACAGGGTCTATCACAGAAGGATGGAGGAAGAAAAAGATGATTTAGGAAGCCAGGCTCCCCCCTGTCTGCACCACAGGCAACACAGAGCTGCCAGGTCATGGCACATCCCAGCCTTTCATCAGTTCCACTCACTCCTATAAACAACCTGAGCGCTTTGTTTCGTAATTTAGATTTGATTGCAGGAATTGATTAAAATAGATTATATTGTGCCAACGGTTCCATCTTGGGCACACCTAATTATTTCATATGTATATGAATATTTAGCTGTTCTCTAAGCAAACAATCACCAGAAATGCTTCTACATCTGGCACTTTCCCTGGCTTTTATTTCTCGCCATGTAGAGTGTGACTGGGTATGTTCACATTATAGTCTCACAGTCCAGATTTATTCTGAATTTCTTCAATGAGTGAGATTCACTCCCAAAGACCAAATGTAAAGGGATCACATCAGTAAGGATATATTCAGAACCTGGCTGCCTGCGTCTGGAAAGCAGGGCTCTGCCACGGTACCGGCTGTGAAAGAGCACCTGGAATTTAGACATGGCATGTCTGTCTATTAGCCAGTTATCTGCAAGTATTTGATAGTTCCAAAATTGTCACTAGTAGGTTGTTTGGCTAGAAAATAACAATAGCTGCAAGAAACATTTGAAATCTTTTGCCAGAGTGCCAGCTTTAAAGAAGGTCTGAGCTGTTCTCATTAAAAGTCAGCAGAGAGGATCCTACTGCTTTCAATGCTACAAGCTCAAATCCTGCAAGCATCATTGTGCAACTGAAAGTAGGTCTGTGTAAGAACAATTACATAGCACTGATCCCAGATACTTGAGCTCTCTTCAGCACTGCAAGAGTCCTGTTACCACATTTGGCAGTGGCACTCAAAATAAGGCTTTCACAGGTTTAAAATGGAGATGACAGAATATCTTGTAATGGGACCCTTTGGGTGAATGAATTCCTTTGCTCCTTGAGCAGTGTGATTAGATGGGCCTGACTGCAAAGCACAGAAAGAATGACCTATCTGTACCACAGAAGAGAACAGCTTTTTGGAAAAGATGAGTTAGACCTCTTATCGTGGATTATGAGCCTCCTAATCTTGCACGATTCCATAACAAACTGGGCAGGAGCTGCTAAAATAACTGAACATCAGGCAACAGCTGTAACATTCAAGGTTTTCTCTAAGGAGAAATTAGAAAACTCAGATAAGACTAAAACCCCCAAAGGTGACAAGTATGAAGAGAAGCTTCCTGGCCCTATCCTTGCTATCATTTCTACCCAGGACCCTTCCTCTGCAGGGCTCTGAGCCCCGACTGTGTCCTGACGCTCTGGTGAGTGTCCATGGGAGCAGCTGTACCATGACCAAGGTGACACTGGCACATCTGAGCCTCAGCCTTAGTCCCACAGGCTCTCAGTGGGCTGGGTACTTTAGCTGGGCCAGAGCCATAGTCTGTTGGGTTTGATCATCTCTTTATTTTATCAAGGTAGCCTTGGGCCACAGTCCAGTAATTGCCAGGGTTTTCCAAACACCAGGTTGAAAACAAACTCCCATCAAAACTGAGTGGCTCTGCCAAGTTCAAAAGGTGAAATAAATGAATCTTTACACATTATAAGAACAAAATCAACATTCTTCTGTGGCATAAAGTGCCTGAAAAACTAGCAAGTAAAAGCAGGTGTGATGTGCTCCCTGTCAGCTAACGACACTGATAAGCTTGCCATGCCTGGTTCTGCTTCATTTCAAACAGACTGCTGAAAAAAAGGGGGAAAAGCCAGAGCAGAAATAATTGCTGGAGCTTCGAGTTAGCTGAGAGAGCCTGCAGGCTAAGATCAACGCGACTGATTTCATCCTCTTCCTTTTATTTCTATAACCTTAAACGTTCTGCTATTATAAAAGTCATCATGTCAGCTTTCCCCCAAGCCTTAGCAGCGGCCTATTTTAAAATTGTATCAATTGGTAAAGCTCCTGGCTGGAGTATTTTCATCTTGATTTATGGTTTTTGAGCTTTAAAGATGAAGAAAACTCCACTGACCTGATCTGAGCGTGCATGTGCATTGTCCCACGCATATGTTTATAATCAGACCCTACAGAAACAACTCATACTAGGGAAGCTTTAAAATTACAGGGAAAGCAGCAAATTGCAAGTGAACACTGTTTATCCTCTATTTGTCTCCAAGAAAAAAAAATTAAAAACCCCACCTATTTTGATTTTAAATGTTTTCTTTCTCTGCTTAATATCAGGGATTTAGCACTTCCTGAGGCCATTGATAAGGTAAGGGTCTTAGAATTAAGAAACTCGTAAATCAGTGTAACAAATGTGGACATATAATACCGTGGCCTTGTTCTTGCTTCTAGATCAACGTAACTGATAAAAGAACTCTAGGCTGGTGAGGAAGGGGGCAAAGGGACTTCTGCTTTTTTTTTTGAGCAGGGACTGATCAAAAGCAACCCCATAATTTAGACTATTCCAGCAAAGCAGCAGCCATCCAGTGCTAACGCATATTGCTTCCTTTTAAACACTTGCAGCACGGACCCCAGAGAATGCATTATTAAAATGTTCAAGAGGATCATATTAGGGCTTCAGAATAAATACTAACTTCCCACAATAATCTTCACACATTCGTCCACAGGGAACGCTGGAATAATGACCCTTTGAATTTGTAATACAAAGGAGAGGCTTTTCTTCTCCCCCTCTCCTTGCCAGCAGTGTGGTGGCATTGCACACTAAAGAGCCTGCTGCTAGAGGAGAGGTTAACCCGAGAGAGGAGGCTCTTAGAGAAAGGAACTTAATAGAAAAAATGGTGGCTAAAGCAGGCTCATGAAGGTAAGGTTTCCTCACTGACTGGGGAAATATACATTGCAAATAAGACACAGTCCTAGTGCTGTGGGGTTCTGGAGGGAGGCTGAGCAGTGGGATGCCCAGGAATTACCTGTCAGGCTGTTCACATCGGCCCATACATGCCCATCACACGTGGAAAACACCCCCTTACACAAAAAGGTTTGAGCACAAGAAATACTTCTGAAGTCCTGTATCCAGACGATTTGAATTTTTGGTATGAGAAATAACACAAATAATACCTTAAATAATCCCAGATAAGATAACCATCTAAAGCACTATTTCTTATAATGTGGGTAGAACAGAAGCACAATCCAAATCTGAGAAAATTCTCTTGGGACTAAGTGTAATTTTGATGGTCCCCTAAAAATGATCTATACCTACTCTTCAGATAGATAGAGGGTCAGGAAATGCTGTTTTTCTTTCAAGGCGAGCTGGTCACCGTGTTTCTGAAACAATTCTTTTTCCCCCGTCTTTTTTCTCCTCTTTTGAGAAACGGCTCGACAGAGCTCACCTTACCGAGGGAGATTCTTGATAGATTGCACATGAAAAAATCTGATCTATCCCTTTTCCCAGGACAGAATTGTTCCCCACAATATACTTCGTATCCATTATCAAAGGAATTAAAACATGCAAATAGGAGAAAGGCCTGCTAAGTTATCCTGTTGCTTTGAAAGAACCTAAAGGCACAATTTATGGCAAGTGGGAGTCTTAAAAAACAGCAACTGCTTTAGCTGAGCTGGGGGGAAGAGAGGTTGTGCATGCAGTCAAAGCCATAAACGCCAGCCTTGGTCTGAAGAAAGGTAATTGTGCTGCGGATGTTGACAGGTCTGACAGAAAGTGTCTTCATTGAGAAATTGCATTTTGAAGTTCTTCCCTTTCCTTCAGAAATAAATGGACTAAAGCAACAGGGCTGGCTCTGACAGGAAGCGGGGATTCGGGACTTCAAATACAAACATTATGAAAAACAAGCAACATCTGCAAACAGTAAGTACTTATTTGTATTTTATGGAGTGTGTGCTTGGGATTTTGACAGGTTTTTAAACAGAGCCTATATTAGGCTCATACAAAGGCGAGAATGTCCCTTTTTAAAAATACATTATGCTGCTGAAAAGCAGTCTAAATCTGCAGTCCAAGCCTCAGGTGAGCTCTGACCCCTCCTAACCTGGTCTAACAAAACACACATGTGGTGTTTGCAATAGAACAGTTTACTGCTACTTTCTCAAGGTCAGGACAAGACAGACACTTGAGGGTTAGTATTCAGCAAGCTTTTCCCTCAGCTACCAGAGTGGCTTTGAACTTTTCCCTTTTGAACAAATAGGAAGTGAAACTGTGAGGAAACAAGTGCTTGGAATCAGAGAGGCACACATACCAAAAAGAGAAGGGAACCTCCCCAAAAACTGTACAGATCTTTTTTCAAGAAAACAAAAAAATCCAAACCAAAACCTGAACCCAGCCTGACATCCAATTTAAGGGTTTAAAATTTTCCTGTGTGTAGTTCTGAAATTTTAACAAACACTCCTTTTCAGATGCTACCCCTGATTTTTTTCATATAACAAATAATAACCAGTTGGCAGGTATGGTGCACTGTGCACTATAAAATATTTAGTAAGGCAATAACGACTCCCTGGGCAGCATAAGAAAACTGCGATTATATTCAGAGAGAAAGCCATGAACAAACAGAGGGGGAAAAAATACAAAGAAAGATAAAGGAAGGCCTTTCATCAGGTCTTCCTCTCCAATAACACACTCAGGCTTGATCCATATGTTTTGAGAAAAATCAAAGTGTCACGACTACCAAAAATGTCAATAGCTCCAGTAAGGAATATTGTCTAACATTTTCTATTACACTGTTGAAGAATTTGCCTCCCAGCGCAATTTGGAAGAAAAGTCTTTTATTTCTAAAACACGAAAAAAAATGAACAAGGCACGCTTCTGTGCAATGTGTAATACAATAATGCTGTGGGCTTCCAAACTATCCTGGAAACTGATACTTTGATGAAAGTGCGTCCTTCTCCACACCTCTCATATTTTCTGTCCTCTGCACATAGACAGGGCTGCGAGGCACATCCTGGTCAGTGGGATCTAATAGCGCACTACATCGTTCACTAGGAAATTGGAGAAGGAAAACTTTCATCAGCCTTAATATTTTTATAATCCTGCATAATGACCCACAGGACTGGCTAACTCCTCAAAATGAATCGCCTGGGGGCTGTCCAGGAAGGGAGCATTAATTGCACTTTGCTCCAAGCTGTGCTTCTGTGTGCTGTTTGCATTCCCATGCATAGCTCGCTTTTAAGGACATCCCATTTCTCCCTGTCACCTGTAAACAAACAATTTTATTGCTGTCTTGGCAAAATGTAAACAAAACTTAGCACCTTCCCCTGGGGAGAGCTGCAGCTAACATATGGTTTGTCTGTACCTTGGTGCACAATTTCTTTTGTATTTGTCTTTTCCAGTACCCTTCAAGTTCCAGAGGGAAAAAACACATCAGTGCTGCTGCGTCTTTATCCTGTGGAATCTAAACTAGAATTGAGCGTGTTGCAGGCAATCAATATTACTGTGAAAATTAGCCTTTATGACTGAGCCACTGTTTGCTCACAGGGAAAAAAAAAAAAAAAAGCTGGTGTGAATAGAGTGCAGCTACCAAACCAGTGCTGTGAGCACACTGCAGCTTAGCTCATGTCCCGGGGCTCTCTTCCAGAGGGTTATCACCCACCTGAGGGAGGAGTGGCACCAGAGTCAGATGCTCAGCACCGTGAAGGACTCCGAATTAATCGCTTGGGATTTTGCCCTGGAGCCTGTACCCATCCCCTTGGCTAGAGGAGCGAGCTCACTGCCGAACAAGCTGTGGCAGAGGTGCTGCTGTGCCACTGGGGGGGCTCAGCAGGTGCTTTTGGTGCTTGACACACCCCAGAGCAGCAGGCACAGCAGGTCTCTGCTCCTGCCCCATCGACTGCCCAAGCCCTGGCAGTCTAGAGGAAAGGTCCAGCAGACAAGTGGGGATGGAATGCTTGCCCTGCAAGAGCTGGCTTGGGCAGCTGCACTCACCTGGCCTGAGGAAGAGAACACCTCGGGGGACCAGACAGCAGCCCACAGAACCTATGAGGAGGTTAGCAAGGAGATGGAGCCAGAGCCAGGCCACGGTGGTACGTGGTGGGAAAATGAGGCACTGTGGGCAAGAGGTGACATAAGGACTGGAAATGAGGAGAAGGAACCAGGGACCCAGCTTGCCCAGGGAGGTTATACAGTCTCCATCCTTAAAGGTTTTCAAGATCCAACAAGAAAAAGCCCTGAATAACTACTTCAAAGCCCACAGCTGACTGCTTTCA
>NW_008239324.1:8556730-8670324 GCF_000691975.1 Corvus brachyrhynchos
TCAGCAGGAGGTTGGACAAGAGACCTCCTGAGACCCTTTCCTACCCAAATTACAAACCCTTCATGAGTTACTCACAGGAAAGCCTTTGGTAAAACAGATTTTTGGAATAAAATTCATGCTAACGTGTTTCAGAATTTGGCCTTTGGTATGCTATTTGTCATTAAACTTCTTCATGGTATGCTATTTGTCATTAAACTTCTGTACTCACTTAACATATTCCAGTACAGTATTTGCACGCTCTTACATGAACATACCTACAAAAATCCAGAAGTAGGTGGATTTTACTTGCCTTGAAAATCCAGCAAGGCTGCCCTGTCAATATTTGGTTTTATCCTACAGTGAAAAGCTTTTTGTTTTCTACCTGTATGTTATTAAAATGGAGAGCTAACACATCAATGGGCATTAGTAGCCAATAAACTAAGAATTGATACTCATCACATTAATTAGAAGATATTCAAAAGTGAAAATAAATCCTGCCTGCCTAAACAAATCATGCAGTAGCAGAAGAAATATCATAGAATTTATTGTGTAGAGAATTAAACAGTAGAAAATAACTATTAGTGAGATCCGTGCAATGAACAAGTTATTAAAAAAATGTGACTCCCTGTTTGCAAACTATCCACAAATAGAGCATGAGCTTGTGCACCTGTTTGATATCTAGAATTACTCAGCAAATGGATTGTGTCAGCAAACTGCTGCCAGGGCTTTGCTGGCAGGTCTCTTTCTACAACTATTACTTTGAATATATGTCCTTTGTGCCATCAACTATTTGTGCTCAGCACTTCCTCACCTGAGTCAGGCAGCATTTTCCCTCTCTCCCTGCTCTATGGGGTTAGCAGATTCCCATGACAGCAAGGAGCACACTAGACAACCACATACTTTTGACACTACTAATTTACAATCATGAGTTCTGTCTGCAAATGTTTCGATTCACAGAAAAGAGCTCAAAGTTCCCAGGAAGTGAACAAAGAGGGAGCAAATACTGTCAAAGTCACTTGCAGCCTTCACTTGAAATATCACAAATAATTTTTTCAAGTATTCACACATAGCTAAAAATAACCCCTCTGAACTTCCTGGTCTAATCATAAGCTGTACTCTAAATAATAAATTTTAAAAGAATCATAGAATCCACAAAGGCTTCCTTCCTTTATAAATTGGATGTAGGGGTTTTTTGGCTATCATACAACCCAGACATTGCTTATGAGTCTGGCATACAAAGGAAAAATAGCCAGAAAGGATAAGATTTCACCAAAAGTCCTAGCTTCATATTCCTCAATCCCTCATCCAAACACATGCCAGGACAGGGTCTGGTTCCTCCCCAGACCAGCTGCATTTCCAAGGGCATATGAAGGCACCTCTACTTCCTCACCAGCATTTTTATTTTTATTTCCCTGCGACACAGCCTGGTTTTCCTGTGGGTCCATTAGCTGTGCTTGCAGTGTACATCCCTGTAGCTGGAACACACTAAGACAGAGTGACACGATAAGCATTTCAACCACTTCTGCTGCCTACATGGTTTTTTGGAAAGAAGTCCAGCAAAAGGTACTATGGCTAAGATCTCAAGCATAATATAAAATCAGAGACATGATACTGTCTTATTCCTTCAGAGGAAATATGGTCCCCAGATTACTGAAATTTCCTGCTAGTCAGTGTCAGTAAACAGCAACACAAATAAAAAGTCACAAGGGTACAATTGTCATTAGTATGTAAATTTTAAAAGCTCAGTCAAAAATATCAATACTTTCCACTTAATTTATTACTATATAAAGATGGATGATAGTAAAGTGAAACATTGATTTTCAATGCCCTTTAAAAAATGGTGATGAAGAAAACACTCAAGGACAACTACTTCAAAATACACGGACTTAAAATTAATTATTGTATTTTTTACACAAGTGCTTGTTCCGTTCAATCCTATTTGATTGCTTCTGGTTTGTTTTTTTTTTTTTAATGAAGTAAAGGAATAGACCATTTATGTAAAGAGCCATTTCAAAATTGATTAGATGTAAAGACAGGTTAGCATTTTTACAGTATTGACAGAAAACCATTAACCAAGCAGCCTATAGACACGGTCACTGAAAGTTAATCGAAGTGAATAGTAATTTGGTAGGGCTTTGTGTGACAGTCAAACGAGCTCACTCCTTCTGTTCACAGATTTTGGTTGTAACTGATCTCTGAGATGCATTGAACTGTCTCTTTTGGATGCTGTGTATAATTACTTTTTGATTATAATCATTGAATTTAAACATTTTTGAGAGTGTGTGACTGCTGTCACATGCTTGTTTCTAAAATTAACTACAGCATCTCTACCATTGCACAGACACTTGATTTAAAGAACTGTAAGCAGTCTTGGGTAATAGCTTTTCTTTGATTATTTACCTTTCAGATTGCTTGAGTCTACACTGCAAGATAAGGCTAATATTTTAAAGGAAACAATACTTGTGGGCATTTTAGGTCAATGGTTCTGAACAAATTCTGTACCACCTGACAAATATCACATGCTTGCAGCAAATGCATTCTTAATAGTGATAAGTTGCAATTAACCTCTTTTTCAAGTGGCACAAGTGGAACACAGAGCAAACTGGATAAAGGGGCTGAATATGGGGACACCAAATTTAGTAATGGAGATAGCAAATAAGCACATTTCCTTGTACATACATAATTACACTGCAGATTATTACAATCAGGACAATTAAAAAAAAATTTTTTTACCCTACTCCACACAATTATCCTAATGTTGTTACCTTTGTTTCTGTTTAGCATTCTTAGTGCATTATTTAAAGAAAATAAACCCTGGATACTTTTTTTTTCATTTCATTAAAAATATAGGCATCAGCTTCCACCTGCGTATATCATAGGGCAGTCACATGTTGTTGTCTTGGACCTCAAAGTTTCTTACCCAACTTGAAATATTTAATCAATTAGCAACCTTGTTGATATCTTTTTGGAAATGGCTAATTTTAAGTAATTAAGCTTCTGATAAAGTTTTATTTGCTAGTATTTGTGGTGTCATGATCTTAATACAGACAAGATGAAACCAGGGTTGAATTTTATTTGCATTTCCTACCCCCTGGCTTACACGGGGGGTAAACTTGCAAGGTTTCAGCAGAAACACCACTGAGCTGGAGAACAACATCCTTGTGATGCTAATTTGTTTCATCAGTTTTTTTATCACATAAGAACGACAAAACCCCAAAGGGTGGAGCATTTTGAGACAATTTCCTGAACAACAGTGAGGGAAAGCCATGCTCTCTGCCAGGCACTGCAGGAGAACACCCCTGTGCCTTTGTTGGGTTCAGATGGGAACTGACCACAGTGAGCCCCTCCAGAAGGACCAGTGTAAAAACCTCCATATAAAACCCTTTTTCACTTTGCACCTTTATCTGGAGGTAGTTTTTAAGGGAGGAGTTTTTAAGCAGGAGAAGGCCAGTTACCCCCTCTTCCCTCCTAAGCTCACATTACTCAATTGATGAGGATATGCAAAGCCCCTCTACGAAGAGCCCTGGCACCAGCTGTGGCTCAGGGGCTGCTCTATTAATCCTGCACAGAAAAAGGCAGAGGCCATTTGCCATCACTGTTGCAAAGGGCTCCCAAAACATACCTGGGATTTTTTGCTGAAAGTGAAGATTTGGCCCCAGGCAGTACAATTTTACAATGTGGCCCTTGGGCAGAACAGTGATGGGGAATTTATAACAACAACCACTGAGAGAGACAAATGGGTAATTAGTACCTACGTGGAACAAAAAATTATCCCAAAGCTTTCGGAGACACAGCTGACTCCACTGACCAAAACAACAGCAGGATTAATTTCTCCTGATTAGCTACATCACACAAATGTTATGCAGAGCAACTGCTCAAGTGCTGTGGTGCTGTGGCCTGTAGCACACCTGGCTGATGGGACCCTCCAAGCTCTGTGCTCTCAATGCATTTCAGCTGTAAGGGCATTTTGAAGAGAACAAAATGAGAAGCTGAAGGATATTCCTTGTCAAACTGAGAAGCGTCTCACCCTGAGGTTTGACTATATGGACCATGCTAAAAGGCTTGGTGTGAAAAGACTGAAATTGTTTCCTTATTTGTCTTGAAAGGAAAACAGGAGGAAAAAAATAAAAGCAAAGATGCCAAAAGCTTGGAGGCATGCAAACTCAGAAACACAAACTAAAGGCTGTCTCAACCTGCAGCTGTTACACAAAATATACTCAAAGCCTTCCCCAAGTAAATATCTTCCTTGCCTGACTCTTTATTAACAAATTCTATGAACCCTGACCCAGCTTAGAAAAATTTAATATTTTCCCCCTAAATACTTTAAAAAACATATTCAAGGGGCCTGGTGGAGTCAGGAAGTCTGGAGAGAGGTAATTTGACATCTGAATTATTTCAAGGCCAATATGGAAAAGTATTCAAAGGCTTATTTGGACATACATCAGTCAAGAGACTGCTTCTACCACAGAGATGGTGTTGGGAATGTAGACGGCTTTCAGAAAGCTATGAGATAGAGCAAGGGAATTATGGCAAATGTCACATCTCAATCTAAAATGTCTATGATTAAAAAAATTATCTTGGTAATAGGCTTATTTCCACACCTGTAAAAGCATTTAGAATTTATTAAGAATGATAAGCGTAAACAAGGAACATGGTGTAAAAGCTCTGCTCTGCTAATTTGGTTGCACTGATTAAGATTTTACGTGATGCTTCTAAATTGGAATGTCAGTCCCACACTTCATGGAGAGGCTTCGCCAGTCAGGGTCTGCAGTGCTTTGGTTAAACACATGGCCTTTTAGGGTTCTGCTGCATTGCAAGGCAGGGAATAGTAACCCATCCTTTCTTTCATTTAGCTAAAGCGTGGATGACGTAGCTATTCTTCACTGTCCATGCGATGTGGCTTAAAATAAAATGGCCAAGCTTCTGATTTGCCTCCTCTTAAGGTATTTCCCTCCATAAAAAAATAATCTAACTATCCACTATTAAATTTTGAAAACGAATCACAGTTGTAATTTTGCTAAGAGACACTCAAGTTGTGTCTGAAATATAATCAGCAATGGAAAAGGAAAAATAAATTATTAATGTTAATTTCTGAAAATGATAGGCAGTAGCACGTGACTAACAGCTACTTATCAGGGAGAAAGGAGGTGCACAAACCCTGCACTTGCCTCTCTAAGGTGTCTTTTTGTAAATAACACAGACCAGTTACTCAGCCTTTTGGTTCATGGCTTGACTGTTTTCACAGGAATCCTGTCACAGGCACCTCTACCACTCACCCGCAGCAGCAGCGATGGGGTTTGTCATTCCATAGCCAGGGCTGGGGAGGAAGTGTGGTCAGCTGTACCTGTCCAGGGATCAGCTCTGGCATGAGATGGTTGGAAGAAGCTTGCTGTCATGACTCATTGCCACACATTACAGACATTTCAAACTGCTTTTGGATTATGCAGACACACGTATGACACAGGGTTGTGTTAGCAGAGCCGTGCCTCTGACTGAACAAGGTTCTGAACATGGAGGACCCAAAAGCCCCCATGCACACACACACTATCTTTAATTGCCCAAGCAGCATGTACATATTTAAAATGACATTTCTCATCTACTGATGTGGCTGCATTTGTGGCATTCATCACCTAATATTAATGAGAGTATTAGACATTATTTAGCCTAGGGCCCTGCACCGACAGTCCCTCCCACAGGCAAGGAGAATTGCCTGGATCAGGTCTCCAGGTCTTAAACTCAGCTCTGTGGCTGCAATTTTAACTTCATTTCAAAGAAAGTTTGTTGGTTTTTTTTTTTTTTTTCCCCCTGGATTTACACACACAAACCTGCTACTTACTTATTTTTTCTTTAAATAAAAAAACCCAAACCCCATTTTTTTTCTGCCATTGGCTTTTTCTTAGTATAAGCAGCTCTTTTTACTTCCACAGAATTTTCTATTTTATGGCTCCCTGGCTCAGATTCCAACACACATAAACTTTAAGTACATCAGAAACACCCCTTGTCCCAATACAAAGGTGCACTTCGAGGATAAGAGCTAATCACACACCGGCCAGTGATGTCTCGATTCATCTCCTCGCCTGACTGTTCCCCTACACTTCTGGTGAGGGATCCCTTGGGACAAAACCAAGCAATGGCAATACTGCCTGCCTCCTCCCAAGGAAAGAGACACTGGTATTAAAAAGAAATCTTCACTGTCAGCTGTAGAAACAGATGGGTTCCCTGCTGCAGCACCATTTATCAGAGGGGTGAAAAAGCTCCCACAGGTTGTGCCCCCTGTCCTCCAGTGCAGCCATCTTTCAGAAACTGCTCCTCTTTCCCATCACCTGCCACCATTTACATCTCAGCACAGCAAGAAGAGGCCGTCCCAGGCCTTTCCCTGGAGGTCAGCTTGGCTGTAGCCTCCTCTCTGCTGCCTGGGCTCAGTCCTACTATTGTACTTCACAAATACGTTATCCACCAGCAAATCTCTTGCTAAAGGCTTGCTAATGCAGGGCTGATGGGAGAGATGGCTAATACCTTGTCGCCAAGGGATTTCCACTTTAATTGCATTTTAAGTCTCTTTTAATTGGTCCTTTAAAAGTCTCCCATACTGTAAGCAGAATAAAGTTATACAGTGTGTCTTATTAGTTTTCTCACAAGGTATGTTCTGTAGGGGATTTTGCTCTGGCATTCTGGCCTTTCTATTCATTAATTTGAAGGAAAAGATTAGCCAATGATTTGGATATTACTGCTTAACTGGTGGCTCTGGAATTACAAATCTTTTCCTTTCATTAGAACTTTTTTTTTAAATCCACATATGAAATACAGTGGATGACACCATCCTAATCCTCACTAATAGTTTCTGACCTTTAGCTGCAGGCATATATTTTCCTGGGTTTTCAGGAATGAACCCCAACATTATGCTGCATTGCAAGCTGTTTCATCTCTCTGCACACTCCCAAGTTTAAACTTTCTGCTCTCTCTCAGTATTCACAAAGCCCACATATATTAAGACCATACTTCCATTGACTTCACTTTTAATATTAAACAGGCAGTACATGATACCCTCAGTATTGACTCTACCAAGTCCATTAATGACCCTTTTGTGGCTTCACTTTAATTTACGCTTTGAAGGAAAACTGCTGTATTATGTGTCAGGGGTGAAAGAGAATATTGCTTATATTAAAGATCTGTATAAAAAGAATATCATCTTTGACCTACTAAGTCAAAGTTGAGCACTCAAAATAATTCCTACTGTAAGCACATGAAAAATATTATTATGGAATGCCCAGGCTTTCATCTGACAGGGAAGATTTAAGGATTTCATTGTTTATGTACTTAAGAGGAAAAGGTCTTTAGTTTTTTTTGTTGCAGCCAAGCTGCAATAGAGCCAGAGCTGTCCAAAGTCAGAATACATATCTCTCTCTCAAAATCCATGTAATTATACAGACCTGAAGTGCCACACAGAGTGTACTAAAAACATCAACTGTTCAGAGAGACCTCAAGAACTTCAACCTTACAGGTCACATTAAAGACAGCGTTCCAAAACTTCTTCAGTTTTGCTGGTTTAAGTGAAACCCTTAATAATTCAGTATAGCTCTGGATGTGTGTATCAGACCCTGTGGTAGAGCTATGCACATTGTAATGAGATAGGAGCAGATCTGCATTACAGTGAAGGATGACATGGGCTAATGGCTTTGGCTACAGCATAAAGTGTGAGATTTAAATTGACTAAAGTGAAATGTAAGGGTGAGATTTGCTTGAACACGGTCATCTGAGGCGTACTCCTTCAGATTGCCCGAGGGAAGAAACAATTCAGAAAGGACACACTGGAGTCTGTCAAGGAGACTGTGAGCTCTGCAACCTGCTCTGAAAGGGCAGCTGCTGGGGATGAACAGAGGAGTCCTGCCTGCCAGGCCTCCAGGTCCCAGGCTTTGCTATTACAGCTTCCTTTAGGTGCTTGTCTGTAAGTTTGAAGGCTCCTACTACATGCCAAAAAGGTGCTTGAGACTTGTGGCAGACACAATAAAAAAGGTAAAATACTCATATGTCAGTGGTACATGAAGAGATGCTAAAGGAATTTAAAGGCAGAGGACAGATTCAGAATGTGGTTCAAACCAATAAACTTCTAAGTGAGCAGGCACAGAAGGTGCCCTGCAAAAAGCTGATGAGCTGTACAGCTCCACATAAGCAATTTCTAATGGCGGTTTTAAAATAATAAAGACTTGTTATTTGGAATATTGCAGTGAACTGTAAAAACGCATTGCAAAAGGATAAGGAACACTTAAAAATTTTTATTTAAAAAAACTTCTTCAAATAACAGTTGGAAAGAATTGAAATACTAACAGTTGCTGGTCCAGTGAAACAGAACTGCATTGGATGACAGCTATAAAAGGTGCAATTATCACACTTTTCCCATAAACTTGACCAATTTTCAGTACCATCTCTGCCACCCTAACTTCATTTGTTGACTACAACCTCAGTTTGGAAAAAGACAAACAAACTCATCTGAAAACGAATCTACTGGAAGGACAACATTTTTCTATAAAGATCAAAGGCACATATACATGTGTGTGTGTGCGTATAAATCGCATCTGGTGCACTGTTTCTTTTCATCTGGGCAACACTCAGTAACACAATTATATTTAGATAAAAATGTGAAACATACCTTAGCATTTTCCAGCAGAGTCCATGCTGTAAATTCTCAAGCAGCAATCCTCTCCCCATCCAGCCGCTCACCCTCAAACCAACTCTTAACTTCCATTAACTGAATCCTACCTCAGTCAGGAAATCAAAGCAAGGCTTTTTTTAAGGTGAGCAAAGTCTGGACTCTCTCAGTCAAACAACAATAACCAAGAAGTCTGTTACAGTTCTACTGACCCATTTCTAGCCAGCCGCTTCAATAACCAGCACAAAACCTGGCAAGATGCAGCTGGAAAAATTTTCACATAACATGTTATTCTTTTTTCACATTTGTGAATGCCTTGTAAAAAATCTTCAGTTAAAAACCAATTGTGGATGAAATGTCTCAGCAGCCTGGAATGAACAAGGCTACTTGTTGTTAAAGGGGAGTGGAAGTTGTTTCAGTCTTTTCTGTAATTGCACTACTGACTTGGACTGGTTTAGAGGAGAAACAGACTGGGATCAATCTGAATAGAAAACCACTCACCTTCCTAAGCCTGAGCCTAGACGTCAGTGATTCTTACAGTGAATAGCACCAGTGAAGTGCAGGGAACCAGTGCTTTGCCCTATAAATACTTTAACAGAGAATTGCATCCTTCTAACACCTCACAAAGGAAACTGTTAACTGAACCTGTTCCTATACATCTGTGTTCTGTACATGTCCCTGTGTGAGAACACTGAAGGCTGAGAAAGAACAAAGCTGCTGAACAGAGCTCATGCCCAAACCAAACACTTCATGTCCCCCTGATAAACTGGATAAATAATAATAAACTGGATAATTTCTGTCCTCTCACCAGCTACTCTGCCCATCTCTCCTGTGTGCAGGGGGACACAGCAACCTTGCAGCAATGGCCCTGCTAATCTTCCTTCCACACAGGGCACAGACATCACATCTGAAGAGATTCCCCTGCATAGGTGAAGCAGCAGAGCCTGGGATCCTGTTACTCTCACTGTCCTCTTAGGGAGGTGATGCTGCCAATTCCTACAGAGTGAGGACATGCCAACTACTGCAGAGCAGCCACAGCACCCAGTGTCACTGGGAGCCCCTGCAGGTACCTTCAGTGCATTGGGACACACCTACCTTGGTGTGTCAGTACGTATGGGGAGTCACTGTTGGGGTGATTTTTCCAACCATCACCACCTCCTGTGCGGAGCAGAAAGCCACAGAATGAACTGGGATCCTCTCAGGTGAAACTAAACCTGATGTTCTCCAGCCACCAGCACACACTTGGGTATGTGGGCACAGCCCTGAGCTCACTTGCAATAGGCTTCCCTGAAACACCCACAATGTGGCCTTTGGGCCTTTAGCACTACATGCTTTGCTTTGTAGCACTGTTCTGACTGGGTTGTATGACTTTTGTTTGTGTAGGCTTGGCCCTGTGGGCCCAGGGACAGCCAAGGACAAACACAGAAACTGGTGAGGAGACCAAATCTTCTCAGTGGAAATGGTGCCAGGCAGAATCTCTGCTGGGGATTGGGATAAGGTCCTGCTATCACAGGCAGGTAACATCAAGTGATGGAAGAAGTTAAATGGTCCATGTTCCTCCTTTTCTCATTGTGTAACCAGAAATCACACACCTCCCCCAGCCCCCAGTATTTGGACTATTTTCTGTCAGGATGACATGGTTTTAAAACAGAGGACTGAGATGTGTAGCTCTTCCACAATAAATGCATAATTGCAGTAGGAATTTTTGCTGAATGAAAGACTGCAGGTTTTAGCCCATTAATTTTACAAATGTCTTGTCTTCAAATGCTACAGTAATTAGGTTAACTCCTTCACACTTTAAGATGCTTTAAAGTGTGCTGCAGGAATGTCTTAGATTTTAGGGCAAAGCTAATTTAAACTTCACTAGCAGTATGATCTCCTGGGATACTGCAGGCAATGTTGATTTTTATCTGCAATCTCTTCTCTTAACTGTTGCCAAGGTTTTAGATTTTATCATAATGTATTCACAAATATTTATGGAAACTATAACTCAAATATGCATTGGTTAAAATTAAACATATTTTACACAAGGTAACATCAGTGCCAGTTTATATAAATAAGTGCTCTTAGCTGCTTCAGCAGGCCTATTTGTCATGTTTAGGAAAAAACACCTTTAAATCCTGACAAAGCTGTCTAGTAAAAGAAATCTAAATCTTTAGTTGTGGCTTACTTGCCAACACACCTTTTCAGTGTGTGGTAGCTACTGCAGCAGCGGCCACGATGCTCAGAGCGGGGGTTGCCTGGCCTGGGGCAGCACTGGGGTGCAGGGGCTGCTCCACAGCAGAGCCAACAGCTCATGTGCTGTACAGAGCACAGCAGGGCAGGGCTGAAACTCACACACTTGGGGAATCCCCTATCTCTGGATCCAATATGTTCCTAGGGAATGAAAATTTTCCCATGATTGATCTGACTATGGGAATACTTTGGACACCAAAATGATGCAGGTAAAATAATACTCATTGAAACTTGTTCAGAGAAAATAAGGAAATGCAATATGAGAACCCGTCAACTTCTGTATGTTACAGATATGGAACTCGTTCAGTGTAATAAAAGAGTCATGGGAAAAGCAGAGGCAGAGGAAACAAAGCAAAGAAGGTACTCAACATTTCCATGGCATATAAACCTAAATTCAATATTTTAAGTGTGAATATTTACTGTTAGCCCTGCAACCTCAAAAATGCCTACAACATATGCATGTCATTCATGATTTTCTACAGTTATAATTCAGCATGCTGCTCAAGTTGTTGGGAGAGAATTTGTGGAGACAAAAGGCAATGCTGAACAATGGCAAAATTAACTTTGCAGTAACCAAAGCTGGAATCCAACTCGGCTTCAGATAAATGGATTTATATATTCTTTGCACTTGAGTTTATATTTAATCCAAATTACACTAGTTAAGGGTTTACCCCTGCAAGGACAGTCACAGTGCAACAAATATTTAATCTCATTCTGCTTCTATTTCAGCTTGGCCTAATTAATTGAACCTGGCAAACATTCTTGTTAATCCCATAGCACCTTCACTACTATGTCATTGACTGGTTTTCTGCCCACTCTATGTTTCTTGACAGGGTAAATGAGCTTATACAGAGGTTTGTGCTGTCATAGCTTGAATTTAAGATCATGGTATCACTGAATGGTTGGGGCTGGAACCACCTAGACCAATCCCCATTCTCAAGCAAGGTCACCTGGAGCCTGTCACCCAGGACCACATCCAGGTGCATGTACCAGACCTTTAAAAGTTCTTCAGCCAAAAGGAAGGTGAATTCATCTGAGACTATTGGAAAGGGAATGGTTATCAGGCAGAGCAGATAAGCAGAATACACAAATTATAAAAAGAGCACATCTGGTATGCACTTAAAATGAACATTTCCTCATTGATACATGACAGTGACCACCTCAGACTGAAGTCACCTGGATGCGTGGAACCAATACAAGCCCTCAGTAATCGACAGAGCCCACTAAGCTGCAGCAACAAAGCTTCAGATTTGTAGCTGTAGACATCCATAGGTGATGAAAACAGTTTGTACTATTTTTTTCCTACTGCTTTGAACTAGGTTATTGCTCAGGAGAGACCTTGTGCCATCACAGATACTAGATAAGTGTGTCTGTCACCTTTAAAGCTCTCAACTCATTTTTAAATCACTTGTTCTCTAGTTATTTTCTTGACTGGATTTTTAAAAGTTCCTTAGACTCCAACAGAAATGAACAACTGTATGAGCTCAGTCATCAACTTGGATTCTGCCTCCCCCATATACAGTGTAGGACTAAACTGACAGTCCTGACTTGCTCTGTTATGCTGGTCAAATGGAAAACAGGACAGGAAGAAAACCTATCTGTATTTGAAATACTTATTCCTTTCACGTGTTGTTTTCAGTTACATATTGTGTTTCACGACCCTCTATTTCCTAGGCCTTCTTGGATGTTTTCTGTTTCCACTCTGTATGCGATTTAAACACTGTTGGAACTATGCTGCAACCCACCAGGATTGAGAGCCAGGTACTTCTCATAATAGGAGGTCAAACTAAATGAAAGTCAGAGCCCCACCAGTTCTCACAGCTGAATTCCAACACTGGATATGACATGGCCAAGGGGAAAATATTGGATTTATTTTTATGAGTTAGTCATAACCCTAATGCCCTTAAGAGGTACTGTGAGAAGTGAATCCATTCATAAGGCCAACAAGGTCACTTTTAACTTGTAAAAATAAATCCAATATTTTTCACTATGTCTTATTAGGTTTGTACAATGCAGCAACCACTGTGGTTTGTTTTTAAAACGTCATTTCCCACAACTGCTCATATTGCTTTTTAGCATGATTTCTCTTTCCCATGTTCCTCAGCTCCCAAGGTCTACATTGTCTCTTTCACTGCCTTTGTTTGTGCTTTGAGATGCCTGGATGAAACACATCCTGTTACTGAAAGTACTCTCGAGTTCTATGTTCAGCTCCTGCTCTAACACAACTCCATTGTCACAGTCTCTCTTTTCTGCCTCACATGTTTAACACACCCCTGGCATTTCTCTCTGCTGTGTCCCACACAGCCTCAGCCTTCCCTGACCTGTCTCGGTGCCTCCTGCCAACCAAACTGCAGCCATCAGAATTCCACAGCAGCACTTGGAATTTGTTGCTTAGGCTGGTCTGACAAACAGTCCAATAACAGCCTAAATTTTATAACATCTTTTTCTTTCCTCCTTAAAGCTTCAATAGCTTAGAGGAGGATGGAAAAGCTGAGATATGACCTGAAACACTTGTCCCAGCCCATGAAATCTGCCATTTCAGGCCATGAGAAATCCTGCAGACCTCAGGGCTGTCTCATTTTGAACAGCTTTTCCCCCCAACAGACAGCAAGAGACTATTACACATTTCCTTTTTCTCCCTCGTAGCCACACCATAATTCACAAACATCAGGAAAAGGCAGAGGGTATGGAAAGACACAACCTTATAACCAAAGAAGGAAGGTTTCAAGTAACTGTTGACACACACAGGAGTGGGAAAGTTTGGGATTGCCCAGTGTACTGGTTCAACAAAACTTGGTTTGTGGGGGCAGGAGAACTCGAAACAGTCACACCTTCTTGTCTGCAAGAGAAAGGATGGCAGCAACTTTGTGCCCAGCACAGCTTGAAGAGCTGAGCCTCAGAAAGTCAAGAGGAGATTACAGGAGTAGGACAGGAAGTGTCTCAGAGGTGGTGAAAGGAGGAATGAGATACTCATCCCTTCAAAACACAGGGGAAAAATATTATTTCAGGGATAATGCTAATATTCCAAGAAACCAAAGGAAAGCAGTGGATCAAAGAATATGGACAGAGCAGAACAGTTCGCTCTCAATATAATTCAATCTTTTTGGCCAGCTTCTGCTTCTGGGCAGAAGCTTTAGGGGCATTCATAAAAATCTAATTAGAAAATAACATCTCTCATGAATTATTAGCTCTCCTCATATCTGGTTGTAATAGATTAAATTAAAGTCACAAAACCAGCAAAATATACTAAATCAATTAAAAAGGAGATTTTTATGTCAATCACAGTCTATTGCTTCCTTTTAAAGCACTGAAAAAGAAATGGTTTATGCCAAAAAGCCTCTCCAGAAAATATTTGCTTTTCCCCTTCAGGAGTGTTCAGAAGTTTCCAAAAGCCATGAAACTTGTATTTCCTCCCTCCCTTAGCACTAAGCAAAACATAAACCAAGTGGTGAACAGTTATAGGAACTAAAAAACCTCTTTTTTTGTTTTTGCCCATGTATCCATCTGCATGTTCCCTTTCACTTAAATATGATGAGCCTGTATTTTTACTGGTGAAGACTGAGCAGAATTTGGCTTTGGTTGATCCAGATCTAAACAACCATAATTTGCTCACCCTTTATCCAAATTCTGAACAATATTCCTTCCCAGTAACAATTTTCAGTCCCTTTGTGCTAATGTAAATGGTTTCACCAATGTAAATGATTGCACAAAGTACAAAGGAAAAGCAGACCTTCAGCTGTGTCTCGGTGAGAAAAGGCTCTGCACAAGCACAACAGCCCCCACCGTTCCCACACAGCTCCGAAAAATGGCATGGACACGTCTTTATCATTTCAAAGCTCCAGCTCCCTGCTCGAGTAGCAGCTCCACATCATATAGTGCAATTTGAAATCTTGGCACTTGGCTTTCAATAATTCCCTGTTAGATTACTGTCTGTGGAAGAGCATATAACACAACTGCTACAAATGCTGGGAGCAAAATCTTCAATAACAACTTAGCGCATATGATAACTTTCCCAATTTCCTGCATCTACACCACCTATCTCTTTACTCTGGTCTGTAGCAGCTTGTTTCTTTATTGAACATCTGCCTTGGGATCCCCTGTCATAAAAAGTAATAAACACATCAATCCAAAAGAAAGAGTATTGCACAGCCCAAAACTACTTAACCAATCAAATTGGCAGCTGGTAGCATGAAACTAAAGGGATAAAACTCCAAGGTGCTTTTTTTATACAGTGTATTTCTAATGATATTACACACCTGCTGCCATTTTATACACCTAGCTGCCTGAGTGCTTCTAATAAGTTAATTATAGTTTCTAGCACCAATTATAGATTTCAACCTTTGTGGAAATACAAAGCAATGGGATTAATTTGTAAATCTGCTATCTTACTGATATTTGACAGCTATTGCTTTGATTCTCCTTCCTACAAAATACAGATGGATTGTCTTGGGAAAAAAAGCATTCTTTAACCAAATAATAATAAAAAAGCACAATAAAAATGCCTTGTAGCTTATTATCTACAGAACCCACAACTTGTAACTGTGACTGTAATTATAGCTGTTCGAGTTTCCCCTGCAGGTTTTGCTAAACAAACAAATGAAAAAGATACCCAAAAGGAAAAACCAAAGCAATTTGTGCTCTCCAGTTATCATAATATAAATATCCATAGATTACTTGCATAGAGAGAAGATCAGATCTAATCTTTCACCAGAGTTTCTTGTAAATTAGAAATTACATTTATTTCAGGTGTAAACTTTTCCTGGTTCATATCCAGCTGTAAATTAGAGCAGTTTTGCCTTTTGGGAGAAAAACCTCACTTTTGAAACGTATCTTATTGACTGTGTATAGATTACCAGCAGCTGATCCATGGAGTAGATTTGAAGGTAGAACTGCCTATAGGCAACTTTCTTTATTGATTGTAGATTGATATTCAGTTGATTTTTAAGAAGAGCCAAATAAAATAAAGCTGCAATGTAATTGCCAGCTTTTTGTAGGAATAAGAGAAACAGGGTGCTCAGGGAAGCGATGGAGTCACCATACCTGTAGGTGTTTAAAAGCTGTGTAGATGTGAATTTAATGACATGGGTTAGTGGTGGGCTTGACAGTACTGGGGATACTGTTGGACTCAATCCTAAAAGTCTTTTCCACCCAAAATAAGTCCATGTCTCTTTGATTAGCTCAGACAATACTGTTATTTGACAAGCTATTTCTTCTTCATCCTAACACTCACATTAGCATGCCTGGGTCACCTTTCCTTTCAATGTTCCCCTTCTGTGCATTTAGGAAGGTGA
The DNA here is from genome assembly GCF_000691975.1 of Corvus brachyrhynchos. Classification (NCBI taxonomy): domain Eukaryota; kingdom Metazoa; phylum Chordata; class Aves; order Passeriformes; family Corvidae; genus Corvus; species Corvus brachyrhynchos. Next base: position 8,572,883 of record NW_008239324.1, read on the forward strand.
AGAGGGGAGGAAGTCTGTGGTCAGCTGGTACATGAACTTTCAGTATCTGCAGAGTCACACAGGTGCTTGTGATGCTTCTGGATAACACTAAGGTCTGCATTAATGTGCAGCCTGCCACACATGTACCTCAGCAAAAAAAAGACCCTCCTTTTGGGTTAAACATTCTGAACAGTTACCTTGAATATAGTGTTTTCTTTTAAAGCTCTGTCACAGTAAAAGCTACAGGTAGCTCCCTGAGCCACAAGACCCATGAATTCCCACTTGCTATGGAGTTCTGGCTCATAATTTCACAGCTGTGTAGGCGAGATGATTTCTAGTACGACTGAGTTCTCAAAACAGCCTTTTCCTTACAGGCATTAATAATGCCTCTCTTCCATTCTCATAAAAGCAGCAGAAACTTAACCTGTTATTCAATTCATTTTGGTTTAAATCAGTCCTTGGTTGATTAGGGTACAGAAGTGGCTTACTTGTCTGAGCACATAGCACGACTGCAAACACACTTCTTTAGGAAACCACATGAAATGATTTACTCTTATGAAAAATCTCTGTTCAAAAAGTTACAAAACTGAGATACCAAGCACCAGCTTGGATCCAGCAAATCACTTACACATTTTCCAGTTGAAACTCATGCAATTTAAATCTAAGTATATCCCCAAGTGCACTGGTGGTTTGGGACTGAAAAGCTCAATGCCCAATCCAATTCTACTCAGTGTCACACTGACTATTAAAATCAAACATGAGTTAAGAATGTGCATCCATTGTGGATAATTGCTGGAAGCTTATGGGAAACTGTTATACAGCCAAAGCATTTTAAATAACATTACCCTAGTTTTATAAGTGTAAAACAGAGAAAGCCCTGGTTTTCTCAGGTTTACCAGAAAGAAGTTGTGTGAACAGCAGAACTAATGAAGACTAATTTCCCATAAATTCAAAATCTTTGTCACCAAAATCCTGCCCCTATGCCCTCACCACAACAGTTCTGCTCTCTCCCTGTTGTTTAGTGTTTCCTCTATACAGGACACAGCCCTTGCTGTGCCTGACTGACCAGGTGGCTGCTCCAAAGGGACAGTGATGGGCACCTCCTGCTGATTCCTCCTCAGAAGGGACACTGCTCTCTGTCACCCTTGTTTTGCCATATTCCGAACTTCACAAAACAATTTCAGAAGTTGAATCTCTGAGACTTGAATTTTTATTTCATATTAGTTTAAAGTTAGCCAAAAATTCAACAGCCTTAAGGACAATGAGTTAAAAACCACCAGAGCAAACAGAGCTCCCCAGCCAAGCTTGGTCCCGAGGGGTACCAAAGCCTTGTTCCTACAGATGGAAAAGTCCTGATGAAAACTGGCCATGCCTGAATTTGATCCCTCTATTAATCACAGAACATATAAATTATTTACTCTATCAAAGGCAAGACTTTGTTCAAAACACCATAGTAAACACAGGAATGTGGAGAAACACTGCCACATTCTGCTTTCAGGCATGTCCATCAGCTTCTTCCAGGCTCTTGAGTTCCTTCACATCATGATTCTAGCTCCCTTCACTGCCACAGACTCAAGGCATTCTCCTGGGCAGCTGGGAACTGAATGAATGAATGAAGTTTTTGCATCTGTGCTTCCATTTCCTGTCATCTCAGACTCACTCCAGCTGTGGATAACCATGTCCATTGTGTTTTGAGCCCACAGAGGGGTGGCCCCTTGTGCATCAATGAATTGCAATTTTCCCCTAACAAAGAAAGCTGTTCCTTTGTATGTGATGCCATTCTTTTGATTCCTACATAAGCCCAACTTACATGATAACCAACTTCATGGCTTAGAGGAGGCAAATTGAGGACTGAAGGAGCCCATTAAAGCACAAAAACAACCCAAAATATCTTTTCTGCAGATATTTCACAGATATCACTTAATTTTATTTATAGAAGAAACTAATAAAGCATGCTCACCATTTGTAGAGTGCATAATATGATTAACTACTCCTTCCTACCTGGCACATCTCAGATTTCCTGTAACAGCAATATTCAAATGACAGTATTTAAGAGGAGAAATTGTTGTAGCAGCAAAACATTACATAGTTTGTGAGATGTCTACGTCTTTTTTGACTGCTAGTCAGTTCGCTTTTATACCAAATTTTCAATTTTCACCTTTAAAAAAAAAGACCTTACTCCTTGATGCTAGTACTTCTTATACAGCTCCATAACATACACCCCAGTAAATACATAGCATTTGAAATATATATGAAGTATTTTATATCTCATTCCTCATGAAAATCCACTGGTAGATAACTGATAATTACTCACAGCTGCTTCTGATTTTGGGCAGTTACTCTGATGTATGTAGTACCTCATTACTGTTTGAGGGGATTTTTCCTTCTGATTACATTCTCTCTAAAACTGCTGGCAAGGCCACTTGCTTGAGGAGGGTGGAACTGAAGTGCAGCACTTCATTTCAGAGTACATTACTTGGTGATGGGCAGGCGAAATTACTTCACTGGGTGTTTATCTGCCCTCCTAATGGACATGAGGTCTAAACCCCTTTCCCTGTAGGACTTTCCTATGGTTAAGTACCCAAGTCCCCTGAGCTAGAGTTTGTCTGCTTTTTAGCACTAGGCATGGCACAAAGATTTATGTTGCTCTGTGTGACCATACCAGTCGTCCATCACTATTAATTACAGAAAAATCTTTCTCCTTGTTTCTAAAGCCCTTTGAATTAACTTCCATTATGAAGTTGTACCACAGATGGTCAAATGCTTGTGAACAAGGAGAAGGCAAACATTCTTGAAAACACCTTTGTGATCTATCTAGGCTTCTATGTCAGGGAGAAAGTCAAGGGATTTCAGTGACTAAAGATGACTTTCCTCAGCCAAATTTAGCTGAAAGTTACACAAGCAAGTTACCTCATCTCTCTCCAGAGTCAGTGACAAGAGATAGACTTCTTCAGAGACAGTTCACGCTAACATGAAAGAAATACCAAATCCAGGTGGGATGATTAACCCTCTGGAGATGCTTCTTGCTATTCATTCACTATGGAAACCATGTCAGAACATGGAGCTAATCATCAAAAGATCTTTGCTTAGATAAGATGAATGCTCATTTTCCCAATGGTTCTAAAATTATGGCAACCTTGTATGTAAAAAAAAGGAACAGATAAAAATATCTGAGGAGAATGTATAAATATCTGAACACAGTTATGACACTTCAAAAACAGAAGTATTATTTTCTTCTACTGAAGATGGGGAAATCATAGTAAGAGTGAACATGACAGATAGTTTTGTGTGCCAAAGAAGACATAGCACAGGCTGCTCCTCTGCTTCATCTAGATAATTTTCTTTAAAGTAGTTATACCAAGGTAAAAAGATATTACTTAATTTCTTTTCACAATAAGAAACAAAAAAGAATATTTAAACTGTGCCAAGTCCTTCCTAATGAGGGATCTGCTTGCACATATTCTGCATCTTTCTAACTACCAAACCCATCCCATCACCCACCACCTTGTATTACATTTATTTTTGTTCAAACTGCCCTGTCAAAGCTACATGCATACCACTATTGCCACCACTAAATGCTATCAATGAGGCAGGCTGCAAAAATGGAGAATGTAGGCTCCTAATATTGGGTTTAACTGATATCACTTTATTTGCCACCTAGTGTTTGAGTTTGCAGAGTTCACTTCTATTCCACTCAGCTGTAAAGAGGAAGTCTAAACACTTGCTTCTTACAAGAAAGCTAAACCAGTGTTTTTACAGAATCCCTCACTTCTAGGGCTTGAGACTTTTAGTAAAATCCCAAATGTTGCATGCCTTCCAGCTGACCATTGGACATTAATTTGATTTGATCACAGCGTTACTACTAATCAAACCCCTATCATTTGACACTTTCTCTTTTCTCAGGCTACACAGAATGGCCTTAATCCAGACTTCTCCTGGTACAGATCTACCAGAGCCCAGACTCTGCCTGGCCCCCAAGGGCAAGTGAAATGCACATCATGGATCAAATCCCTTCTTTCACCTGTAAGGGCAGACCTGTACCTCCTCCCCCAGCTGTAAAGCAGTTTCACTTGCTGGTAGAAAAGCAAGGACAGCAAGGGGCAGGACAGTGGTGCTGGTTGGGAAGGGGTGTGCTCAGGAGCTGGTTCATGTGCAAAGGCTCCAAGTCCTGTACAGGCAAGGGAGATGCTCCACTGGACAGACACAGCACTGTTGCACAGGCACTCAGATTTCAGTCAGCAATGTGGTAACAGAAACAGGCCAAATGCAAAAGTCTAAAGGGAATTTTTTTTAATTTTAAAAGAGTGAGCTGGCCCCCTCCCACATCCTGCAGAGTAAAGACACCACTCCCTGTCAGCAGGGCAAGAGCATTAGCACAGGTGTGTTGGGATATGCCTGCATACGGTGTCTCTGTAGCATCAGACTGTGCTAGATTGACTCAGTTTTACACTGGTGCTCTGAAGAAGGCTGCTTACCAGTCCAATGAACATATGGCTCTTGCAGGGTGGAAATGCCCTCTGCTGACTTTGGCAGTGGCATACCCACAGTATGTCTCCACTTTAATTTTCCCAGTTTGATTTGATTTGTATTGCAAGAAAATGATCCCAAATGACCCTCTATTTACTTATTTTTAAACTCAACATATTAGGTGTATTAATGTTTCATCATCTGTTCTGACTGCCCCATTCCAGGAAGCCCCTCTGTGGTAACAGAAGATTTTTCAGTGGGACCATATTCATCCCATATGCCAACAACAGCCCTCTGCAGGGCCCTTGCTACCTGTCTGATCGGGAAGGAGTTAAAATCCAAATTTTTCTACTGCATTTCACTTTAAAGATAACCCTCTTGTATTACAGCATGGCTCAAGCCCTTGGCTTGCACCGACATTGCTCAGCAGAGCGTTTGGTTTTCTCTTTACATCACATTTTAGCGAATGTTGTGTTTTATAAGATAAAATGATAAATGGCCTGACTTAAATGGCCGGAGGGTATCTACTTTCCTGCTACTCTATTTAAAAGGTTTCTGTGAACATTTTACACACCTTATTGTGTGACTGTGGCTGTCTAATAGCAAAGGAAACAATAGCCTCTGATGTCCACAGAGGCAGGGCATACCACACAGGTGCCATGTTTTACAACACCACTATATCTTGTCATTCAGAAGTGCTCCCTGAACAAATTGCCTGTCATATTTAAAGATAAAATCTGACAGTGCCAGAGCTGACAAGTAGTCCTCAACCCTGACATACAACACGGAGCTGAATTTTGCTAGATTCACTGTAGATGGATTTGTCTTTAGAGATTCACAGCAAAGCTAACTGCTGGCAGAGCAGCAAAAATTATTTCAAAACATTGCTAAGTGTCAGACTTTATTAAATGGTTGCTTTAAAAAAAAGGGAGAAAAGCTTCTGTGTTAGATTTAGAAAAGAGCTATACGGAAATGTTTTTACATATTTTACTAATCCATAAAATAATGATTTACAGCATTTCTAAATAATAGAAAATCCTGCAGTACATTTCAGGAAGTGTATATTCATAGCTCCTTAGCACTGGGACTTTTATTTACACTACAGGAGCTTGTATTCTTTTATCTTTTGCCTCGTGAGGCTCTGAAAGGTACATACAGTAAATGAGAATTAAGAAGGAGTGACACAATGTCCAGCAATGCCCATCCACTGCTCAGGTGGTGACTGGGGGGCAGTCAGAGGGCTGCCTTGGGAAGCAAACACTGGTCCTACAGTGCTGTTTACCCCCAGCAACACCAAAGGGAACAGAGGATGGAGGCTACAGAACTACAACACAAGTGGCACTGGCAGAGGGACAGAGGCAGGGAAGGTACTCTACAGGTATGTTTGAAATCCCAACATACTTGCAACTACTGCAGTCACTTTCAGATCAGCCCCTTTTTGCTCTCTTTTGAAGTTCTGAGTGGTAAACAGCCACATACACATTCATTTGCTTATCCAGCTCTTTGTTACCATTTTATGCCCCCATTAGATATCTGTACACTTACCTCCTCCTTGGCCACAGAATGCAAAATTTTGAATGTATAGCTGGACAGATTTTTCTGTCCTGTTCCTTAGCCATTAACAAGGAGCTACATGTTTGTTCTCAAAGAGGAAAAAGAAAGGCATAAAACATTATCTGCAGTTCAACGTGCCACGTTGTGTCAAATCCTTTCACAAAGACAGCCTTGATGTCGAGATGTCTTTTCACACCTACTGCCAGATGAGTGCTGAACTGATGTAAAGCAGACGTGCCAGCAACAGCACCTGGCTGCCCCTCCCCGGCCACCCCACCACTGCCCCACAAGTCTGCTGCTGCCAGAACCACATGCCGAGCTGGAGCCACATAAACATCCTATTGGTGGGAAAACGGGACAGGACACAGCCATAGGTGAAGTCAGCAGGTGTCACACAGAGAGCAGGTAGGGGCAAGCAGGATGCCAGTGGAGCAGCCAGCCAAGTGTCATTAGCAATCGCAGAAGAGCTGTCACAGTGAGCAGAAGCAGCTGACTCCCAAAATCATAGAATGGTTGGGGTTGGAAGAGACCTTACAGATCAGCTCGTTCCAAGCCCCCTGCACTGGGCAGGGACACCTTTCCCTAGACCCCATCCAAGCTGGCCTCGAACACTTCTAGGACGGGGACATCCACAACTTCTCTGGGCAACCTGTTCCAGTGTCTCATCACTACCACTGAGTTATGTTTCTTCAAGGAAAGGGACCCTCACCATAGGGGCAAAGCCAGAAATGAGTGCAAGTACCTATGAAAAACCTGGGAAAGAGACAAGGAGGGTAAGAGCGTGCTGGGTGACAGCAGGAAGGTGAGAGCAGGGGGCTGCAGCCACATTTCTGGAGGGGTTGTGGTGCTGCCATGCAACTTGAACTTCTGACAAGCTAGTGCTGATGTAGGAGTCTGGGCCAGGAGTATTATGCAAGTGTCCAGAATGGATGATTGACATCAGTTAAGTCAGGATGAATGACTGGAGAGCCTACTGTTACATCTTGCATGTAAAACTGACATGTGCAGAAGGCTGTGGAATTATAAAATTGGAAATTAAGTGGTCAGAGACAGGCAAAATTTCAGCTACAGCTCCCACCTCCAACTCATATTTCAGCCACAGACCTGCCATGAGAATCAGGATTTGAGTTGAAGAATAACGGTTGAAAATGCCTTTCTGAAAATCAGCACTCTCGGAATTAGAGGGGCAAACAAACTCACCCTATGTTTGTTCAGATACAAAGAGCTCAGTGGTGAGTCTAACACCCTCTAACTGCTGGGATCTCCCTTCCCTGCCATGGGATTACTGCCCAGCCATGGTGGCCTCCCTGTGCTGGTGACTCTGAGGCAGGTTTGCTGCTATAGTGTGCACAGTCCTGCACAGTGTGGGGAAATAATATGTGCGAGTATGAGAGGGAGAAAGTACAGGTGCAGACACAGCTCCAATGAAATCACCCCTGCCCAGCCCCACAGCAGCCCCTTGGCTGAGACTTATGCCCTGGGACATAGCAAAGGACCACCAGGTATGAATCCTAATTGCAGCTCTAACTTGATTTTGGCAGACCCTTCTGAGTGCCTCTTTTACTGTACATCTCAGGTGGGTCCCTGGACTTCAACCCCAGGAGTGGCTCTTGTGTTTTTCATCTGTTGGATAAAAATATCCGCTGCTGTCACCAGCTGCACTTAGCCCAAGAAGAAAATAACCCCAGCTTTACTAAGGTGACTCACGCAGGGACACTTCTCACTGCAACAGAAGAGCCATTTACATGAGTTTCATCTTCTCTCTCACAGAACTTTTCTATAGCATGGACCAATCTACTAGTCACTACACTACAAAAATCTCCCCAAGTACTCCATCATCCTGTTTCCTACAAAGCTTGACTTTGCCTTAGGAATAGTGTTAGCAGAAGATGTAATTGTCATTCTCCCAGGCTGCATCAAATCTTATTTAAGGATGGATCTCCTCTCAATTTCTCTTAGAGGCACTTTACCCTAGAGAGAACCAATCCATTATTGGAAGGAGATGTTCTGACCCCATTAGCTGGGCAGACATGTGTTTGAACTACAGACCTCTGAGCATCCTCAATCCAAGATGAGCTAGCTCAGGCGATGGTGTCTGGAAGGGATGCATCCTCAGAGATCCCTTTGCATCCTGCTCTGTACCAGGCAAGTGCCAAATGCACACTGCAAGAGAGATCAGTATGGCCAGCAGTTCATTGAAATGACTGAATGTAAGGTTATGCAGGTAAATATAAAATCCTTGGAAGTGTCATTTTGGATGTATGCTATGTTTAAAAAAAAAGCATTGGAGAGAAATTCCTTGTGATTTATAATTCTCATATTGGTGTGTACAAAACATCAGTGTGTTACATTGAATTTTTTAAAAAGACTGCCGTGTTCCAAGCTTGCTTCATGCATGTTTGACTGGCCTCTGAGAATACCAGAAAATGCATAATACAAGCATTTGCAACCTTTGAAAGTGGAAATGTCATAACTTAGTCTTAGTTAGTCACTTGTGGCCCTGACTCTAGAGAAAGTGCTGTTGCCCAAAATGCTTTGCTCTACATTGATTTTTCTTCTATCAGCTGGGAGTTCTGGTAAAAGAACAATAGATCTAATAATATCAGTAAAGCAAAGAAAGTAAGGAACAGTGAGCTCTTCAATATACACAGGTCAAGCCACAATCAATTTCCAGATTTGAAATTATGTTTTTAAAATGTATGTTTAATACAAGATCTTGTTCTAAGTCTATCAAGTCAAAGCTTGTATGGTTTCAAGTACCTGAATAACTGCTTTATCAAGTAGCCCAAACTTAGGCCCCAGAGGTTAAGCAATAAAGGAGAAACAAAAATAACTTAAAAGCTTCTGCAGCTAGTTGAACCCAGCAACAGCTCCTTAAACCACTTTTACATTCCTACATTTGACATACCATAAAGCCACAAGATACATTGAAAAGCTATGAATTTGCTAAGTAGGATTTCCCTTCCTCTTGTTGTTAGAGGTCATTAAGTTTATTAGATGTTAACAAAATACTTGTAAACAGAAAATATGAAGGCTTATGAAAAGTGCCCTTTATTTTCTAATTAACATGCAACTAGGAACAGGATAACAGAAACCTAATTAATGAAGTGCTGTTAGTTCCAAAATCTTTGTGATAATTATGCAGCAAGTTTCATACAGACCTGCTGAAGTGAAATATAATTGAGCAAAAAGCATCATATAGATTAGATGAAAACTTGCACGTATGTTTTTAGCAGATAAGCTGATTCAGTTACAGACTAAAATCATACTCTGGACTAACTGAAAAAGCAAGAATCCAGAGTGATACAAAATTTCTTTACTTCTTTTTACCTATTTACAAACAGTGTGATTCTTCTGGTTTGAGATGATGGTTCTTTTACATGAATGATCTGGGAATAAAAAATGAAACACTTTTAAAATGTTTAGCAAAAACTCACTTTGAACTGTGATTGTATGACTACAAAATACAGACACTGGCTGACAGGTAAATTGCACATCTGCAACTTCAGCAATATAACTTGAGACCTTTTAGATCAGAAATGAAGTCTCATCACCAAATGAAAAGAATATCTTTTAGCTATAGCAGGGTGTATAACCTTACGAAACTCTCATTTGCAGGGTGGTAACTGTATATAACAGGGTGCAAGAGCCTTTATGGTGAAAAGACAACTACAAGTCTGTCTCCTCAATGAGAATTTAAGTTCTCACAACAGATCTTCTATAGAAAGAATGAAATTAGGGTAAAAATCAAAATTCAACAAACACCAAATCCTGATTAGTCTCTGCCTCAATTAAGACCAGCTGCTCTCAAATGGAGATGCTTGTTCTTTAGTCTCCTTGTGCTTGCGTCCCTCCAGCAAAGGCCCTGATTATTGCATCTTTTTTTTTCTGAAAGGTCACTCCTGTCATGTGTTTTACCCATTTTTATGAAAAGAAAAGTAAAAAAAGGAGAGGAAAAAGAGGGAAAAAAAGGAAGAGCTTAAGGCACTCTAGATCCCAGGGACACTCATCTTGGTCTTTCTAGATACATATAGGATATATCACAGTGTATTGTCAGAAACCCTGGTTTTGCAAATGGGTCTCCATCCAGTTGCCTGCCTTTTACTTAAATCAATTAAACTTTTTCTAAAGCCAAGAAAAGAATGTTCTAGGCTAAGAAATCAAATTTCTTACCTCTTGGATGCCTTGCTGACTCTGAGCTGGAGTGTGTTAATAATGGTCTCTGTCAACTTTTTCACTCCAAGACTCCATTCCATCCTGGCCAATATTACTCACATTTCCAACCTCTTGGCTGGAATCTACTAATGCAGAATAATTTCAGCACACAGCCTTTGGCCTGAAGGGAACTTCAGGGATTACAGAACACTGCAGTGCACCTCAGCCACACGGTCATGTGCACATCAAATCACTCTGCTGTCCTCTACAATGGCTCTTGTCAGAGCATCAAATGAGTGCTGCAGTATTGGTCCTTGCCTTGATCTGCCACCCGAATCTGGGATAGCATGGACTGGGAAAGAGACAGCTAATGACAACTATTCCTTTGATATAGTAGAATCCTACACAAAATCTAACGTGGCTGTAGATAAACCTGTGAAATGAAGCTCTTTAGAAACAACAGACATCACAAACCTCACTCTTACTCTACATACAACACACATTTCTTTGACATTGCCTTGTTTAACATGACTACATATGTTTTAAACTGCAAGCTCTACTGCAACAAACATGGAACAGTTTATAAACTCAAACAGGCTGCTGCAGTGTTGGTAGGCACTGAGTTCCTGCTATTCACCTAATGTAACAGTTTGTGTCAGACATAGGAAGTGTGAGGTTGCACTGAAGAATGTGTTCTAAACCTAGTAGAGCCATAAATTTTTGCTGAAGGAAACACTATTACAGGGAGTAGAAGTCAGTCATATTCATTTATGATATTAGTCTTACCAAAGGCACAGAAATTAATGTGCCTTCCTTACTAGAAGATTTGCAATATAACCGGAATTTAATCCTATCAATTCAAGAATAAAAACAAATTCTCCACCTGTTTTATCTATTTAACATTATTAAATTGCCAGCATAGGCAGATGAAGATAACTATGCACTTGGACTTGACACACAGTTCAGGTTGTGAGAAATGTGCCACTGAAGAGCAGATTCAGCATCCTTGAGTTTGCTGCTTCTATGAAGTTTATCTCTCACTATTTGGCATATAGGGAGCTTACAGAAACTAATTTTGTCACCTATGCACCTGAACATAGTTGGTTTGAAATATATGCTCTTCTTCCATGCACTGCAACAATGAGGTATTGAAGACAAGACCTAACACCTTCTGGAGGGCAAATGACAGACAAACAGATTCTTTAAGCAGTTTATTTGATAAATGTCAGTAAATTAGTAAATACATTACACAAAATTACATATCACAGTATATCTTGCAGAGTTTTATAAACAAGTCTTAATAAAAAGTAGCAGTACCAAATGAAAAAGGAGTCAAAATAACCTAATAAATTGGTTTGAAAATAAAGGTACTTCAGGGAATATCCGATACATAACTCTAAAGTTTTCTCACTTAAAGGTCACATCAGCCTAACAAAGAACAAAACTTGTAAATAACATTACTGTTAATACTGAGACAAAAGGGAGAGAAGGGGCATCAGTCAATAGAAGAGAAAGAACAGCAATGAAAAAATTGTGGAATTCTTTGATGTTGGATAATAAATTATTAGGATGTTCATCAAAATAGCTAGTAAAGCAGTGCTCTCAGTAAAGTACTACCAGACTACCAAATAAGTACCAGACCAAAGTGCTAACAGGTGCATAACCAGCATTCCAGTTAGCTTCAGCAACTCATCTTCACCTTGGTAAAAACAGCACAAATACCAACAGGGTATTTTCTTAAGAGTTTCCTAATACAGCAGCTGCAGCACCTTATGGGGCATGCAGTGGAAATACGTAAAATAGATCTAGAAGAGTGGGGATAGTATTATATTATATTGTATTATATACCATATATTCTCCATGGAATCATTTAATTCCAGTAAAAATCTATCATTCCCATTGAGAGCTCAGGGACTTGGAGTGTAACTAAAAGATTCACTGGAAAGTTTCAATCAAACCTTAGGAGGTCTGAAAGATCTCTATTATATGAGATGTTATTGATATATATGATATTATTGTATGTTATGCAATTAAATATTGTGCTAAATATGACATGAGTAGCACAGATTCCAGCTCCACTTTCAGATATAACTTTGGAGGACAACAAGTTCTATGAGAGCATCTTTAATCTGTAAACTGAGCTGATTTAACTGGAAGTAATGGAGATATGCCAGCGACAGAGGATTACATAACACTCGTTCCAGTGTTGGCACTCAGACCCCAGCTGCACTTTTGACCTCTGCCTCAGTTTCTCTGTATAAAGCATCCTGATATTTCAAGATAAAGAGCCACTTGTAAAATACCAGTAGAATTAGATAATTTTTTCAGTGAAGCTGTTAGGAAATGGACCCTGGAAAATTTCTTCCAATTTCATCTGTTACATCTAGAGGGTTACAATGAACTAGGAAAAATGAAAAACTTGTGACAATAAAGAGGTGATTTCACTGCATTTGTTTTTTTCCTTTTTTTATGTAGACATTCATCTTCCACAAGAAACAAAGCTTCTCAAGACATGCTGGAGAGCAAAATACAAGTCATACATACTTAGTTTGAAAGTTATGTTGCTACTCCGAGAGAGAAATCAATGTATACCATATTAAAAACAATCATCACAGCCCTTCAAATGATTGGAGAGCTTAACTTTGAATGCAATTCAACCTAATAGAGGCTTTAATGGCTTTTGACAGATTGTTCCACTGATCAAGGGACATGTATGAAAATAACTGCCTACCAAGCTCTGATTTGATTTTAAGAAAAGAAAACTGAAGGTTAATGGTAAACAGAAGTTGATTGTTCACATTTTCACTGAAATAACTCTATCTGACCTGTTTTTAGAAGCAGTGGAATAAAGGATAATGGGAATCTTATACACCTGACTTTTTACTTTAGCCTGTAATCAAGGGGACTAATCAGACCAAGATGTGTTGGCATGAAAGCAAGTATTTGACGATAGGGAGGGGGAGGAGAACAACTTTTGTGACCAAATTCTTAATCATCATGGACAAGCCCTGTAAAACCAGTAGAGATTTAGAGGATGTAAACCATAGCATAATACATCCTTTTGGATTATGAATGTTATCTCCAAAGCAACAAGAAGGGACACTATAATTCACATGACATATGTGAAGTGCTCATGCCCAAACATCAGCATTTTAATGTGCTAATTTTATCAGTTATTTCTTGGCTTTTATTTTACACATTATTCAGCCAGTTCTGAAGCCTTTCTACGGCCAGTCTTTTTGTAATTGTATAAATTACCTTCTCTTGTTCAATGAGTGCCCTCAGTCTAAGATGAAGAGGACAGATGAATGTAAATGAAGGTGCAAGCCCAGCCATTGAAGGTGAAGAGTCAGTTTGGACAGAAAAGAGAACAGTGGTTCTATTCAGGATTGCCTCTGCATGTACAGGTGGGGTGAGCCAGAATAGGGCAGGATGGGAGTCCTACAGAACAAGGAATGTTGGCGGTTTAACCGGAGTCCTTCATCACTCCCAAGCAGCTTCACCTTCTAAAGGCAGATTAGTGTAGTGCTGAATTTTTCACTCTTATGGGAAGTGCAATGAGTGTCTATTTTTGATGAGGAACCTCATTCAAACAGAATTCTTGCCTGACCCTTCCCTGTGTCAGATCACTGTCCTGGTGGAACAGGACAGAAGATGAGCTGCAGCAACTTGAATCTCTAATGGGAAACAGAATGTTTGGAGGTACTCGGTTTGTGGAGGTCCAGAAGGATGGAGGTGGAGGCTGAAGCTGGGGATGAGAGTTTCTCATCCCTGTTGCTACAGTGGAACAACCACTCTTCCCAGCTAGGTAATCTTGGCGTGAGCTGAGAGTGGTCAGCTCCCAGCAAAAAGCTGAGGACTGGCTGTCAGGGGCAGGAAGGGGTTTAGGAAGCCAACATTAACTTTGCACCAGGTGGTAACAATTAAGGGAGAGATCCTGACCTGCACTGTACTAGTTTGAGCTCAATGACTCCCATATGAGTTCAGTTAATGAAGTTGTGGCCTTGAGAAAGCACATCCCTTGGGTCTCATGTGCATCTCACCTTGTCTCTCTTGCCCTGCTCTCAGCCCAGCTTAGACATCAGCTCCTGGCCTGGTTTAATATCCAATAGCCCAATGCTGCCGGGCACAGGACTAATGGAACAGCACTGCTGTAACTGAGAAAGGAGCAATGCCAACTCTCAGCACACTACAGCATTTCAGTCACCTTTCATGATGGATTTTAACAATCTGAATTTCTTTATGCCCTGTTACATCAATGGAATCCTTGAATCTGCCCCACTGCATTAATTTGTCCAGCATGATTTTATAGTGCATCTTGCACCACTACCAGTGAACCTAAAACCATATTCAAACTATAGTAAGACAACAGATTTGGATATCTATTGGTGCATGTTACCCATCCTGCACAGTTACCAGTCAGTGATTACTCACAGCACTCTTATTTACCCTTTAAATAATCAGAACCTGCTGTAAAGCCTTTAAAATCTACTGTATTGAGATTAATTGTATTTATTTACATAACCTTTTTAACAGAAGAAAGGACCTATGGGATAAGATATTTTCATATACAGAGATCTGAACAAAGCATTATAAAAACATTTCTAATTACATTGCATAACACAGCAGTTTTCTATCAAATACTTAAAAACAGTCTGTATCTTTCATCCCCCAAATTACAGAAACAATAGAAGTTTTTCATTTTCTGCCAACATTTTCTTTCTATCAGTGTAAAACCAACTCTGTATCAGATTTATAAAAGAAAGCCCTTGCCTTGAGCATTTCATTTGTACTGGTTCCATGTTTAGTCAGTAGCTTTTGTAAAATTGATGAATATTGTCCAAAGGCAAGTGCAGACAGGCAAACAGATCTGTATCTTCTGCAATCCATTTAGCCTGATGCACAGGTGCAAGTGAACTATTTTACCTCAATTCAGTCCTGGCTGATGAAAAGTAATTGTAAGCAAAGCCGTGAACTTCACCATTTTAAAAGAACCACTGAATTTAATGTCAAAAGTTAATTTATGCTCTCACCTCTTCCTTGAAAAAAATTCACCTTGGTCCTCATGCTTCTAAAGCATCCAGGCTTGGCAAACACAGGACATTCATTAGAGGCTGTCTTCCAGCTCATCCAAAAAGGAAATGGATTATGTAATGCTGAAATATAAATGGATTGCTAAAGAATCATTGAAACAAGCTAAATTATAACTACTTGAATTGAATAAAGAATAACTTCAAAGTATTTGTCAGTTTCTAATACATGATCTAAACACAGTAATAATTTACACTTGATCTCTCAAGTTTTTTATATATACTTACCTTTAACTGTGTTCTCCTTTTGGGGTACCCTTTAGCATTACGATGTGCTTCAAACAGTTCCACCACCTTACTCATGTTATTGCTATCAACTCCTGTGGGCTTTGGAGATATGAAATCTTCTGCATTTCAACTGAACTCAATCAGCTTATACTGATTTAGATGATGCAAGACTGGAATGCAACACAGAGCCCTCAACCACTTGATTATTGGTATTTTGGCAGTCTTATTAATTCCAAAAGTGTTCATTTGTCCATGTCATCGCTATCCATGGCTTAGATAAGTGCTATCTGACTGCACTGAGACTAGTACTAGTTCACCTAATTCAGTACCTTAAATCTTCAAGCATAGGCAAGACCTGGGAACATGTATTCTAAAAATTCTATTATTACTGTCAGCAGTCTCCTAATAGGTTTGGGATTTTTTTTTTTTTTTTTTTTAGTACTGCTGGAAATAATTTTTTGCCAATCATTTTTTTAATAGCTTTGCCTCCACTTCAGCTGCAAACTTCAACACTGATGTGCATTCTCCACCCTTTGTGGTGGTCAGATTCCTTTCAATACTGTGATCCCCATGGTTTTTAGCAGCGCTTAATTAAACACAAAGTAATCATAAAGTAGCAGCATAAATAAACAGTCCCCTCAAACACTGTGTTAACACTGTTACATCATTAGCTTGTTAATTCATATTGCTCATTTCCAAAGCAATATCTGTTTCTGAGAACTGCCTTTTCAAAAGCAGAATTCCCACATTTTCAGCTAGCTTTTCTCTAAGTGATCTCCAAAGCAAACAGTGTTTAGTGTGGCACTAATCCAAATATGTGCTATTTGCCCACTGGTAAAGCCAGTTTTAGCTAGTGCAGGAAAGAGAAAGCTGTGCCCATAACAGTATTTCCAAATGTTATGAAATCTGTGGCACAAGAGACAAATGTGTGGATCAAGGTAACACTATCAAAACCTGTTTTAAGTAATAATTTATTCTTCAGAGAGTTTTTCCATTCTACAGGGTAACTAAAAGTTTTCACAGAAGCCCAGGACTAAAATGGAAACACTTGATTCAGGTCTTTATACTTTTTCTGGCACATCTATACCAAAAGTCTTATGAAGTACAATCTCTACCTGATATAATTGTCCTGGCAAAAGCTGGTAGGTGTGGACACAGTTTTACACCACTAAAATGGAATTTTTACTGGCACAGCTTCCTTAGCTCCAGGGAGGTCTGGCATATGTGATACTGTCAAAAGCACAATTTTCAGGAGTACAAGCCTCATACACAGACACAGCACTTTGCCAGTACAGAAAGCTGGTGTGTTCTGGGTGAGCCTGGCCTCAGCAGAGACTTTAAACACCAGATTAACACTGAAGGCATATTCATCTCTTGGTGGCAACGTCAAACTCTGAATCTTACTGGCTTCTTTTGTAGTGATAACACAGCCTGAGTGCTTTTTTGCTGTAATGATTTTCTGCTTTCTGTGGCAAAGTCAGACACCAGTCCAACCAGCTCAGTTAAAATAGCAATTTATCAAATCCAAATTCTCTATCTCATTCAGGAGCACCCTGTATCATCCCACACAGAATTATTCTTTTTACAGCATGTTACTACAAAACATCACAAACAGCTTCATTTCTCATAGTTTTCTGGTTTTTTTCTCATAGATCTCACTTGATGCTCCAATACCCAATATCACACAATCTAAATCTAGTTTGTTGGGGCACCAAACAACCCAAATGGAAGGCCTTAGGTCCATCAGCTCATTAGGCAATGCACTAGGAAACCTGGCCTCAGAATAGGATTCACAACATGAAGCAACAAAGCAATGGTTAGGAACTAAATTCTGAATTCCAGGGAGCCCAGGAGGTATAGATTCACATCAGAAATCTCTCCTAGTAGTATATTCAGTTGCCATGAGGCAAAACAGTAAGAAAGTCTTGGGATCTGTGTTAGAATGCTCCTCCAGAACTCCCCATCTGAAAAAATGGTCTAAGAAGGAGCCACTGCACAAAGGACTACCTCCACCATCTCCTGCCCCTTTGTGTTACTGGATGAAGAATTCACAGCTCCGTTTTGAAGATCTCCAGCAGGTTCACCCCAAGCTGGCCTCTCATTAGGATGCCCAGATCATGCAGTCTGCTTTGCCACAAGTGTGAGCTACACCTTGGGTTGCTCAAACCTGCCAGGCCAGAGACAGCTCTAGGCACTCATGGAGGCTGACATTTAAATACCAAGGGAATCTGTCAAAACACTGGCTGAATTAGGCTGTTCTGCCTCAAGAAGAGATGGCTGAGAGGGGACGTTATTGATGTCTGTCAGTATCTGCAGGAGGTGTCAGAGCAGGGACCAGGCTCTGCTCTGTGGTGCCCAGCAATGGGACAAGAGGCCATGGGCAGGAACTGATGTCCAGGAACTGATGTCCAGGAAGCTCCACCTGGACATGAGCAAGAACTTCTTTCCTCTGCAGTGCCCAAGCACTGAACAGATTGGCCAGAGGCTGTGGAGTCTCCCTCACTGGGGATATTCCAGAACTGACACAATCCTGTGCCATGAGCTCTGGGATTGCCCTGCCTGAGCAGGGAGGTTGGACCAGATGAGCCACTGTGGTCCCTTCGAGCCTGACCCATCCTGTCCTATGAAACACGGATATCCCTGGGCTGGATGGTCAATGGGAATTAAAGCAGAGGAGGAGGGAACTAAGGCTGGTGTTCTGGACTTCAGGAGTTAAAAAACCACACACTTCTGTAAATTTGGGGGCTGGTCTTTTTTATTATGAGACAAAAACTAAGCTACTGTGTAAAGGCTGGTAAAATCTGCACTGACACATAAAATAACAAAGAATCATAAAGCTGAAAAGATTTATGGTAACTACAAAGTTTCTCCCTGGATGACCAGCATCAATAATTCTAGGATGGAAGGTCACTTGTTATTCTATCCATTGAACAAGATTTTGTAGATAAGCAATTACTTCTTCTAGATCATATGGCAGAGGCATATTACATTCATCATTATCTGTCCAGAAGGGATGGCATTCTGGTTTCTGCTCTTCTGGCAAGCTCTCTGCTGCATCTGACTGGCATCTGAAAAGAAAGGTAAGCAGACAAACTACTTAAGTAAAACTGTATCAAGAAACTGAATACTCAGCAAGGATACATTTGAGCATTAAAGAGAAAGATGATAATAAAAAAGAAATACAACATCTTCTGACACCAAATGGATTGCACATTTCCAGTGAAGTTGATTTCTGTTGTAGGCTTTGTATTTTCTATAGGGATTTCTCAAAAAGCCAATCACAGAGAAAACTCAGTTAGTGTTCCTTTATATGGTGAATTATTTTTTCATTATCTCAGCTGTTATTTAAAGTATGTGATTAAACCATTATCAGATTTAAATTTTTGCCAGTTTCCAATGTATTACTAGATTATTGAGAAAGATTAAACTGAATTTACTGCATTAAGGTCAGGGGGGATAGATTAAACAACATTAAAGAAGCCAGACTAGCTTTGTAGATTCTGGAGATTTACAAGTGTATCAACCTGCTTAGCACTGAAAAAGGCAATATAAAAAGAGAAAATTCTATAAAGAAAAATGGAAATGGAGGTTAATAACAACTTCCAATGATGAATAGGTGGGCAAAACTTCAATAAAATTAAATTAAGAGGTTAGTGTACGTTAGTCCCCAGAGAAAATGTTTAAATTACAATGTTTTTCATTAAATGGATTATTCATCAATACTAGTGAAGTCTAATTATAATATTCAACTGAACTGCAGCCTGCAAAGGAAAGTTTTTATAAGTGGCAACCATCACATCTCTAAAGATAAGACTGTAATACATGCTGCATCAAAAACACTGCCACAGTTCAAGGAGGATTTCTCCCCCTCTCTTTTCCTTTCCTTCAAACAACTTGCACATTGCTGATTAATTAGTTAATGTTTGCAATAGGGCAAGACAAAGAAAAATGCTGACAATTACTTTAATTTTGGTATATACTGCAGGTCTGTGTAGCTCTTTAAAGAGATAACAACCAAATTGCAGAAATGCACTTTCATCTCTTGAATGCCATTTTTTAAAATTTGTGTTCTATAAAGCTCATAATTTTTGTAAGAAATTTAAAGTTGTTTTAAACACATATGTGACTTTCATCTCAGTAGAATGAACTCTAAGAATACTGACACATGCAACTTCTTTGTCCACACCATTGACCTTCTGGAAGAGACTGTTGCCAAATGAAAGATGTCTTCTTCTCCTGGGAATTATTAATAGCAGTGTAATCCCCATGAGAAAACATACTTCAGCTTTACACCCATGTTGCTGGGTGGTTAATTGCTGCACCAGCATCCTGGGCACTCAATCCATCGTACATTACACTACAAGGACAGTATTAACACATAGCATTCCAATATATCTTCAGCTCTCCACATCAGCCCCTGATAATAGCATCTGTTAACATGCACTAAGTACTATTATGTAGCACATCACTTCATAAATAATAAGATTAGCCGACCTCAGGGCCCTGGGAAGAGTAATGTGTTTAAATGTTCTCATTATTTATTTAAAACAAGAATTAAAGGAACAGAAGCTACTTGTGACAATCCTCTTAGCATAAATATTAAACTGTTTGCATTGATAAGCTGCACTGTACAGAATAACACAGGATTTGTTTTGCTGGCTGCTTTATAATAGTTGTTAGAGCAAATGCAGTTTAGTGTGTGAGTTCTGAGAGGTACTTAACTGATTGTGCCATCATGTTCAGAAGACATTTTCCAAATTATATAAAGGACCAGGAGAAAATTAATATGCAGGGGAAGCTGAAACTAATTACAGCATAACTCTATAAAGCTTTAAAAATCTTGCTTTATTTTGTCTTGGCACAAAATAATACACTCAGTTTGGTGCGTAGTATAAGATATTCCAGTTTAAGCATTTCCATCCAAAAGTGGATAAATTAACCATGATTATTGCAGATGACAAATCACAAAACTCAGCCAGTAAATACTGCAGGCATGTTATGTGATCTGCAAAACTCAGCTAATAATGATAGTAGTAATAATGATAATAGTAATAATAATAATAATAAACATTTTCTCTCACATCTGCTATTAACAAGAGTTTTCACTGAGAGAAAAGATCTATCAACCTTTAGCTTCCTCACCATTTCAGAGCCCTCTTTCTACCTTTCATGTTCTTTTTTTCCCTTCTCTCTCACACAAACAGATTGACCAGCTTTTCTCTCACATCTGGGCATTTGTGTTGCTGTAAATGTGGTAGCAGTCACGGTGATGCTGTGCCTGGATAGCCCAAGAGCCACTACTTGCTACTTTCCCTTTTCTATATTTGTTACCAGCAGAGCCATCACTGAGAGGTCTCCCCACAACTAAGCAGGTGCGTGAACTTCCAGGCAACCATGCACTTGGGAAGTTTTAGCCATAGCATATTCCATGTGAGGGATTAGAGGAATGGAAGTGTGTCAGGCCCTCAGACTGGCTGTGCCAGTTTGATGACAGAAAGGCATCAATGTGCTGTAAAAATATAAAAAAGGGAAAGCAGTGCCTAACACTCCAAGTTCAGTGATCCCATGGTGCCTTCATCCTTCTGTTGGATTTCTACTGCTCTGCTCCATACTAGCAAGAACAGCAGGGAAGGATACATTTCTATAATTTGTGAATCATCTATTTTGACCAAAATTACAATCCCCGTGTCAGATCCGCTGTCATCAAAGCCAGCTTAAGTTTCTCATATTCAAAGGTATGGAGCTGGTTCTAGGCAGTCATCACTGCACCTGGCAGTTCAATAAACAATTCACCTGAATAGCTCCCATAATCTGGAACACAGTCAAAGATGTGCTTTCTCACTCAGAATTAGGGTGCACAAACCAGACCTTTTCAGATGAGTATATTACTGATTGAAAAAAAATTTCTACAGGAGAAATATTTCCTACAATGGTCTTTAATTTGTAGCAGAGGAACAGAGCTTTTAAACTGAAGCAGAACAATCGAAGACACCTAAATGATTGTACAGAATTATTTAAAATTCTTTGTATCTGACAGTTAACATGAGTTAGAAACAATAACTCCTGATAAACAAAAATAAACAAAAAAAGACTGCAAACATTGAGCTGTGGTGGTAGTGGGAAAGTATGAAGATTTGCAATATTTTAAGTTAATGAAAATATTCCATATCAATTAAAAACTGTTATTTGAGTTAATAGAGTCACAACTCCAAAAAAAAATAGAACTAACGTGTGTTTATTATATGTAAAAGATGTGTAAAGAGTGGAAATCACACAAGCTCTGAAATACAGAACAGATGCCTTCAATACTTTATCTGCAGCAGGAGAACAGGAAAACTGCCATAATGTATTTCAGAGCAATTTAGCTGGAACACCTTATGTTCAACAACATATTACAGAAAGAACTGTTTGTTTATAGAATGTAAAAAACTCCATGGTCCTTATTTTTTTACTAAAACAATCAAGACTTGTGACAGTTTCAATTAAAAAAGCCCATTTTTAGTTACTGTTGAAGTGCATGTTCTCACTACCTCTACCCTCTAAAGTTCTCAGATTTTTCATAACCTTTTTGTCTGTTTTTGACAAATGGACTTTGCACGTTAATATTTACCAATGTTCATCTAAGTGATGACAAACATTTGCATGACAGTTTGACTATTTGCATAACACCACATGATGCTTTCCCTGGAAGGTGGCTGATATCCCCATGGGCAGGTGCACATTCACTGAGACAGACACTTGCCTGGGCTGCACTGATTTTTGATGATCAGGGTGTCATCTACATTAGAGGACACTGATCATGATGCTAAAATTAACCAAGCTAGCTAAAGTATGTGTTAATTATGAGTATGCAAGCAGTCAATAAAAGGTTAATGCAAAAGTCAAAGGATGAATTTATTTCAGTATTGCGTCACTCTACTGACTAAATGACTAACATTATGCTTTGTTTTTAATCGATATATTTTACAGTAATGCGTGAGCCATTGATTTGAAAAAACGTCTTCCTTCTAATAGTTAAGTTTTGCAACTACTAAGTATCAAGTGTTAATATACTTAAAACACTTTCTTCAGAGTAGATACCTTTTAGTTCCGTTGTCAGGAACAGGAAGGCATATAAGGGAAGAGGCAGCCTTGGGTTCTGCTGATGAATGTGGTTAATGCAAATAAGAATTATTACCTAGGAACCTAAATAAGGTACTGCGAATTAGAGTCCCTGGATTCTCTTGCACTGTTTGTCTACTCCACAGAAGTGTAGTCAAATCAGATCAATAGGGGTCAATCTGTGGCTTAGGCTGCACAGGCATATTAAGAGTGAGGAGAAGATATAAACAGTCCTGTTTCTGAGATGGTACTAATTTGGTTGCCTATCCCTGGCAGTTCAAAGACCAATGGAGAAACATGGAAATTCATAGGGTAAGACAAGGAAAATGGGTCTGGCCATTTTCCCTATGTACTGGTATGGTCAGAAGGGGAGGATGGGACATTTGCCCTCCAGGTACAAAAGCACACACTCACCTGTACATACTTACTCCAGCATTCCTGAAATTTTACGTTTTATATGGGAGCTGTTTTCTCCCTCCATTCATGCTGGAATAAAGGTGTTACTGAACTGTTATTCAAAACTTCAGAGTAACTTTTAAAACAATGGCCCAGGTGAAAAAAGCATTTGGATCACTTTACTAAGACAAATACATTCCTGAAACCCAGCCTGACATTGCGTAAAATGGCACAACTCTGCTAACATGGGGGCTGCTGTTCTGAGTAAGAGCAACAGCAGCAACCTCTTTAGACACCATCTTCCATTCTTAAAACTCACAATGACTTTGCACATATGGGTCTGATCAAACATGGGTTATTAATGTTACAACACAGAGCTCTACTGTGGAACACAAATCCTGCTAGTATAGGTACGTGGGACATAGAGATTTGCTTGTAGGTTTGGATTCTTTCATTCTCGTCTCTCAAACAATTCCTCTGCATGGAAATTATCATGCAACCTGCATGTAGTTACTCTAATAATGGGATTATTAGGATAATCCCATGTCTTTTCAAGATGACACTCTTAGTTGCCGGAGCATATACAAAAGGGTCCAGTGTGTTCCCAGCAATCTGAATCATACAAGCCACAGAGAAAAGATGAGATTACTACATACACGAGGACAAATAAATAAATTAATCTTGATTTTTCTTATTTTCTAAACAGTGTATGTCACTGACAGGTATGACAAATTTACTTCTGCTGCTGAAAGCATCACAATTAAAAGCTGACACCACTTAAGTTACTGTTGAAACTTTCAGAGACTTCAACAAGGCCAAGATTTCAATCCAAACACTTTTCTAGAAACTATTCACAATATACATGAGCTACGAAGCATATAAACACCATCCAAAAGAAACTATGGAAGGAATGAAAAAGGCTGGATATAGTTTCTCAAAGTGAAATTTCGCAAGGTATACTCAAGTCTTTTATCCAACTACCATGTTGGCTACATCAGTGGCATTGTAAGCCAGCTAATACAACATGGAGTTGTATTAGAACTCACAAGATGTGAGTTCTGTAACTTCAAAGTTGCCACAGAAAGGAAAACAAACTATTTTATCAAACTGACTTGATCAGTAAAGAACAGAAACACTCTAAAGTAAAAACTCAAATTGACCAAAAGTGCATGTGAGGTATGTGACAGCTTTCCATGCCCTTCCTGAGAATGGACACACTTCCCAAAGAACAATGGAAACAAACACAGCTGAAGAAATGGCAACTCTTCCATTGGGAGCAAAACCTGCAACAGCCATTATGTCACTGGTGCCCTCATCCTGCATAGACAGTACTCCAGCCTGGATCACCTATATCCAAGGGAAACCATCCCTGGGCTCTCCCAGAAGTACCTTTTCTGGAGAACTAATCCAAGACATGAGATCTACATAGGGAGCTGAAGCTTAACTTGTTTATAATTAAAAAAATGTTGAAATCTTAACATCTGATTAGCTTATTTTAGAAGAAATAACATATCTAGAATCAGTATTTCAACTGGAACTTCACCAAAGGTGTTTTGAAGCATGTTTGGAAAATGGGGGTTGGCTAACACCCCATCATGACACAGGGCTAGGGTGGAATACTTTCTGATTTCTTTGTTTAAACTCTGTAAAACATAATGAAGCTAACAATCAAAAATCCTTCACTTGGTATTAACTTTCTTAGTTTGCATCCTAAAGACTATTTACTGAAAAAAGGATGAAGAAAATATGAATATACTGAAATATATATTTTTAATATATATTATGGCAATATCACCAACAATATTCCAATTTTTCATGTCAAAACTGACATTTTGAAAGTTATTGATTGCAATCTAAACTTTAAACTGAAGATTTTCTTAGTTTTTTTAATTAAACAATCAGGAAATTGCCAACTTTGGCAGAAAGCGTTTCTTTCAGTTGTTCTCTGCTTGTCCCTCCTGTGACTCTGCACAACTAAAACCTTCTGAGGTTTACCCTATCTTTTAAGAACAAAACAAATTAAATCAATATTTGACTTTGCAAACTAAATTTTAGAAGTACAAGTCCCAAACAGGCAGTGAAATGAAGTGGCCAGATGGAAAGAGAGCAGTGCTTCATTCTTTTGGACATCTAATCCCCAGTGCATTCCCAAGAAGTCTGTCCCATTTACAATAAGTCATTGCTGATGTTCTTTCATGTGCTGTAACTACAGTGCACCCAGCCATAAATAATGGCTGAGACTGGGATTGCATTTATAGAAGGGACAAAATGAGTTTGTTTCCAGATAAGAAACTTGAAAAGAGAATGCCAGTTTTAGGAAAGGGATGGAGGCAATATCAGTTAAATATTAATCTAAGAAAAAAAACGTATCAGCTGCACAAAGACACAAGAATAAATACATTGCTGGCACATCAGATGATCTCTGTCTGCTTCTTTCAAAAGTTGATAATGACTCATGTCACTAGTGCTTTTGGCCCTTACCACAGAACCAAAGTTTACAGTCACTGACTCAAGAGCTTTATGCCTCCAAAATAAACCATTCCATTGGAAATGAAGACAGTGGCTACATTATCCTGAGGCATCACTGGTGACAAAGCAGGATAGCCTGAAAACAGCCAGCCTTGTGTGTACTTTGACAAAGTGAATCTATAGCAGAATCCATCTTTAACACCGGCCTGCAGAGTGCATTTTGCTGTTCCACAGAAAGGCAGAGCGGAGATCAATGACCCTGACACTAAACAGGGTGAAATGACAGTTGCATCAGCTTGAAAATGTCAGAGTTTCTATTATTACTCAAACAGTAATCCAGGTAAATATGAGAAAAACCCTCCACATGTTGAAATAACAGCAACCACAGCACTAGTGGAATCCAACCAAAAGACTTTTCAAGTGGTGCACCAATGTGCTTCACATGCATTTGTAGAACTACATAAAACTCAAAACCATTTTTAAAATATATTTTGCTTTGTCTTAATTGTAAAGAACTTAAAATACTTTTCCCCCCACAATATTAACTAAAATCTGTCAAAATGTACTTCAGAGTAAGAAAACTAAAGAAAAGGACAAAGGTTTGTTTCAGCTACAGAGTGGGGACTGTAAAGCCCCAAAACCTCAGAAATATTCCAGCTCTGGGTGGAAAGAATGAAAGAAAAGAGGAAACAAGAAGCTCCTTTCTCCAAGACAGTAATCTCTACTGTGGGGTAATTAATAAACAGAAATCTACCCAACTTCTGATGAGTTTATCAGTGACCTTTCTTACCATGTCCACCAGCTCTTCCCTTAAAAGTGGAATACTTAGGAGATGGCCCAGCAGCACTGAGAATAGTCCTGGCATCAAATGCATGATGTGAATTTGACTTCCCCAGACAGAGCTTTTCCCCTCCTTTGTGTCCAACACACCAAGAAACTACCCATGAGAAAATCAGTGCACCTCCTATTCCCACAGGAGAATGTCTGTGTGGGGCAGCCCCAACTCCATGTTTGTTTGATTTTTTAATTAAGAAACATCAGTACTCGCTATAAAGTGTAGGGGGTAGGGAAATCCCCCAGAGAAACACTGAATAAATAACATGGCATTTGCTGAAAGATGAAGTTTAATCCAATTTAACTTACAGGTCTAAAAATTGTTCCCTTTCAGTCCTGTTTCTCAGATGCTTTTGTTTCCCGTTTTTAGAACAATATGTATACAAGGAATGTATCCTGACTGTATGAGAAGCACGTTTATACATATTTATATGCATACCCCTTCACACCAATACTTGCAAAAAATCCCATTAGTCCAAAAGAGACAGCATTTAGGAGGAAATTTTCAGCACCACAGACATAGATTTAGTTACATACTTTTCATGATCAGCAATGGGAAGGGAGTTATTCCCACCGTGCTAAGAATATTTGGCTTTGACTTCAAAGAACGTACAAATATATCAACCTCAATATAATTTATATTCTCTCGAAAGGAACCTAAAATTCTCTAAGCCTTTGCTGAGACATCTGATGTTCCAGTCCCCTCTGTTGCACTGTATATCGGCTGTTTTATTTCACTTGCAATCCTTGCTTTCCTATGATTTTTTCAGACAAAGAAACAAAATGTCTGCTATATGCTGAGTATAAACACAGCTGACTTGTTTTCCCCAAAGTATCGATTTTATGCACTTTTAAAATAACTATTTTCATTCTGTTTGCATAATCAGCTGGGGCATTGTTCCTTTACATTTGCAGAAACACAGATGGAATTGCTGATTTGGAGCCTTTGGAGAGATTTTATAGTATTCTCTAGAATCTAAGCTTCTATTAAAATAAGGTTTCAAGCACTTCTGGTTGTGAAGATAGCCTGGACAATGTAATTTGATGCATGGTTATCTTGTTGAGCCCACAACCAGACAGACAGACGCAACAGCACCAAGGGAGCTGTGAACTTCCCCCACTTATTTTATTGGGTGTTTACTTGGGGCCAGATGCTCCCCTCTGTTGTGCAGAACAGCGTTAAATGACTGAAAAAAAGAGGGGAAAAGGAAATGGAAATAAAAACCAGCAAAGAGGAGAAAAGGAAATCCCCACAGCCTACTTCCCAGGGGGCTACAGATGCCCTCCCTTGCAGTATTAGACTGCTGGAAGATCTGGGGCTGAGCCATGCATATGGCACATTTTTTTGAAAGACACTACATTTTCCAAAAGAATGTCACCTGAAATGTTAATGATACTTCCAGAATCATTTACTCTTTCACTTTATCTTTTGTACTCTTTTTATGTGAAAGTCATACAGGTAAAGAAAAATGTGAACATAGGACCATTTTAAATGACATGGCAGGAGGATGGCCCTTCCACTTAATGCCACCTCATTTAAAATAAGCAATCCAAAGAACTTCAGGATTTTCAGGCTCTGCCCTTCTGCAAGAAAGCTAAAACATTTTCCTTGTTGAGTGTGTATTTTTCCATAAGGCACCTTTTCACGTTAATAAAAATCAACTGCTGTATGACAAATCCCTGTTATATAAGGAAAGTAAAATCAAAGGAAACAGGACTGAATGCAACTAACAGCAACTGCATTACTTGATCCTTAAATCAGACTGGAGAGGGGTCTATATCTTTTCAGCATCAAAGCAATGTAATCCTTCCTGCGTCACTCCTGCCAGCTGCTAATACAACCCACCCCTAAAATCCCCCAGCTTCCATCAGGACCAAAGTAAGGGTGACCCAGAAAGGGCAGCACTTGGGAGCTGAATGGAACTGCAGACCTTAGATGTTTGTAGTAACCACTGTGCGAGGACTTCACATATGATTTTACACGGAACAGTCCTCTGTGGATGTACGGCTTATTAGGGAGAGTGACACCAAATGGAGATCCTGCCCCCGAAACCATCTGGATCCTCTCAGACTCCTACTAAGAGGCACCTCTTTCCTCCTCTGCTCCATTTCAGTGAATTTGCACATTTCAATAGCCAAAAGGAAGCTATGATAGATGAATAGCAAGTACCACATGCAAGAGCCAAACAAGTCCAAGACTCTCTGTTTGTAGACTGAAATGAAAATCTTGCTTATCACTACACCTTGAGAACATAAATATATGTATGTACATACAGACATCTCTCTCTTTATACATATATATGTGTACTCACATATATAAGAGGAGCTTATACCACATTTTCTATCAAGAGCTATGGCCTTGAACTCCTAAGAGGCTTAGGAAACAAAGAAACAAACAAAACTAAAGGTTTATTGTGCTGCAGAACGTTGTCTTCCCTGTGTTGTGCACCTTGGCTGTAGCCTGCAACCAGAATGTTTATAACATATATTGGAACTCCTACTGAAAGAGCAAGGCAATCCTCTGAGCTAAAACACAGTTTCTTTTAGGTCAACATGAGGTGAAACGGACGCAGGAGGGAACAAATAATAGGGAAATGAGAAAACAGATACAAGAAAGGCAGAGAGGCTTAAGAAGAGGAAGTAGGAGTTTAGGAATAAAAAAAGAAAACCTCATGTAACTAATCACATTTCAACCACTGCAGAACTTCTCCATGGCTGCTGCTTTATTCAGTGATATTTTATGGATAAATCACTATAAAAATATACCACCAAAAAAATTCCAGTTCTGGCAGAGAAATAGACTTGATATCCCAGGAAATGCTACAGTACATCCAGCCATAAATAAAAATCATATGGCAACAATATGCTCAACAAGCTGCTTCTCTACAAGTGGAGTAAATCTTCTGACTACCAAGCAAGACCTCAGAATTTTTTCTATTACCCTTTGCATTTCAAATAACATCAAACATGTATATAGAGATTTAAAATATCCTTTTTTACTTTCACTTGAAAATAATTAGCATTGCCCAAATACAATGTGAATAAATGTATTTTATTACTTTCAAGTTCAACATCACTATAGTTTAAAATTTTTGAATCAATGTAACACTGCAATATTTTTTAAAACCAACTAAAATTCCAGTACAGACTGGATGATGATTTAAAGTTACTAGACTGGAATATGCTTTCGTTTATGAAATATGATTGCATTCAATCAATTTAAACACAAGATAAAGTACATGCATCTGATCCTGGCCTACATTCACAGCCATTATTTTCAGAAGTACTTACAAAAAGTGCAAGATTTTGATCTATAACATCCTATCAGTAGACTTCAGCACCATGAAAACTTATTCACCCTAGTGAGTACCAAAATGCTACTAGCAGGCAAAACCTAAAATGTCTATCGCAGCAAATGCATACAGCTCTTCATCTTACTTCTGCAGTTGAAAGATCTTTCTGTCTGCAATATCAATGACTTTAAACCACAGACTAAGACTTTAGACCTTTTGGTGGTGCCAACTCACTTGTTTTATATGCTATGATATATAGTCCTGGCTTTGAGCTCTCTCTCACTACTGATGCTTTTGATGCTTTGTTCTCTTTTTACTTTAGGATGGAAAATAACAAATAATGCTGAGCTCTCTTCTTACTCTTGAATTCTTCTGATGTCTATCTTCAGAACTTCTCTAACATCCAATTTATGTCATTCTTTTTCTTTCTTATGCTGTGAATTTGAAACGAAAGAAGGTAACATAATATCATAAGATCTATGGACGATTGAAATGGCCTTCGGAGTAAACTTCAGAGTTATTCGTAAAACTATCTTGCCTCTATAGAAAGTAAAAAATTACTTCTCAATAGATAACTCAACTACTCTTGAAATTCTTGAAGTTATTGCCACAGGGAACAGTGCAATCATAATAAAGTATATGGTGCTAATGCCTTATGAGTAGCTCAGATGGGTTATTTTGTTAGTATTTGCAAGGCACAATTCAAATTAATTTATGTGTTTTCTCTTGACTTATTCTTTATCATGAAATGGTGACAAAACCCAAAGTTTGCTAACAAGAGAAGCTAACATCTGCTGCGCCGATCGACCCACAAGGCTACTCATGTTATTTTATCATAGAATTCCTCCTAAAACACCACATCAGAATTCCAAAGTCTTCTTATATTAGTTAATTAAGGACCTGATTCAATCTTCTCTCAGTTCTGAGGAAAGTGCATAGTCACACATTCAAAACTCGTTTAGCCCAGTGGAACTTTCAAATATATTTCAGGTTCAGCACAGGTTGAAAAGCTCTACTGTGCAGAGCGCGGGAGGTGATCTCTCCATCTCTGCTCAAAGCACAGCTATACACACATACAGGATTATCTGCAACTTCTCTTAAGGCCAGCCATCCTATCCCTACCCCAATCGCTCGCCCTGCATTTAGTCTCTAGTCCCTGTGCTGCACTGAACATTAACTCATGGGCAAAAATCTGCTGCGTGTTGCCTGAAGTAATGCAGGACTTCAGTAACCTACCAGAAGAACTTCTCAGGGGTTTCTGTCAAGTAACCTACATTACACTGTCAGGTTCAAATTCTGTGGATAATAGTGCAATTTTTTGACACCAAGGAAACAGAAATCTTCTGTTGTTGGGTGCCATTAACACTCCATCTCTCCATATTTTGCGCAAACTCATGGAAAATCAAGATATACATCATGGAAAGTATCAATTTCACTACTCTCACAAGAGACCTACTGTTTTGTCTTCCTTTGTTCTGTGTCTTCTAAAGAACAGTTATTTAAACTTTATGAAAAGTGGATGATTTTGGTCTTCTTTACATTTTATTTTGTCTAGGAATGTTGTATTCCAGACTCCATTTTTCCTAGTTTATAGGTTGCCAGCTGAGCTTCCTTACAATGAACTGCTGATGAAATTTTTTCTCTTCCTGTTACAAGAAACACTGCTTCCCCGAGTATGCAACTGACCTAATATCCCTCCTATGTTGTTTGCTTTTTCAAATAATATTGTGATCATATTAATCTACAATGCAATGTGCTCACCTTTTTCTGTGCTGAAATGCTATTACTCCAGCCTGTCAAAATGCCAAGAAACAAATGTAAACTTTAAGGATTTTGGCAGTAGCTACATAATCTTCCTCTTTTCAGTCCGAACAGCAGGTATTCCTTTTTCTTTTTTCCATTCTTAAGTGCTCCTGAGGAGTTATTAATCTGTAGTTTGTATTTCTCAGATATGTGCAGTTCTACATGGAAATTTCACCCTCTACCCTGCTTTACTTTTTAAGTGCCAGTAGGAGCATCTAGGGAAGTTAATGACATTCCTCAGGAAGATGAGGAATTTTCTTAGACCTTCTCCTACAGAGTTTGTCCTTTGCACTTTCACTTGAGCTTTTCCAGCATTTCACCACGACTGGGCATGGAGCACACTGCTGCCTGCCCGAACACTGACAGGCCTGGCTTAGCTATTTCTGATAACAGCTATCAGCTTCATCTCCCTCTTCCAAGACTTAATGACTTCATCAGGTCCAGTTTACCTAATGCTGGCTTGTCTGCACAGCCAGGGTGAAACACTGGTGAAATCACACTGTAAACACCTGTTCTTTTCAGACCCTTGAGGAATGCTCCATGCACTTCTTCCTCTTTTTTTTCTGTGTTCCTCTTGACAAGTTATTAGAAAAATACTGTCATTTACATTTGTCTCGTAATTTAAACTAGATGCCAATCTTCTTGATATATTTGTGGCCTTTCTAATGAGAAGACTTTAAATACCTTCAAAGAACACCTTTGCATTATGACAGCTTTGGGGTTTAAACAGTAACAAAGGGTGTTCTCTTCTCTGCATCACTGAATTTTAGGAATTAAATAATTGTCTACCAATGTAAAAACCCCACTTGGCAGAAGTCACCTGGGGGTGTGCCATCAAGCTTTCAGCAGTGTTCAAACTTATTTTTTCTCAACTTGTTCCAGAATACATACACACAAACAACATTCACCTTTGCACACAGACTCTTAGAGATGTTGACGTCTGGCACTATGTTGTGCTATTAACTTGGACCAGACTGAAGAACTCTGTGGCTCAATAATGCTGATTTGAATTCTGGAAATTACAGACTGTTAGAGTGCTACTGTCATGAAAAGGGAGATGGAATGCTCCAGTTTTCTACAGGCTCTGTAGCATATCATCAGGCAATAGAAAATCTGTTGCAGGACTCATTTGACAAATAATATCAGCATATAAAGCATGACAATCAGTGTACTTTTTCTGGAAAATAAATATTGTTGGACAAACAAAATGAGAATGACATGGAATAGCCTTGTTTCCAGCCTTTTAGAAGTAGGTTGAAGAAAACAGAGAAAACTGTGGAGACAGGTGAAAAACACACAGTAATTATTTACTCAATTTGCTTCATTTATCAGATTTAAAAGTGATAGATTGAAGGAAAATACCTTGTATGGAAGAGCTGTCTTGTCTAGCAGTGGGGGCTGAAATTCGAAAAAGAACCCAGAGAAATTTGAATATGCCTGTTTTTTACAGGGAAGTCAATCACACACTGGGACAAACTGTTAAAGGAACAGAATATTCCTAATTTCTGACATCTTCAAATCAAGAAAAGATTCCTGCGTGGAAACCATGCAGTTACACAGCTAGCATAGGCATCAAGGAACAAAATTTAGTAACTTGTGATAGAAGTCAAAACAACTGACATAAAAATCCCAAACACAATGATGCTCACTCAAACTTCTATATATCCATTCTTTAACGAGCTTACTTTGAATAAGACTTTCAAAGCTCCTTGTAATAGATCTTGCTGTAAAATTATACATTCTAATTGGAGAGGATACACCAGGAGAATGAAAGAAGACAGAAGAGTTCCCTTTTCAAAGCCCCAAAAGAATCAGTTTAGCCTTTGAAACCATGGAGAGAAAAGCCCTTATGCAGGGAAAAAAAAAATATTCCCCATTTCCTTGGACTTGTTAGACAGGTATAAGTCTAATGTTTAATATACATAGGTTTAACTGAGAAGAGAATTGGTCAAAAGGTATGTACACACGCATAAATTTAATTAATACTGCAATTTGTGATGTAATTTATGAAAGATATTAAATATATTGATATATAAGTATATTTATATTTTAATTTTATTTTCTCTAAAGACATCATGGAATCACCAAAAATACAAGGTCACATTGAATCAAAGGACATCATCTGCTTGTTTAGAATGTCATTATGGAAGAATCAGGAAAAGCAGCTGTATTACAAGTCGCCTTTCCAGCTCTCACAAACAAACTATTAATGGAGAAAGCCAGTCCTTTATGGTACATTACAGGACCAAGGTCACCTGGGAAGCTGTAAAGCCTCACTGGCTACCCACAAGACCAACTTGATTAGTCCCAGTAACCTCCTGCCCTTGCCAAGGGACTGATGGAAAAAGCAGTTTTTCAGGAGGCTGACCACTTGGTGGTCACACTCTTTAGATGCAGTTACACAAGAGGAAGTGCCTGAGATTCACCTGGAGCACCAAGCCACACCCACTGCACTGTTCTCTACTGTCTTCTGGAATTACCACGAGCGTTATAATTATGTTGAAAATCACAAATTCTCTAAATATGAAGACAGTCTAAACTCAAGAGTCTATGTCAAGACTTCCGTCAGCTAAAGAGAAGCATAACTTTGGCACAGTCACCAGGAAGGAAGTGTTCTTGGAGTTAACCTGCCTCAAAGTTTAAAGCACTGTCTTTACAATACAAACAGACTAAACCCATGCTTTCAATATGTGCCTAAATTACAAACTCTGCATGTTTTCCCTGTACAGAATCCTCCCTCACATTCCCATGAGAGCAAGCAGTTTGACTTATTAAGACATAATTAGCTCACTACAGAAAACAAATTACATATATAATATGAAATGTATCAGAACCCAGTACAGTTTCCTTCTATATCTTTATTATGATTGAGTAATCAACTGCATTAGACTGCTGGTGACCATTTCATTGCATCAACACCTGGTGATTGTAAACTTGCAGACTGCCAGAACCTCATAAAATAAGGTGACATGGAAGAGAGGGGGGAATCTCTAGATTGTAACCAGTTCTTCCACACCAATATTGGGTTTCAGATTCTCTTTATTACATCCCACATGCTAGTGAATAATGAGGTTCTTTCTGTATTTACCCAAGTGCTTTGAAGATACTGTGTTTGCCATGAATCTATGAGAAGTCCTTCTAAGCTCTTCCCATGTTGGTCATGGTAAAAATATGGTATTTTCACCATAATTTTCCCAGTAGAATTCTAAAAATTTAGGCACAAACAATGAAAAATGATGTGTGGGTGAATGGATGTGGTTTATTTTATGATTTTTTGTGGTTTATTTGTGAGAAAGATGCAAATACTGAATAATGGTGAGAGAGCACACACCTCCTTTTACAGACTTTCTTCTGGGGCATCTCATCTAACTTTATGGTGCTGCAGTCTTCTGAGCTGTTAAGAATAGATCATAGTTCCATAACAATAACTGATGAGAGGATGTTAGTTATGTTTAATTGTTTGGCTTTCCGCTCTTTAAAGCGGTCTGCACTTTAAAATGTTCACTGGATGTACCTCTAAAGATAAACCAGCTGTGAGTTCAGGCAATCTGAACCTATATGAGACAGACCTGAAAATGCCACTAATGTTACTTATGGAGTTTATAGACATTTTATTTGTAACAGTTAAAACTGTCACCTGAAATGCAATGCAGTTTTGCACATTCCTATAAAATTCATTTATTTAAAGCCCTATACAACTAATTTAAAGTCCTAATTATATACAAACAAGGGCACTTACTTCAATTTTATTCTAAAACAGTGGAAAATTAGGACAGCATTTAATTTTGGTAATTAAAAAGTTTTATTTCTGCAAATTAGTGATTTTGAGCATTCAAATATGCATATATGTCATTTATGGAATAATTCCTCTTATTTCATAATTACTACGGATATAGAAAGGGCTTTTCTCTGACAAAGGCTAGAATAACTGAAATAATACATACTATTTGCTCTAATTCTCTGCAAAGTTGAAGTGAACCAACAGCTTTATATATTTCTCTATGCCTTATTTAATAACTTTTTCTATTTCCAAGACAGCTTTCTTGCATTTTTTTTCCAAAGCATTTCATTTAGTTTCAGTTAAGGAATTCTTTAAAACCTCTACACCTAACTCTAAATATACCAAACGTTGTAGCAAAAGCATATCAACTGCTTCGGCAGATAGTATTTACCTGTAAGCTCATCTCCTTTTAGGGCATATTTAACTGCATTCTATGCCCTCATCACTGCTCTATCCAAACAGCAAACCCCCTTCTGCTGTCACAATGACATGCTCTCAGTGCATGGGAAATGAGCACTTGAACTAGACAAGAAGAAAAAAAGAACTAGGAAAAAAAAAATCGAAAATCCTATGCACACTATGCTTACTGAAAAAGCACTTCTTTAGCTTATTTTAAATCATTTATATCGTTTCCACTTATCCACAATCTCTTCTGGTGAGAATGAGCACAGTGATACCACATTGCCTATCAGAACTACTCACAGGCACAGTTTCGGCTCACAGCATGATGCAAAGGATGTTTACAGCAATTGTCCAATCATCTTAAATTCAAATATACCAGTCTAAAGTATTTCTGAGAATTTATCACGTAATGTTTTATGCATATTATTCTCTGTTTAATATTTTTCATTATACTTTATATTTGCATTGAAAGTGTCAAATATCTTCATTAGAAACAAAATCCACTGCGAAGTGTGATCATTCTACAGGTAATATATATTTCAGATTTAAACTTCCTAGAAGGAAAGAGATGCATAGTCCAGGTTTCATACTAGTTCTACACTGCCTCAATCAAACTGCTTTATCCTCAACCTTTTATATCAGTTTTACACTAGCACGATTGAATAGAGTTCAAGGGTTAGTCTTATTTACACCTAAAGAAAGAATTGAGCCCACAGCCTTTCTTTTCATGACTCAAATACCTTGTCCAAGGATTCAGTAAAAGTTCATACTTTCAACTCCACGTCTGCTTATGCAGATGCATGACACACACACTATAAATAGTTATGCAAATGACAAGAACTGATGACATTTAACCTGGGTTTTTAAACCCTCAAAAGGCAAGGACATGTGGACTGTTTAATGCAGTCCCATCAGAGTACAGCATGATCTTGACTTAGAAGAAATTTCAATTAGTTATTCCTTGCTTTCAGGTACTGTAGCCACTAAAGCAATTCCACTTTAATTCCATCTGACTTCAATTGTGTTCAAATTATAGTAAAAAGGAAGAAGACAACAAGCTGTAAATATGAAAAGAGACAGAAAATCATTGAGAATCATGCCTTTATGAATATTTGATGAAGAAAGGTTAGATCTACTGCTGGTAAATTACTAGAAATTATGTCCATCATGTGACTCTGTCAGCAAAGGTTAATACAAATAGGTTTGGATTTAGTTGAGATGACAAGAAGGATTAAAAAAGATTTGTCCTGTCCTTGCTGCAATTAGTTTTTCTCCTATTATTATTGTAACGGAGTTTATTGTTAGGATTATGGTAACAGAACTCCCACTCAATGAAATCATTTTGTTTTTCATAATACTGTGCCACTTTTGCAATAAATTTTTCATCTCTCCTAATCTACCTCTTTATTGCGCATTTGCTGAAGTGGAGATACAATAATTAACCCATTTCTTGCTGTATTAAGTCTCATTCTGACTAAAGGGGAATTTTGGATGCCTTCCTGTGAGCTGCACAAGGCTCATGGGCTGCACTCCTGCCCTTCTCCACTGCGGAGCAAGGGAGGAGGTGGTGATTAGGTGGGACATCACACAAGACCCTTTAGACAAAACTAGTGATGACATTTGATCTTGTCTGCATTAACAGCTCTTCTGAGCTCGTGATGATGGAGAATGGGAAACCTGGAAGCTGTTACTGTACATGCATGCACACAAGTAAAAAGGAAGAGGTCTTGAAAATCTTACCCTTCCTCTTTCATTGTAACTGCTTCAAAGCACAAGCTAAAGTAGATTGAAAACTTGTTATTTTCTATAGAAAGAATTTATTCATAAAACAACTACCAAGCAATTATGAAAAAGAAATCAGAAACTTAAGCAAAGTTAAGATTCCTTCCAAGATGCATTGCAAATTTTAGCTTACATTCAAATGTTACATTTGGTCCTGTTTGTTGTATTTAAATTGCTTTAAATAGAAAATTTTGCTCTTCTGCAGTTGATAATTTCTGTGTCCACTTTTCAGTTTGGATATACACTTCTAAGAACCCATGGGTAGTAGGAATCTAATTCAGTATTTTCTATGTCTGATGAAAATAAATTTTTTTGTGTAATTCTTCCAATGAAAACATAAATTAAAACTCTAGAAGTACACAGTATATTTGAAGGGATACACCAAATTGCTAGAAAGTGTTAAAAGTGGCTGGTAAATGACTGATTGGAATTGGCATGTGCAGCACAATTGATGGCGAGCAGTCATCCTTTGGTGGTATCCACCGAGAGCTACATATAGCTCTTCCACACTTAACACCACGTGAAAGAAGGGAATTTAACACATCAGGAAGCTTGCTGGATTATCAGAACATCTGATCAATACCATTGACAACAATTCTGTCTAAAAGCATTGGGGCAACCCTAAGTAAGCTATGGAAACAGGCATTCAGGGCCTTTGCCAATACACTCCCTTGACCCAGCATTCCCACTTCATCCCCAAGAGGCAGCGTGGCTCCCTTTCCTGAGCTCTCCCACGTAACTGCTTTCCAGCTGCCTGGTTTAATAAAATGCACCCTTCACAGCAGCTTTGACCCAGCAAAAACCAAAACAAATAAAAACCAAAAACCCCACTAGTGCCACTCTGAAGCACGAGAAACAGGGATTCAGGTCACATGGATGCTGCCTTGCTGCAGCCACCCTTCTTATCAGCTGCAGAGATTGGACTCGTGTAAATCTCAGCAACGTTCTCAACATTATGGGACTCAGTGGGATACAAATGGCTTCTTCATGTACTAGGCTTGCTCAGAGAGATTTGAGTTACCTGTGGAGCAACTTTCCCACTCCCTGACATACACCTGGTGGTCCTGAAAGACATCATGACAAATATCCACTCGCCAGATTTAATGCTCTAAAAAGCACCCAGATTTTATTGCTCCAGTTGAAGTTAACTCTCAAAGACAGAAGACAGGGATGCATGTGTCTCGAAGTACCTCAGGTAGCATTAGGGAAATGAAGTGCAATGGAAAAAAACATTAAACTCATAGTATATGCAACATATCAAGCCAGACTGCTGTTCCCATGTACTGGTAATGGCCATCTATCTTTGAAAAGAAAAAAAAAAAAGAAAAGAAAAGAAAAGAAAAGAAAAGAAAAGAAAAGAAAAGAAAAGAAAAGAAAAGAAAAGAAAAGAAAAGAAAAGAAAAGAAAAGAAAAGAAAAGAAAAGAAAAGAAAAGAAAAGAAAAGAAAAGAAAAGAAAAGAAAAGAAAAGTGATCAGTCTGTTAGAAAAGAAACATCTCAAAGCAAAAATGTACTACACAGGAGTCATGGATCAGCCTATAAACTTTTAAACATGTTGACTGCTATTAAAAAAAGTCAGAAAAAAGTACAACAAAGAGAGTCAGAGATATAAGCTAAAATATGCACATAACTCCTAGAAAAAGAATTGTATGTCACTGGGCAGAAAAAATGATTTTCCCATGTTAACACTGACTTAATTATGTGTTTAGCCTTGACACCAGGCAGCCTGTAAGAATAATTCTTCTATGTACCTTTGCAAGGCAATCCATAGAGTACAGGTTATTTTAAGGATATGATCCACATTCCAGAAATGCATGTCACTGAATTTTGTGACTTTTAACTAAAGATGTGAATATTGCTTCATGATTGTCCAATTTGTCACTTTTTCAAAGACTACCAAATGATTCCCCAGAGACACAGTTCTTTAACTTACGACTATCTTTTTACAGTGATATCAAAGTAAAAATAAAACAACCTGAGGTATTCAGCTTTAAAGACAACATAATGAGATCAGAGATTCTGCCTGCAAAGAAATTAACTTATGGCTGATTAATGAAAGTAACCTTAAATAGTAGGCATCCTGCCAAGAACAGGATGCTATAACAAATGGGTAGGAAATAACAGGCACCTTTCAAGGTGCTAGGCCACAGCAGCCTAGAAATTTGAGCAAGCTGCTTTCAAATTTGATCCCAGCAACTTCGAATGACCAAATAAGTAATATCTTTTATAATGTCCTTCATAAAATTCCCCCTTCCATGTATTCTATAATGAGGTAGATAATGGATTCAATTAATTGCTGATGAAAAAAATGTTACTATATGATAAAAATTTTGCATGTCGTTACAGGAAAAATCCAGAAAAAAAAAAAAAATCTGCTGAAGGTCCTCTGCTACACTCATAATTTGCTCCATTTTACAGCAGTGGTACATTTTGTCTAGTGTTGTAATTCATATGAAGTATCTTCAACTCAATTACTATTGCTCTCTGTTCTCTTTGTCCGGCATAAGATCAAGGTCCAATAAAATGAGCTTCCAAAAGAGACTTTGCTGGTCTTTCTGACCTTTTTTTGCTACTTCTTTGGGCCTCAAATGTGCTTGGTTCCATGTTCTTTACAAATCTCCCTCAGTTCATTATTATGTTTTAGTACATCAGCCACTCTCTGGTCCAGCTAAAAAATGTGCCTTAATATTTTATTCCACAGCATTGCTGAATTTGTTTGCCATTTGTGTTGACGCCTCAAACAGACAAAAAACAGGGTTTTTTTGTTTTCTATTTAATTAGCTTTGCCTATGTTCAGCTTGTTTTACCTTGGTTATTGAAACTAAAATTTCTCAGAAGATAAAAGTGAGAGGCAAACACCCGTTGTACCTTGGATTTTGCTGTACTTTCTTCTCCTTAAGTTGCTAGTGATTAATGTTTCTAGGTACATAAACTATATAGCATGATTAGCTTTACAAACTGTAAGCTTGTCTGGGCTGAGCTGTAACAAGGACTAAGATGCAGTGGTACTCTACATGCACTTCTTTTTTTCAGTTACACCCCAACCAGGCATCCCTGCTAAACTGAGGGAATGATGGGAGAAACATTACATGCAAACATCCTTGTCTTGCAAGAGAC
Source organism: Corvus brachyrhynchos (assembly GCF_000691975.1). NCBI lineage: Eukaryota > Metazoa > Chordata > Aves > Passeriformes > Corvidae > Corvus > Corvus brachyrhynchos. The sequence goes on from NW_008239324.1 coordinate 8,613,333, forward strand.
AGAATCTGCTGTTTAGTAATAAAAAGAAAACATCAGAGCATTAAATTAATCAAAATACACATTCTGCTTGAGAATGAGAAAATCAAACATAGTATAAATTCAACGAAGATGTTAAATTGAGACATGATAGTCTTCCAAAGTAGGATGTTCAAATTAACCTGCATGATGGTGATGCTAAAATGGAAAGGAAACAATGCAAAACCAACAGAAACAAGACAGCTTAAAAAATCATCAAATATATGGTAGGTTAATGCCAATCAGATTAACCATACACATATAATTTTAAGACATGATAATAATACTGATTACAGCAAAAATCTAGCAGATTAACTGCAGTTCAGATTACTGTCTTCTAGGAGGATGGTAACATGTAGATTTTCCATAGTAAACCGCTGAACAGACAAGCTGCCAGACCACTTGTACCTATACATGAAGACACTCAGTGGTCATGCCACCATTTAAAAGCTGATATTCTTTTTTCCCTTCAAAAAGAGTGAAAGCACAATTGCAGAAATATTTCTTGATTGAAAATTCAAGATTAATATAAAATCCAGATATTTAGGATCTTGTCAACCTCAATAAACTGTTAAGAATCCCACAATGTTTTGCATACTCTGGCTCTGAGTCATTCACCATACACTCACTGTCACACATGGGTCTCAACAGAACTACTGATTCTCTTACACACAGCCTGCAAAAGTAGGCCTGGAATGTTTAGCAATTTGTGGAATGAAACACACCTAATATAGATGTGAGTGTATACATAGAACTATTCAGGACTTCTATAGGAGGATAGAAGCTCTAGTTGCTGTATGAAATCTGTAAAACTATAATCACAACAGAAACTGCTAAAAAGTTGTAGGTGATTAGAAATGGATTTTCCTGAAATCAAATGAAATCATTTCAATATGGCCAGGCGAGGACTGTAATTTCACTTTTCTGAAGGAATGGACAATGTGTTATTCTACAAATCAGCTGGTTTCAACAGTGGCTGTCAGAAGCACTCGAGAGTTTGATATTGTCAGAGGGGTTATATTCAGCTCTCGAAATTGCTCATGTGTGGCTTTGTATTTGATAGCTGAAGAAACCAGGCAACCATACATTGCTTTTAATGTGCTTTCTTTAAACCTAATGCTGGGCACACAAATCTGATACAGCTTGTAATACTATGACATGCTGACAGTGAGCTTTTTCTCATCAATCTTATATTGGTTTCAGTGCTTAATTTCCTGTGTAAATGTATACTGTGCACTTTTTAAAGTGCATACACTACATGCCCCATTCCATGAAAAGTAGTGACTTAGTTGCATTTCACTAACTAAGACACTAAACAACAGAATGTTTTGTGCTTGTGACCAAAGGCAGGATTTATCTGACAGACACCTACAACAAACCACTGCAGAAAAAATAAAGTCATCCCAGGTTGAATGGACACATAGAAAGGCAAAACAAAAATTACTCTGACAACTCGGGGCTCAGAGCAAAAAGGTTAATGGTTTGCATTCTACCTGCGTGACAAAAACCAACAAAGTACCATAGAGATTCATGCAAGGAAATGCTGGAGCCAGGCTCTTCAGAGGAAGAAAAGGGGAAAAAGATTGAAACTGAAACAAGAGAAGTTCTAACCAGATATAAGAAAAATCTTTCTTCCCATGAAGACAGCCAAGTAGTAGAACAGGTTGCCCAAAGAAGTTGCGCCATCTCCATCTTTGAAGGTTTTCAAGCTCTGACTGGTAAATGCCCTGAGCAATCTGATCTGACCTCATTGATAATAATGCTTTGAGCAAGAGGTTGGTCTGTACAACTCGTGAAATCCCTTTCAATTTCACTTATTCTATAAATCTGAGAACTAAAGTTTTTGACCTCTTTTCATTAAAGATATTTTAAATGCAGACTGTCTCTTTTCAAAGATGTAATCTGTTTCCATAATAATATGCAACTGAAACATTCCTATATTGAAGGTAAAAATGTTGACTTACTTCCAGCTTCCCAAAGCAGGATGGGCAAGAAAGAAAAATCCCAAACCTTTGTTGACATAAACCAACACCGAATGACTTAAGTTTTCCCAAGTATTAACATTATAATTAGGGAAGAAGAGGTTTTGTTCCAACTTTGGGTTTCTCACAACATTCTGCTTCAACAGGATCTCTTGGAATTTGCGACTACTTTAAGCACAAATTGTTCTTCCAAAGAGATGTTGACTTTTTTGGTCTATTAAACAAGCAGTACAAAACTGTACAGTGACGCAAGTGCTTCAGGCTAAGCTGTACATAAAACAGCTCCTTTTCCCTAGGGACTCTGTAGAAGTATAGACAAGATTAAAACTAAACTTCAGTGTTTCAGCAGTAAGTGGTCAGGAAATAAAAGCAATTTATACAAGTTTGCTCATTGTTTCATTTCCAGGTGAGAAGTTATTTGCCTACCTACAGAGAGATGGAGTAATTGCCTGGGGGAAAAACAGAAACAGTTCAGTCTTTTGGGGTGCATGAAAATCAACATGCAGCTATACATCTTTGGATCCTTCTTCCAAAGTATCTCCCATTTACAGAAGGTTGCTAGGGTAGCCCTGGCCAAAGACTGTGAAAACTCTACATTTCTGTCTACAGGAGAAAAGGGACAGAACCACGTAAGTGCACCAGCAATCACAGCAAGGATTGTTTTAGCCTGCTACAGCCTACAAGAAATCCTAATGGACACATATCTGGGCTCAGATGGAGGGAAAAGCAGGGAAGTTAGAAAGAAATCTTCACAACACAGTGTTTTGCTGAGCAGAAATTCCACTGAGGCTTTTGTTTATTTACTTTTAGTGCTGTTGTGCACTTTTTTCCTCACTGGTGTGGAATGACATACCAAACTCTCTGCTAGAAGGGCAAGTTCACCAATAGTATAAGCAAATACAAGCAAGTAACAAGAATCTACCCAGAGCAGTGAAAATTCTGACTGTCTTATCTTCAGAAAAGTTTTGTATGCCATGTTTTGGCAAACATGCTAGATAGAATCATAGTCACAGTTTGCCTTTGAACTCTATAGGTTCTATAGGAAATCAAAGAGTGCCTGAATATGAAGTATATATTTTAGGATAGTTCTATTGTGTAGTATTCCATGTGAAAATTAACCTGGAAATTGCTAATATACTGACAACAATGAAGGGCTCAGAATAGGATGATGTCTCAAGTTCTTAGACATACTTTGCCCAATTATGTTTACTATCCGTGGTCCCCAACTGTTGAGAAAGCTGTCTTGTTTGTGTTGAGTGCATATAGTTAACAAGAAAGATTCATCAAGCTTTAATTTACTTTTTTCAAACATCTTCCAGTTTGTAATGCCTCATATTAACATATACAGTCTTATTCTGCTGTTCTCATTCAGACAAGACCCCCATTCACTTTGATAGAGTGTTCAGTATTATATAGGAAGCATGTTCAGAATTTATCTTAAATGCTAAACAGCAATTTTGGGGAAAAATCCAGCAAGATTAATCCTATACATTTTCTTTCCCCAAAATGCTGGATTACCTTTGTGTTTTAATGCAGACCTTACTTCAAAGTGCTCTTTTCTTTCTATTCAGATTTCAAAGTACTCCAGTCACTTGTGCCAGTTTCAGCAGTTATAAGTGTTATTTTTCATAAAATACCCTATTTTAATCAATGTTACATAAAGATACATGAGTTCAGATTTCTAGTATATGAATGTAGTAAGCTCACTCTCTAGAAAAGACCAAGATGTTGTGTTTTGTGAAATACCTTTGTATACTCCAGTCAGCAAAGCCGTAAACTGGCAAAGACATTATACACCAAAATTTCAACCTTAAAAGTAAGTCCTTCCCACTGGAAGCTCATGCTCAGTTTGACAATTCCTGAAATATTACTTGGAGGTTATAATTGTTCAACTGATCTCCACCTATGTTTCAGCAATCAAAACAGTGGCATTGTGTTTTTGACAACTGCAATATAATATTAGACGTGTGTTGAAGTTAACTCTTGTAGGATTGAAAAAGGGGGAAAAAGTACTTTCTTTTTAAGTCTTTGACGATTAAAAGTTTTTCTACAGAACAAAAATAACTCTGCTTATAATGTAACTTCCATGTTCCAGCTTCTATTTCTCCCAGCTCAAAGCACTTTATAACATTGGTCCAAATAGTTCATGCTTTATGCTTGGAAGCACTTTCATTAACTATTTATGTAGGTACAGAAAGCAAGGTTTGGTCCATGATAAATAATAAATCTTCAATAGATTTAGCTGGGATCTTTTCAGTGAAATATGTTTTCCCCTAGAAAATCCTAATTTCTTGAAAGCATAAAAGTTCATGGAAGGGGTTGGTTTCAATTCATTAAATGCTTCAAAGATATTTTGGAAAGACATTTCCAATTGTAAAAAAATCTCATTTTAACATATTCAAAACAATTAACTTACATTTAGCTAAATATATCCAAAAGATTTCTCAAAAGACATATTTTTGGAACACAAAATACTTTCACTAACCTGTGCTAAAGTGTTTTCTGAATTGAAGATTACAGTAAATTTTTAAGAATTTGACTTTTTGTCCTTATAGAAACTGTCTCAAATGCTGATATTTTCCACAGGACTTATGACTGTCCTTTATATCAGTACTCATTACTACTATTTACATTTTCCAGCAGAAATAGAAATAATACAAAATAATTGGAATAATAATAATTGGAATAGTTGTAACAGTGAGAAACAAAACCATTCTGTTTTCCACAAAAACACGTGGAACTCTACTGTTCTTTACTTATTTGAACATAAACTAATAAAGTCTAATTCACAATCCAAAGGTGTGATCCCATTTCCCTAAGCACCCCTGAGCTGGCCAGGATACCCCTAACAGTTTATCTAACAGTGCCCAGTATAAAGTGTGTGTCTCTCATCTGGCAAAGTAAACCGGGCCCTCAACAAGGTGACGGACACGGTGTAGTTGGGCTTCACCAAAACCTCCTGAAGCTCACTTAAAGCCACCAAGGGTACAAGTAACTAAGGTGAATTTACTGCAATTTGGGTCTGATCGGCCTACCCACAGATGAAATAAGAAGGGACATGTGGAACTTCTCTCCCATCATTCAATAATTGGTAAGAACTGGACAGAGCCCATTCTGGCTGAGCATTCTCTAATCACACTAAGTGCTCAGAACCTAAGAAAAGGAGCAGACTCCAGCTAAGCAAAAAATCCAAGCCAAACGTGGCACAGAAAGAATATGATACAGATGCCAAGGCCACGCAGTTCAGAAAGGCCTATCAAAGGAAGGAACAAGTCCCACCCTGTCCCATGTCCCCAGGCTGCTGCCGTAGTCCTTCAGCCTCCTGTGGGCCTGTCAGGCAAATAGTTGTGTTCCTACTGATTCCCACCAAATACAAAATTCAGTTCTAGATCTGCTCTGAGACAAAGCCTCCTAGGATATTACCAGCCACCTAAGAGATTCCCAGGACCTCCCACAACAGCAACCCCAAAGTGATGCAGTAATTTGGGTTAAATAAACAGAAAAAATTAATGATTCTGGACCAGAAGGGAAACAAAGACGATTCCTGTAAAAAGGTAATCCTTTCTACCCTGTCTTGCACAATTCCAGAACCTGAAGAGCAATTTCTCATATATGATACATATTACATATCTAAATCATAAATATTACAGTTATTTATGATAGCAATCAGAAGAACCTATTACTTGCACATAAAAAAGAAGGAAAAAAAAGGCTGTATGACATTTTCTCAGAGATGGCTTAAAGAACAAGAACTTAAAGAACGTGAATTAATTTTGTGAATTAATTTTAGCATTTATGCAGTTACAAATAACCTGAAGCACTAAAAATTGCCATGCTAAGGTAACAAAAAGGCTGAGTCAGGACCAACTGCTGCCATCAAAGACCCTGAAAAGTAATCAGAACAGAGTCATCTGTCCGCTGGATATTGTTTTGGTGCTAGGTCATTTAATAGGGTGCAGGGAACCCAACAAAATCAGTGACTCTGCCAAGGTAAATTTGAGGGTTTGGCTTAAATTAACAAAGCATGCCAGCAGATATATAAACTTAACTAAACATAAAAGTCTCAACTGAGCTAGAATTTTAAAACAGCTCAAGTGGAGAAGTTTTCATTTTATTTAAAAAAGGGAGGAAAAAGTAGTGATTTTGTCATGGTGGGAGTTTCTGAGCCCCTCCTTCACAAGAGCAGCAAAGAACCCACTGGCATTTGCTAGGAGACCACCCACAGTACCTATAGTATATTGGAAATGGCAAGAGTGAGCTGCATGTGAAAATAAATATATGCCCTATTTCCTATGGAACACTTCAATATGGCATGCATAATGTCTTAAAATTTTCCACTGAAATATTGGCTGTTACCCTGGTCCAATCTGGATTGTCACTCAAATGTCAGGACAGAAAGAGAAAATGCTGGGCTGGGGGTTTTTCCCTTGCTTTAGACTTACCAATAATTTTCTGTCAGTCACCACCTTTTTCTTGCCACTAATGGTATCCCCTAAAAATCTGAGAGGTGGCATGAGCAATTCTGAGAGCAGCACTCAGCCCACCTTGGGGTGGGCAAGCAGCCGAGGACATCACATTTGTGTGACCTTGTGGCAGCTGGTCCCCGCAGGTTGGAGTTGTCGGATTCTCACTTCCAACACAGAAACTCATTTCTGGAATTGTAAAATAAGGTACTACATGCCACACTGCTATCACAATGGTATAAGGAAAGGACTCTAATAAAAAAATAATAAAAAAAAAAAAAGATGACAAAGAGCTGACAAACAAGGGCACATGTGCCTGCACAAATGTAGCCAGACAGTGCAATTCTTGAGCAGCCAGAATATTGCTACTGAATCATTTTTCTGAGAAAAATCTTCAGAGAGACAGTGGTAGGCTGCTTTTATCACATATAAACATATATTAATAGTAGCTTATGCAGAAAACTCCACAAGGTGAAGCTGCAAGGCACACATATGACATCATATTATAAAAATCCTGGTTTACGTCATTTTCCAGTACAGAAAAATCCAAACTACAAACCGTGAAAATGAGATATGCAGGTCATCTGTGTTAATTTGCTGCTCTGACTCAAACCTCTAGATTTTAACATAGAAATGCAAAGCACAACTTTCCAACATTCCCTGGTAAGCAGCTGCTTTATGAATAACTGGAAGAAAACCTTTATGCTTGGTCACACCACCAGCAGGAGACAACTGGCTTTTCTCATGTAATACAGGGAATTGCAGCCAGTACTTCATTAAAACACAAGACACTTTGGCAGACATGGATGCTGAACATTGCTTACTGTTCACATCTGTGGGTAAATGACGGCAGGCTGAAACTGTTGCCTTCCACTAAAGAGCAAGTACATGATCCAGTGCAGTTAATCAATAAGATAATGGAATGAATCAATAGCAAAGATTTTTAGGAGGTCTTAATTAAACAAACACTTGCAGATACAAATGATGTCTTCAATCTATTGATGGTGCCAGGGTGAGGGGTTAAACACGAACAAAACCATCAACTTTATTTTACCAGCAACTATTTCTCTAAACTACCACATAGCATTTTGGCCTCTGCATTGGCCCATCACTGCATCCCTATTCATTTTTACCACCACATTACACAGGCAAATTAGCACATAATAAAGAAAAAGAAACAAACTAAATAACTCCCTGAACAATTCAAGAGGTGATGACAAAGTAGATAATTCACTACTATTTCTCCTCTTTAAAAGGTGTGACTACCTAGCCAGAAGTCCTAATAAAGCCACTTTCCAGCTGCAAGGTGTACAATCAGAATAATTAAAGAATACCCAAATTGATAGACCCATTAATGCAGGAGATCTCCATGGGCCTCCTGCACAAACATGGTAAGTCGATATTTTTGATTCTCCCAATGGTTCTGTGCCAGGCACTGTTTTAAAGAGACATCAATCTATGATGTCAGCATTTATCTAATGAACCTTCAAAAATCAATGTCAAGATGGCCTGCTACATGTCTGCACCCAATTTGTGCATTCCCCAAGGGATACTAGGTAAAACAAAAACATTGCGTCACGTTCTATTATGAGGAAATCATGGGGGGGATTCTTTTTAACAGATTTCTTGGATGAAATCAAGCACAAATGAGGCAAGTATTGTATCTGAGAACCATTTATTGATAAGGAAGGGTATGTGTCCCTGTTGGAGAGGAAGAGAAAATTAAGTAGAGAGGGGGGAAAGAGAGACCAAGAGAGAAACAGAAAGAAAGGGACAGAATCCCAGGGTGCACCGTCAGCTTCCAACCAGCAGGTAGAGGGTGCGTGCTGTGAGCCGTGGCAGCACAGTTTCTTCCCTGGGTAGGTCATTGAAAGGGCGTGTGCTCAGGTTCATACTACATTTCTCTGAGCTTGGTTTCTCACACATTTCGTCCGACATTCTAGTACCACCTTCTCCAACACGTCCATGGGGAGACCATTCATTAGTTTTTTTGGGATTCCGTTCTGCCAACCTTGTGACCAAAATGACTGTCTTGTGAGTGGGCAGTCCCACCCATCCTGGATGGAACAGAAGGGGAATCCTGGGTGACATCCTTGGACTAAATCAGGTAGTGAAGGTCAGAAAGATGTAGGAGCAGCAATGCTGGGGTGCTGATGGGATCACCATGGCATGCCTCTTCCAGCCTCAGTGTTCCTAGAGCTGTAGGCTCTGTGACTCCCTAAATCCTAACCCTAACACTCATGGCAGCTTGGCACTCCAGGTGAGATCCTGATCACAACAGGTGGCCCACATTACAACAGTGCAGTGTCAGGAATGTTATGCCACCCTGTTGTGATGCCCTTGCAATGCCTTTTCCAGTGACAGTGTCCCTGGAGCTGTAGGCTCAACAGCTCTCTGAAGCCTAAGACTAAGGACAGAGGGCACCTTGTTGCTGGGGCTGAGGTCCCCACTGGGGACCTCTCTCCCCTGGTTGTCTGTCAGGGGAGATCTCCTCAGAGACAGAGCTTCCCTCCGTTTTCTAAAGGGGCTCCTGCTCAGACACTGTGACGTAGGCGGTCTCCACCCCCTGACACATGCTAGCTGACCTCTGCATGTGCCATGTGTTAGGACTTTCAACACGTGGTGTACAGCTCCTCTAGTAATTTTCCTCCTGCTCTCAGAAAATGGATTCTTAACCCAGAGTTCGAGAAATAAAATTGGGCAACGTTGAGGCAAAAATAAAAATTAAATTGGTTCCTCACACATTGTAAGAACAGTGAAAACTGTCTGTGACAGTGACCCTACCTGGTCTTGACAATGGTAATGGGAGGAGGGAAACTTGACCTGGCTGTAGACATCTAGAATAGGTTTCCAAGGACAATAGCTATTCCAATCCCTGCTATATTATATATGAATACAAACAATAGGTATTCCAAAGAGAAAAGGAAATTACGTGGCTTAATTTAAGGCTCTCTAAAGTTGTCTTTGTCAGGCTTGCAGTACAATGACAACCAGGTGATTGTTTCTTAAATTACTATAATCGGGATTCTTAAGGATAACAAGATTACCTTAGCTATTAATATAATTCTCATCCATGTTGCCAGTAGTACATTCCTTGGCAGAATTCTTGTTTACACCTGAGAGCCCCTGCACAGCTATTAGCCAGGAGAGCCATTTAGCTCTGCTGAAGCAGTTCTCTTAGCTATTTTCATGTTAGTGATTAGACTCAACTTACCATCACTATTCTGTCCACAGAATTCCCTGAAACTGGTATTTTGACACCGTATCAGACAGAAAGTGGAGGTCTAAGTTAGCTTCTCCTTCTCTCCCGTTTGAATAATAAACTGGTCTCTAGTTGCTCCGAGGTAGGGCTGCCTCCAGCTTGTAACTGGAGGTGACAGGTACTCTAGCAGATGGGCTGTCTTGTAATCTTTTTCTTTATTCACAGCAACTCTGTCTCTTCCTTCTGTTCAGAGTATTTACTCTTGTTGGTAGCATGTAAACAGTTAGCTATGCCTTAGACAGTTCAAAGATGTGCTATGTGGGCGAATTAGTTGTTGCAGGATGCCTGTCTGCCTTCATACACACACTTCTTTCAAACACTGCCATTTTCAGATTTCTGCCCAATTAACTGACGATGACGGAGCCCAGTCCTGAGCTCCTTGCCCAGAGGAAACTTCCCCTGAATTCAGAAAAAGCACAAAGCTGATAATCACTCTGAAGATGCCACAATTTCTCCACACTAAAATGCTGCATTCAAAATATTTAGTACACTTGCAAAACATATACATTCTGATCTAAATAAAAAGCATGCAATTTAATTCCTTTCATAAGACTTGTGTTTCTCAAGGACTTGGAATGAATTTGGGGTTTTTTATGTATAAAAATTACACAGAATTTTTTCTTAAATACATGTATTCTAAGAAACTAGGGCAGCACTGACAAACAGGACAGCTTCTGCAAACTACTGATGTCTCATGACATGTTCACTAATATTTCATAATGGCTTTTTTCCTTGCCTGTCTGCTGTAGAAGAACTGCTGATTTGTCTTTACTCACAGACAACACAGTGGGGCCAAGTTTTATATTTGGTGCAATCACATGAGGACTGCATTTGATTGCTGGTATCTTGGCAAATGGGTTTTGTATTTCAATACCAACAACACTCAACTCATCTTCTGGGACAACGAATTCCCCGTGTAATGAAGTTTCCCTCCACATAAACGTACACTCTTGCATGTTTATGAAATGCTCCTTTTAAAATTTTTCTTAATGCAAGTGAAATTTTCAAATCTGCCCAATTGTACTAATCTGTACTTTTGGTGCAAACCCTCATGAACCTTCCCAGGGATTCTGTTTTTAACTGTATTTAACGTACCATCCTTTTTTTATTAAAATGCAACTCAGTTTTCAAAAACAAGTATGCAAATTAATTCTAAAAGCTGCTACTCAGTTCTTCAAAGAGATGTTCTATAGATACCTAAAGTTATACCAGCATGGGAACACAGCACTTGCTGTGCAAAATGCACCACCAGTTAAATGAGTAATAAATCAGGAGCCATCTCATACATTAGGGGCACAAGAGAAGAAATTTTCCTATACTTTATAGAACCTACATTTACTCTGATTTTTTAGAAGGTCATGTCAAGTTAACAAATTTTATCTAAATTTGTAATTCTGCTCTACTGTTGCTGGCTAATTAATAAATAAAAATTTAATAGATAAAAGTCACTAGACATGTTATGCATGTTTTACTAGTTAACTTTCTTAGGTAGTATCATAAGCTTCTACTTCATCCTTGGGTATTTCCTAGTGAAATTATTTTAACTTGTGTTCGGGGTTTTCATTCCCTGGGTGATGCCACGAAAGGCCCGTGCCTCCATGGCACTTTGGCAGGTCAACTTATTAATAAAGACTTCTGTGGAAAGACTGAGTGGTACTTGAGCATAAGTCAAGTGAAACCACACATTCTTTAAAGAAACTCTTGCAAAAGGCATGCTGCACTCTACACCCATCCAGAGTAATTGGTGAAGATAAGATTTGTCCAAAAGCCCTCATTTTACAAATGGTAGGACATGCAGGCAACAAAATAACTCACTCTTAAATGTCTTTGTGAACCTATGCCCGAGCAATGACATATTTGTACAAAAACAGATCAGCATTGACAGTACATCATCCCTAGTATTATGCTGGAATATTCATTAATAGCTCAGAATTCTTTAAGAAGCAGTAAGATACTCCTTCACAATCTATCAAGAGCTGACTGGTCTCCATCTTTCTTGAAAGATCTTTGAAAAGCAAATCAAGACTTAAAACATTATGTGTTGCAATTTTAATACATGTGATTTACATTGTTGAAAAGGTTGAACTAAAGCTGTAGCCAGACTCAGCATGTGTGCCACGGTCTCCAGAAGCACGTTACAAATGCAATCTAAAATCAATAGCAAGAAACAATTACAGCATCTGAATACCATTTGGGTGAAATAAGCTGATGCTGGTGAAGCAACCAGCAAATGTATGTCAATACCTGCAACAAAGTATTCCACAGCGTTTGCACAAAGAAGGGTTGAGTAAATATCAATAAAGCAACTCCTACTACAAACAGTAAAAATGATAAAATCAATAGTATAAAATAAAAAAGTTAGCACACAGATGAACACTGTGATGTAGACAGTGCTGTGTTAGGAGTGTTGCTAAGTTCCTAGATCTCAATAAAGGAACAGACAACGGCTGCATTTGTCCAGTGCTCTGATTAATCAAGAAATCAAAGTATACAACAAATGGTAGGCAAACGTTAGACCATAGACATTCACATGAAAATGCATTTATGTCCTACAGCAGGAGGAATCACATATCTATTGCACCTGCTAGTCCTGCGCACTGTCAAGAATCCATCTAACTAGCTCACAACATGCCAGCTCTGTCTGCTTAATGGGAAGACACTGAAGGACTTCAAATTTGTCCATAGAAAAGGCTTGAGTAAGAAAAAATAACCCATTATTGCAAAATATTTATATTAAAACATCAAATCCCAGTAAATTCTTTAAAGACCCAGCAACTAAAAGAGTAAAACTGTGAGTGACAGCCCATCTGCAAGATGCTGTCTGTAGCTCTGACCTGCATTTAAAACAGGGCTGCTTAGCCTTTAGAGCACCTAAAGTTGGCTCTGTTGTTTGCATTTCATAGAAACTACTTCTGAAAGTAAACAAGAACCTTAAGTGAATTATTTAGCATACAAATAAACCAGCAAAGAAGCCTAAGTAGGCCAATATGAACTAACTGGATTGAAATATTCATCTGTAAATAACTTTTCAATCTGCTGCTTTCACGTACAAATACTACATGGAACATTAGACACAACTAGCTTCTAGGGATATTTAGGCTCACTGGAGAGCAATTTTTATGTCTACTGGCATCTGTGGGTAGTGATATGGACTGACTGTTAATATAACCAACATAAAATTTATGTGAACACTCACTGCAATAGCAACACACTGTCAGACAGCTGGCGGTTGATGCGTAGCACATGCGGATTTTATACGCACTGTGTAAACTAACCTTTGCAAAAAAGATTTAGCAGGTTTATTAGTTTAGGAAATCACTATAATTAAGGATAATTCATAATGGCCGCTTATCCATTCTATAGCAATAGCTGCTTTAATTTAGACTCTGTTTCTTTGAGCCGTAAATAAGTGTGCTGGTATCTTCTGCACAGATGTGGCATTCAACCTGTTCAAGTTGGTTGAGTTCTGCTTGTGTTTTAATGCAAAAAAATAGTAGATAAGCTCATAAAAGGCACTTTGCTTGAAATAAATTAGCAAAAAATGCAGCTTGAAAGTTCTGAAACTCTTCTAGTAGCTCCTTTTAGGGAGGAGAGGGTAGAACTCAGAAATTTTCCACAAAAAAGGAGCAAACTACATACATGGTCAGAGATCTGACCTGAGATAGAATACCAGATTTGCGTAATTAATCACTGGAAAAAGAGATATCTCTGTGACCTACACGTATTATTTACAATCTATTCAGTTTGTAATGGAGGGTTTGACCTCTGTGAGCCCTTCTCGTAACACTGTGACTTTCCTGCTTCTGTGCACAACTCCAGCCTTCTCTGCAGTAGAACACGTGTGGTGTCTCCTAACTTCAGTTCCTGTTAAACATCCCTGCAAAACAATTCCTTGTGTCCACATTGCTTATTTAGTGCACAGCACTCTTCCTGAATTGTCAGCCACCCCATGTCCTACTGGCTTGGAAGCACCGTGGGTCTCTCTGACCAAACCCCCACAAATCCAGCTTTCCTCCCATTCCCTGCCCTTGGTCAGGCATTCTTAGTAGAAACACTTCACAGATAACTACTTTACTAACCAGGAACTACAATAAGGCCTGTAGTAACCACAAAGGCCTACAGTAACCAACATATCAAATTTCCTGATTTTACAAAAAAAAAAAAAAAACTGCTACACTTTTCACTTGTGACCCCATTGGTACCTTCTGTAGACAATGACTACAGACCCACCCAACTAAAAAATTATGATTTAAGGTGTCTTTCATAAAATGCTTAAGATGGTTGATAAAGCAGCTTGAAGCATCAAACGATAGGCAAGTTTAGAAACAAATACGATCCAGATTCTCCTGATACCAATTTATGCTTCTTCCTTTCTGGAAGAGCCCTAGATTAGCATGGACAGTAAAAAATTTGGATACTGAGGTTTGCAGCAGATGACTAAGCACAATGGCTCAAGGCTTTATTTCCTTTTGTATAGAGACAAAAATGCGCAGTGTTATGGAAAACTATCTAGTCTTGTAAGTCTCCTGCCACAAAATTACTAACACATTGCCTTTCCAGGGAGTGTGCAACCTACCTTTTTTTTTCCATTTAGATTTTATAGTAACCTTGAAAGTAACATTAAACAATATAAATTCAGAGTGTTATGGCAGTCAGGGGAGCACAGTAAACATTCCCTAGCTGGGATCAAGTCAGTCAAAGATGAGATGCTTTTCCCGGATTGTACTGTTTTCCCATCAGCCCAATTTACACTGTGCCTGAAGAACATGTACCAGCCAAAGCACTGGACTTATGAGTTGAGTATGGATCTTTGCTAAAAAGAAGATATACCTTTTTTTTAAAAGAAAATACAAAAGTAGAAGTAATCTGTTTGCAATCACCAAGAAAATACAGAATAATCACAGTTAACAAAGGAAGATGTAGCAATCACCATACATACTGAATTTCAGGTTATCTAAGCCTATCATTTTCAATCTCTTAATGACAAATAACCACAGCATTCTACTCATTTCCAGTCTGTAGAGGTATTCATTGTGAGGTTCAGACTTCAGTGGTAAAAAGACCTTGGCTAAGCAATATGTTTCCAATCCATTCAATTATTACATTCAATTTTTTCATGAGTGTATGGAATACAGTATAAAAAAAGTCTTCCAATACGCTTTGCAAATCCATGAGCTAGTAAAGCACAACTACTGCTTTAACACCATTCAAACCATAAACACTGCAGTAATTATGTACCTTCTGGGGAGAGGCACTACAAAAAGAGAAGGAAAATGTGAAACAGACTTTTTTTCATGCATTCCTAGGCAGCAACAGGAAACAACTGAATTTTCCTTACTCCAATCAGAGCCAAGATTAGAAGGGAAACAGGAGAGATGAGCCCCAAAGCTGGAAGTTTTGCTGTCAATGCAAGACACCTTTTGGCAGTATCCTCTTGCTCTCTGGGTTCTGACTAATATGTTTCAAATGAGATAAAAGCTCCTGCATTAGCATTCAGTTCAACCAACAAGAGCAATTGACTATAGAATGGAATTGCTTTGCCAATGGCATATTGCACATAAGCTGAGTGAAACCGCAAATCTCCGTGCCAGAGGAAATTTTGAAATTTCCATTCCTTTTTTATACATTGCATTTATTTTATCAAATAACGGCCAAATAATTCCAAATTGCAAAACTCCCTCTGATTCGTAGAACTGAGCTGTAACACTTGGTTTTTAGTCAGCAGAACACTGGGCTGATTTCTTTGTGGTTATGTTCAGCTTGATGGGACTTGTGGCAGGTGAGCCTGACGTTCACGTTCCCACCATAGTTGACATCCCTTGTGGGATGAGTTGACATCTCCCATAATTTATTCAGCAGTCATTTAACTCCTACAGGCCATTACACAGTTTTGTCTTACAAAGTCCAAAATACATCAAAGATACAGTATTCTTGTCAAGCAGCTGAACAAACTGAACAAAATGGGAGTTTGATCTACCCTTCTAGAAGGTGATTTCAAGTGCCACAAAATTAAATTTTTTTGAATAATCAAAAACCTGAACTTTAGATCAAAGTCATACAAAATGAAGCAGATTTTGTTTTAATAAAACAGAGACATTTATCATGGGAAACCATAGCTTTGTAAAAATTGCACTTTTTGGTGAAGAAATATTTGACCTTAATTTTAATTAGCTCAAATAATTTTAACTCAGCAAAAATATGATGAAATGGGAAGTTAGATACTGCTGTGCTAATTCTTACCACAAAAATTTCAGAGTATTTGCTGCATCTTTATTAAATAATTCCTATACTTGAATAAGACACGAATCTTGATTTCTTTAAAAAGGCTTTACTGTTCAAGATTGCAATAGAAACACAAACCCTACCTGCTCAAAAATAGAAGCTGAAAACACATTAGAAACGGTCTTAAAGAAGCTGAAAATGTGTATCTGGGGGTCAGGCCGAACCTGAACAGGGGGGATGACACCATTTCATCAACAGTTGAGAGATTAATGCCTGTTTAACCCAAATTTATAAATTCCTTTTTTTCCTGAGACATTTCTTACAGTAAAACTGTTCTCTAGGTACTCCAAATTGCTGTCACAACTAGAAAAAAATCACAAAGAAGTCTTACACTAGGCTAAAGTGGCTACACATGATTCTTAACAAAGGCTTGTTATAGCCTTGGACAAGGAGGAAGAATGTAAAGAAAAATGACCACTTGTCCAGGCTGGTAGTGCCCAAGAGAAGACCTGCAAGCAATGGAAAGCTTGTCTGAACAGGTACTCTACCACAAGTGGTGGGGAAAAGGAAAGAAAAGAACAAAACCAAAAGGAAAGAATAAAGCAGTGCAGGAATGTAAGGGGGAAGATCGAGCAGGTACAGATGTTTTGACTTAGGCCTAAAAAGCATTCTGCGATGAGGAACTTGAGGTGGGGTAGGGGGCAAGGGAGAAAATAGGTTTTAAAGTCTCTTTATTAGGGTTTGCTATTTTTGTGTATTAGGTTTATTTTATCTGTGCCTCAAATAAGATATAGCGATAGAGAAGCCAGCTAGGTGTTTGCTAAATAGTTTGAAAGCGCTGATGATGATGACCAGTGCATCTTACTGCACAAAAGGTCATTATGTGACTTGTCATTACTGGGACTGATTCCCGAGTTAACCCAAACTCTTATTCTTCAGCATCTCCAGAGGAGGGCATTATCAAGAGAATAAAATGGTCATGCCTGAGCAGCTCAACAAAAGGGTGACTGGAGGAAAGTCAGTGCAGATCATGCGGGGAAGAGGCCAAATGCACCACGACTCACCTTGCACAAACCATGCAGGCAGTCTGTGCCCAACACTATGCCAAAGAGGCAAAGAATAAAAAAGAAACTGGCAGCGTATGAAATAAATAGTTCAACGGGATGTGCATGAGATGTGTGGAAGTGCTCAGCAAGGAGGCTGGGATTGGCAGTCGGCATCAGACCCATCATACCCTGCTGAGCTCCAGCTCGGCACTGCACGGGACTGAAGGGAGCAGTCACCACCTCAGAGCTCTGCAGGCTCTGCACAAAAGCTGCCACTATGGAAAGGAATTGAGGACACAACAAGGAACTTCCGGATTGGAAGAAAAAAAGAAAACACATGGAAAAAAAAAATAATACTGAGCATGTAAGAAAATGTAGGGTTGACAGGTTCTTCTAGTCCCTCTTCCAGGGATCAAAATTACTTCAGAGACTGCCTACAAAGGGAAGTTCCTTAAAAGTGAAAGCCAGTGGCCAGACTGAGAAGAAAAGGAGAAAAGCAGAGATTATAAAGTAAGCAAAATAGGAAGTCAAGCACATCATCTATCTTTGGTTGTAACTCACTTCTTTCCTGAGAAATAAACTTGAAATTATCAAACATGAATAATGAAACAGAAGTCACAAAAGAGGGACTGAATTCAGAAGTGGTCTTCAAGGTTAGATTACATCCCTTTGTCTTAAACAAACAAACCAAAAAGCAATAAAACTACCATTAGCTTTCTATAAAATATTTTTTAAACTGCGTAACATAACAAACAGCAAACAGTTTGGTACTGATTTTTAGCACTTATGGTTGACTGCAACAGCTAAAGTACAGTATTTTTAAAAGCAGAATGTATTTCTTAAGTCACAAGTTTCTTCATTGGATTTGCAGATGGGGACCTCTATTGGTATAAAATAATTACTAAAAAAAAATGACACCTGGAAACAGACCCATTGATTCCCACAAAAATCACACTGGCCAAATTCTCATCTTCATTACACCAATGTTAACATATACCCATTTCAATTAAAATCGCAGGAATTAGCCCAATCAAATGCAATTAATATAAGAATTTGGTCCAATTGTGAAACACATCAAGTATTCTTACAGAAAAAAAAAAAAGCTACAAAGAAGAACTAATATACTTTGAAGTTAACCTTCTCATACTTACGCCTGGGGGCCCTTCTGTGCATGTGCCTTATGTGTATTTTTACTACAACCTCTGTGTAACCACGCAGCGTTCTGGCTTTGGACTGACATATCTCTGTGTTGGGCAGGATTTTCAATCCTTCATGACTATCTATTTGTCACTGCAGGTGAGTGGTAGCACTCAGGCTGATCCCCAGCCACTTTCACAGTTACTTATCTGTCTTTATGGATTCTTCCTGTGTGTCAAGTTGGTGCATAACAGCATTACTGTCAGGGTGACAAAATCGTCCCCAGAGTGTCACAAATGATTCCCCGGCCTTATGGCTGCAAGCAGGTAGTAACACATCGACACTGCCTTCCTCAGCTCATCTTTCTCCAGCCCTGCCACCCACCCGTTACTCTGCACTCACACACACACATTCCCCTCTACGGATGTAAACCTCAGCTAAGAATTAAGACAGTTCTAATTTTGGTACTTTAAAATTACCACCAAAAAAAGAGAGCAGAGCTTGCTTTCAAGGTGAAATATTTTTCTCTGAAAAATCTGTTCATTTGCTTATTAAATAATAGGATTTTGGGGGAAGAATACACTGCAGAATGTCTGTTTTCTAAATACAGAAACCATGATTACAAATTCAAAATAGTGGCTAAAAATCTGCACACATTGATTTTTGCTGAATTCTATATGCTATCCACGCTCTTAGTTTTTTCATGTGTGTCTATCAATGAAAGCCTGGGTTTTTTTCCCTATAATTCTGTTGCATTTTTTACTTAATTATATTTTGCATGCAGTAACACCTTTTTTAGAATAACATTTTCTCCAGTTCAACACTGGATGCTTATCTGTGATAAATTTAAAATTTCATTTGACAAGCGCTAGTTTAAAAACTTTCTTCCCCCCTATAAGGTAAAATCATTCCAAAGAGGAAAAAAAATAAATCCATCAAATTAAAACAATTTGTATATTAATTGAAGAAGGCTGAGAATCTTGATAAATACAGACGAAAAGAATGCTTCAGCAGCAAAGCTTGTTCAATAATCTAAAAACTACTTCACGGTCACATAGTACAATCTAAGATTTTGGTGATTCTTACATGAACCAGGTTTTATGCAAATAAGTTCTGCTTTGTTTAAGTCTACTGTACTTCAATTCTTCAAAACATCCTCAAGGTAAGTGTTTCCAGACACTGACACTGGACAGGACTCTGAAGGTGAGTCCCTGTGTTCTTGTCCCTTCATCACCCTGCTATATCAGCTCATCTCTCTGTGCCTCAGTTTCCCCAGCTGTGAACTGAAGATCATTACACTCAATTTTCCTATAAAAATGGCAAACGAACTCCAGAGTAGCAAAACTAGTCAACATTAAAAGTACACTGAGATAAAGCAAAAGCCTTTTGTTTGGAAGATGAATCTTTAGAGAATGACCCAAGGTGCCTGTGTGTGTGAAAAGCATGGTCAGGCACTGCTGCCTTGAGAAAGGCAGCTGGACCAAGGGTACCTGACCCTCGCTGACACTGGCGTGACCGAGGACAGGAGTGTTCCAGCAAACACGTGTTTGGGTGTCTGTGCACACCCTCCCCACCCCTCGGACCATTTGTCCTTCACCTGACAAACACTCATTGTCTGAGTTCTCAGATAGGTTCAATATGATTTCTGACATTGGAAAAACAAAGCTAAAAGCAATTTAGAAATACCTGCCCATGAAGTCAAAAGGCAAAATATCTAAAGCTTCTCCTGGAATCTCTGACCTCAGAGGCTGACATGGTTTGATGGGAAATTTAATGTAATAGTCTGAGAAAGCCAAAAGGCCTATTGTCAGCAATGAAGTCTGAAAGTTAGCAGAATTAATATAACTGTACAATGGAAGTGCCCTCGAGGGACAAGGCTGCAGAACCAGGGCAGAGGGAAAAATGACTTTTGAAGCCACTTCACTATGACATTCTGTCATCACTGCTAAACGGAAATAAAAAATCATCTGAATCACCACATGCTTCAGTGTGTGTCCCTTCCTTATCTAATATAAAGTAATAACACTGACGTCCTGTGCCCCACCTAAGGGAAGGGGCTCTGCAGGGACTTCGGGAGCTCCATTTTGAATTGCTAAATGCAATAAGAATAAATGCAAGTGGGAGTCTGTTTAGCAGAGAATGATGTCTGGTCTGTAGCCCATCAAAGCCCAATAAATCTCAATGCTTCAACAAGAGATGAAAATGGTTATCTCATCATTTCAGTGCCAGGGTGAAATTTTCTCTGAGCCAGAGCATTTTTACAGATGATTTATGTCTGGGAAGGGTAGTTGTTTAACAAAATGGCAGATAATGATAAATAGAAAGCAAATAGAAACAGCAGCAAGGGAGTGGTTCTTAGTTGCAGCAGCGGAATAAACAATATACTTACATAAAGTATATGTCACATATAAGTGCCATTATTCTAAATCCTATGAGTTATATGTTACTTGGAACATCACATAAAAGAGCTGGTAATATGATTTACAGGATAGGAAATTTAACATGTATGCAAGGCAAATAAGTATCAAAATTCTTCTTTCTGTTACATCTCTGTTAATCCCACTTCACTGAAATTACTCTGGATTTACAATTACATAATAAACAAGAACTGTCTATGTGTTCACTGGGTTTAATACATGATTATATTAAAAGGAGAGGGATCAGAGGATGGGCTAATTTTTATGTTGTTACAAATTTATTTTTAACCACAATACTTATATTGTCTGTGGGCTAAAATACAAATACTTTAAAAGAAAAAGGAATGGCTGATACATATGCTATCTGAACATGTTTTTAATAAAGTCATCTGAAAACAAAACTTTTTTTTCCCTTAAGATCTGGGTTTGGATGACATGATAAAACAAATATTCATAGAGTTAATGATGAGAAGAAAATGTAGCAAAAAGCAAACAAGGCTGCCTGTTTGAGCTTTTTGAATTAGAGATACTGCAAACAATGTCAAATTGTAGATGGAGTTTTGAGGTCAGGGTGCTCAGTTTCAGTTTCTTTTTCTGCATTTTTCCTGTGGCTGTACACAAAGGAAAAAAAAAAAAAAAATCTAATTACAGTTTTAAATGCCCAAAATGCCATGTCCACCAAAAGCCCGATGCTCATTAGTACTAGTAATTAACTTTACAACTGTCAACACAAACACCACACAGGCTGACAGATAGATAGTAGCTCTGAGGGTGCTAATAAATCCGGAAATAACAACTTGACATGCAGATGCACAAAAGGATGCAGGTGATAAAGAAATGTTGACATCAAATCTAATTATCTTCGAAACGGCCAAGTACTGCACAATCCCCAGTAATGCACTGTTATTGCTGGTGATGAGCCCCACTGGAACGGCTCTTAACCACAGCCTACGACGGAGCTTTTACAGCCCCTTGTCATATCTAGTGAGGACAATATCAAAAAGGAAATTATGAGTGTCATGACCCCTCCAAGTCAAAAATCTAGTGATGAATATAGGCTCAGCAAGGCATAGCAGATTACCCCCTTACGAGTTTTAAAGCCAGGATGATATATGACATTTTTATCAGGCACTTTCTCAGGAATGTCACCAAGAGGGAAAATAAAGGCCCTGAAAAGAGACGACTAGGTGAATTATGCAACTGTAATTGCCGATCATAACCTGATATGAGCTGAAATTGCTCTGTTTTCATATTGAGATAGCATAAAATTGTCGGGAAATGCAATGGCTCCTTAATGTGGCCTAGATGAGTCTAATATTCTGATCATTTTTCACTCAGCTGCTAGGTAAATAGTGCTTCTTTAACACAACCACCGTGGCCCAGGGCAATCTGGGGGCCCAATTTTACACTTGAATTGAGAAAATATGTGTAAACTACAATTTTTCATATTTTCTGCATACATAAGAAGATGAAACATCTTTATCATGTGTATTGTCTGGCTGAGCTTATACAAAATATTAGTTTATCTCTCCTACTTTGGTTTATTCCATAAGCAAAACACATAGATCTAAAGGACAGGCAATATTCTATATACAAAATAGGTCCATCTTTTATGCAGCCTTGTATGAAGAATTCTACCATTTTGTTTTTGAAAAGCTGGAACTTCGCAATTGTAGATTTTGCAAAATAAATTAAAATATTCTAAAATGCTCACACTTTTCTGCAAATCGGCATTAAAAATAAAGGAAAACAAAAGGTCACAGAAATATTTATCTATACAACCTGAGATACTAGTTTAAACAATAACCTCTAGGAGAAAAGGAAGGTGAAGGGCATTTCTTTATTACCATGCTATAAGATAAATTTATTTTATCATAAATCTGCTGTATTAAGTGGTTCATAAAACAGATTTGCTTAAAAAACAGCCTGAGTTAAAATAAAAAAAAACTCAAATCAACCACAAAACCCAATGAAACAAAAAGCATGCTACTAACCCATTCTCAGATAATAATCAGCAATAATACCTGGGGCAGAAAGGTCATAAACCATACTTCCAAGACAGGAATAATTCATTGTACTACTATGTGTTTAAGAATTAGTTTGATAGAGTCACTATCTAGACTGTGAGATATTGTCTATCAATCTGACCTTCTAAAAATGAGCCCACAGACTCCCACTTAGATCAAAACCCCGGCTTTTATGATAAGCAATGTCTTTCTTACGATGAATTTTAGGACCAGGCTTATGACAAGTGCAGCACCATTCGCAAAATATGGAAGTGAAGCAATACAAGCTCCTAAATAATAAGGTCTTTCTAAATTTCTAGACATATTTTTCCTCCAAAGGAACCAAAAAAGCAACTCCATTTTGCTTGCTTCCTTAAGAGTCAATTCTGAAGTAAACAAGTACAAAGGAGGTTAAAAGATTGAAATTTCTTTGTTTGCATTTATGTTATCTGTTCTTAGTTCCTATATATCCACCTTATCGAGGTGGTCCAACACTAATTGCAAAGCAGCACTGACTAGCAGCAATAACCAGCACTTGGAAAAATCCCGTGTGATGCTGGTGACTGCTGATAAGAGCCCTTTAACAAACTTGGGTGTATCTGCATCAACTTACTTCCCACTCCCTTCTACATTTTATGCTTCCTAAAGGCTGATATTTTGTACTAAATGTCGTAGCAAAGTGATACCTCACTACAGAGAGGCTTCAAGCACAAATGATTTCCAAAGGCTTCAGGGTGTGGGATATATGGAACTGAAAATAACACTGAACACTGTGATACTTCAGTAATCGCACAAGTCTTTGTAAAATATTTGACTGGAAACCAGAAGAGGATTGAAATATAGTTCCTAGCAATTAATACTGTGTGATCCTAAATGTAGAGTTGTTCAGATCTCAAAAGAATTTAAAACTGTAGACCCATCCATATTTATTACATTACCGCTAACCCTATTATGAACAGTCTTTATGTAATTAACATACCAGCAGGGAATTTAAGAGGTACTTGGCATTAATTTTCAATCCCTATTCTCCATGAATTTGGTACTCAATTGTAGTGATAAATAGAAGACACATGGCTATGATTACGCATTTTCTGTAATGATTAGGCACCATAGTAGAAAAAACCTCATAATGCAGCACAGGCTCACAGTTAGCAAGAAAACCCTTTTACTGCTGGATTTTCATTCTCTTCCAGTAATTCAGAAAGTCAAGTAACCACTTTCCATTTTTTTTCCTTTTTCACAGGACCTGTTTAGAGAAGACTTTTCCCACAGTCACTGGCACTTGGCAGAAAAATAACTTCCAACCCTTCTCATTCCCTCCTCAAGTCAGCCCCGTTGAAGGTGTACTTATTCCATCTCCGTGTCTCTGTATCCCCCTTCCGGAGAGCGGGTGCAGGGGCTGCAGCCGCTGTTGCTAAGCAACTCAGCCACAGCACTGCATCACCAAGTACAGATTGCTCCCATCATTTTCAGCCTCA
Organism: Corvus brachyrhynchos; assembly: GCF_000691975.1. Classification (NCBI taxonomy): domain Eukaryota; kingdom Metazoa; phylum Chordata; class Aves; order Passeriformes; family Corvidae; genus Corvus; species Corvus brachyrhynchos. The sequence goes on from NW_008239324.1 coordinate 8,637,361, forward strand.
CAAATTTGGGAGCTGGTATAATAATAGGAAGTAGTATGGATAACAAAACCATTATCCATAGACCGGTAAGTTAGCAGATGGATCATAAGAGCTAAAAAAAAAAAAAGCTACTGTAACAAGAACACTGAACAATTACTGGCAGTGTTATTTTCAACCTTTTTTTTTTAATCAGTACAGCCTCCACAAAGAAGTTTACATACTCACTCTGTGTGAATGCAAAAGTATTTTTGAATTATGATGATTTTTTGTGGGTTTTTCTGTGCAAGAGAATACCACAATATCGGTGCTGCCGAAAGCTAGCACAAGATCTATTAGTAATCAAATTTCAGCCCAGATTTTATGGTTAGTCTAACCGAGTTAATTTCTCTAATGTTAGCAATTCATGGAAGAGGTCTCTTGTGGCAGCACAAACCTGGGATCCACAGCAGCTGTCAGAAGAGACTCTGAGGAATTCCTTATTAGCCAGAATGCAACCAGGCAGAAAACTCATTACACAGTGCTAAATATACTTAATCACATCTATTAGAGAAAAATGAACTTGATAATTACAACAAATAACTAAAGAGCAAAAAGTGTTCATGGAAAAACCCACACCAGGATGTGTAAGAAGAGGGGCTGCATACTGACTCTGTGTGGGAGAAAGCCTCGCTGGAAACTCTTCTGATTCTGATGGAAAACAATTACACCACAATGTATAAATGATTTAGGTTTCCCTTGAAAGCGAAGCATTTACATTTAACAGCTTACACAAATGTAACATAATAAGTAAATTAATTGCTTAGATTTTAAAAATTAATTTGGAAAGCTCTTCTGAGAGTTGAGATGACATCTTCTCAACATGCTTTTTTGGGGAAAGGAAGTCTGCCACAGACATTCACCACAGTAAAGGTAATTTCACAATAGCTGGTACTTCACTGCAGTACATAACACTAGTTACGTACTAAGTCTTTCCTTGTTTGGCAGCCTTTCTTTCGCTTCAAATGCTATTGGACTGCGGGGTGATGTGGTCCACAATTTTGCCCATCAAGCTACCTATATTTTAAAACTGACAGTTTTAAATTAAAGGTATCAGATAATGACCTCACAGTGTAATTATAGGGTGAAATCAAACATAAGCATCACAAACTCTTCGTGGGTTCATCACATACCATACACAGGCACTCCAAGCAGACCTGGATACCATCTGCCAAAACCTCCCTTGCTCTGTCATCCAGAAGTATCAGATGTCTGTCTTAGTTTTATTTGCACTTTGCCTAGTCAATGCATGAAGTGTGGGCACTCTAATTTCGCAGCAATTGCAAATCCTGATGCACAGACACTTGGAGAACACAATAGAGCAGTGACTACAGCTTCATATCTTTAGAACAAGCCTAATACCCAGACTCCTGTCACTTCATACCAAATTCCTCTCACATCTTATGAAAAGCAGTTAACCTTTAAGCAAATCCATGAATTTGGTTTGGAGTCTTTTTGAGCCCAAACTGTATTTAAAATTCTTTCCCAACTATATATACCCTTAATTCAACATCACTGAAATAAAGAAATCAGGCATATTGAAATCATCAAATAAAATCTGAGAAGGGATACTCCAAGCTTTTAATGTAATTTTGACTTTATTGGAAGAGGACAGCTAAGCAATGCATGAAGCAAGCCATCTGTGTTTTCTTTTTCTATTCAGCCATAGAACATTTTCACCTTTATTTCTATGAAATACCATTAAACATTGGATAGCATCTAGCAAAAATAAGACAAATTCTTCACAGTTGTGTCCAAATAAAGAGAGAATGCAATGGCCACAGGAAGCCCTTACCAAAAGTCTGTCAAAGACGTACAAAACCTCAACACTTTGCAAGTCAAAGGGAGGGACCCAGGTAAGTCCCAAGTGAAAGGTCTACACTGCCAGCTTCCTCTCTTCACCTCATTCCTTTCCTCCAGCTGTCATGAAGAGAGGCAAGAAACTGGAGAATTCCATTTCCTAGGAACATAATTTAAAATGGTGGAAATTAGGAAACAGGATTTGATTCATTGTGTGGCCCAACAGCAGTGGAAGATCCATTGTCTGCACGACAGTAAATTAAGAGCAGATGGACAAGACTTTGAACTGGTAGAAGAAAATTTCTTTTACTGCTCCCTTGCACTTGCTTTCCTTTGTTTTAGCTGATTCCTACCTTCTCTGGGTCATTTCTGCTGTCTCTGTATCATGTCAGAACCAGTATTTTAGAATTAAAACAAGGCAGTAGCCACAAAGCTCAGGCAGTAGCCACTTCTCAGAAGTTAAGGACCACACATACACCATTTTAAAATATGCTCCTTCCAATGAGTTACACTTAGGGACTGATGTTATTTAAAGGAAAAATGTAAAAGGTATTCTAAAAGAGTCTAAAAATGGAACATTTTCTTTCTTCTAGTGAAAACATATCATCCCATATACACATGGATACAGTACTTTGCTTGGCTGAGCTTTAGGATAACACAGTGTAATTTTGGGGGCTAGCAGTAATTCTGAAAATTTTTTGGTTCTGCAGTTTACAGATCAGACAATGCTCTTGTGGAAAGAAGCGACAGAGCCTTGCAAAAATTACTGACTTCATGAAGTCTATTATTTAGCCTATACATCTAAAGAGTGAACCTTACTACGGAGAACATGTACTATTCCTCTGTGTGAACAAAAGTATCACAGAACTTATATAATTACTTACTCAGTTCTGTACATCTATTAAATAATTTGCTTTTCTTTGTACAAACTGCAATTCTAATTTTAGCTTGTCAGTCATAACTTAGCATATACATCACACCATGCTGAAATCATAACTAATACACACACATCTGAATTAAATTACGGGCACAGAATGGCACATTAATTTTTAAGTTATTTTTACAAAGTTCTACTGTATTTCAACAGATTTAGCTCCCACTTAGTTATACCAATACAAGAAATGTCCAGTAAGTTTGAGATGTGGAAAAACAGTTTTTGCATTCAAGCATCCTCTCTCCACTCTTTATGCTTCCAAAACTAGGCACAGTTCACACTGTATTGCTGAATTAGGTGAACCTTTCACCTGAACTTTCATAACAGTTTCTATATTATTATGACTAAGATACTCTTTACCCTAGAAGGTTAAGTTGGCAACACAAATATAACATTAATATGAACAGAAAGAGAGCTATGGTAGTAGCAAAGGTAAGACAGAAAAATGAAACAAGCAAGTTTTAAAGGGCATAAAAGGCCATGATCTTTCTTTATGTGTACAGAAAATGGCTACAACTGCATCAGAATTTTGTTCAAAAAGTAGAAGCTAGTAACTGCTCCTTTTAGAATATCAGCCTTTCTGTCCATGGTTAGGAGCTTGGACAATAAAAGCTGGTTCTGTAACACTTCTCATTTACATAGTATGAACTCTGAGCATAGAAAATCCACAAGTATAATTGTGCATTGCAGTGACAAAAAAGAAGGTGTAATATCCTTATACAACAATCGTGTTCAGGAAGGCTAAACACAATGAGAACATCATCAGAATGCCAGAATTCTAGTCCTAGTGTTTTGGGGTTAAAGGTACATTGCAATTTCTGTCCTGCCATTCAATAAGTAATAATATGCCTTCCTCACTCAAAACAGAAAATGTATCCAATTTAATATAAAAGTTCATTAGCATTTCCTGAGAATTAAATTAATAGAAATGGAAAACTTGCCGTAGAATTAGTGTGTTAATAGTATATGAACTGCAGATATCTCCTTTTAAATCCAGATAATTCTTGCAGGGATATAAATTCCCATTCTTATTTAATTCTCCGTTGGGAGCCTTATTTTTTTTTCCCCAGGAAAGTTTTTTCCATAAAAGTGTAGCATTCTGAATACTAAAAAAGAGAAATCTGTGAAGATGTTTGCAGAGCAAGTTTATGCTGAGAATGAAGAGCAATTTGAAAGCTAATAAAGAGTGATGAGCAGTGACAAACACAAGAACAGAGGAATCATTCCTTTTGCAGTCCTCGTGGACAGACCAAGGATGCCACAGGCACAAACTTTTCCTAAGCAAAGAATAGCATCAAAAGCAAAAAATATTATTAAAATGGCTAAAACAGAGCTTTGTTGTTACAACGTGCGGAAAACCTCACAGCTCCAGATGTTCCTAACTGGAGTCTACACTGGTTACGAAGCTTTCCTTTTTTTTTCCTATTTTCCAACACAGGGTTGCATCAAACACCCTTGAAAAATATGGAAGAGTTAGGAACAACACCGACAAGCAGAGCAAGCAGAAGCAGCACAGTGTGGTGGCAGCTGCAGCAGCACAGGACTGGCAGGGGATGGAGCACATGGTTGGCACTTAGCAAACAATAGAGACAACCACTACAGACCACGGATGGGGGATCTGTCCGTGGGGTTCCACCACAAGAAATGACAAGAAGAACTGTATCTATGACTTTCTCTAATGTTCATAACTCAAAATCTATGACCTTGATCACTTTAGCAGATGGTTTTGCTCTGCTGTAGTTGCAATTAAACAGAGTGTGCCAAAGTGAAGAGCAAATTACCCATGCTATCTATCCCAGTTAAAAAAATCTGCAGTCTTCCAGTATCTAGTGGGACAATATCCAAAATTTTTCAGCCCCAGCCCATGCTGGATTGCCATTATATTTTATGTCAGTCAGTACTTCAGAGAGTCCAAGACCCTTGGCATATGTTCTTAGTTAACAAAATGGAAAATTAAACTTTGTAGCAACCCCCTGCCACTCCCAAAATAAAAGAAAAATTCTATTTACTTCAATGAGCAGGAAGTCTGATCTTCCTGTGCCAGCCAAAAAGCCTGCAATATAAGGACATTTGGCTGAAGAAAGGAATTTAAAGTAAGCAAACTAGCCTAAACTCACAATCCTGCATTTCAGGTGCTGAGGAATATTCATAAGGAATACCAATTTAAAAATAACCTCTGATATTGACAAGCAGAAGTTTATTACTTTGACAGAGCCTTTTCAAAAATTAGCTGGCTTTTTGAACACATTATCCTCATGGAAGAAGTGCTCCTGAATTCTTCAACAGACAAAAAATACCACAATCATAAGCCCAGTATATGCACAACCAAAAATTGTATTGCAATGAAACAGTAAGCGGTACCTAAAGACTGTGGCGTTTTCACTAATTAATGACTGTGTATAAGACCCCATGAAGTCTGAAGGACTGAACAAGACAATGTTCAGACAATGTTCTGAATATGAGACCTATTCTTTAGTTCCCAGCTATCAGAACAAAATTTTCTCTGGGCTACACTGAAAAGGAAGCATGAGTAACATCTGCTCCTTCGTTCTCCAGCACTGATGGATTGGGAATACCTATGTACAGTAGTTTTTACAAATTAAATGCATGAAAACTGCAATGAGTAGACTTAAAAAAATGATATTTAAGAGTAGATCTGAGTATGAAGAAGATATGTAGATAAACTACCTCACTGGCATGAAAAAGCTCATGTTAAGTTTTTTGCAGTCCAGATGGTATGGGGCAAACCGAGAGGGGGCATTTATGTCAGAACCTGTACAACAGGAACAAGGATGCTGATATGGTTTCTTTTTTATATATAGCTGGGTAAAGAGATCAGAGAACACTGGAACGTTAGCCAAAACAAGTTATCCAGCTGTACTGTGTTTCATCACATATCAATTTTTACTGAAAGAAAACCATACAAATTTAATCAGTTCTTCATATGGTAATATTTAACATTTTCCCCCAAGTTGTTTGATATTATTGTTTTAAAAGTTCCTTTTCCCCCATCCTCGAATGTGATGTGTGATAGGGGTGAACACAGGAAAAAGATCTATCCCTGGCAAGACTGAAAGTCTCATTTACAGTAGACTCAGTAATAAATGCACTGGCGTCTGTGTCAATTGACTGTCTCAATGAAGAACAGGTCACCATAGGGAACAGTGCAAGCAGCGTCTACACTTGAACCCCCACATCCTCATCCCATGCCTGTTTGTAGCATCAGTAGAAATTAAATTACCCTAACAAACCTTTCTGCCTCCCCCCTCCCCAAGAAACAGGATTTTTTTCCTGATATTTTATACCACACGGGCCTCTATTTTTTTTTGAAGCTATCTTATAGCATTTGTATTGCACTTTTAATTATTTGAAAATATATAATAGAGTGGAGACATGGATCCCACTTATATAAATGCCTATTAAAAGGCCATTTATTCTCTCAGTAACCATAAAACATAAAACACCTCTTAAAAGAATATAATTTCTTTGTTTCTAAGCCAAACACATATAAGAAGACAGCTTGCTCCTTTTAAGTAAATAAAAATGATTTGTATTAAATAAAATGAAATATTGTACGCACTATATAATTTAACAGTAAGAGACATCAAAGTATGCATTACTGCAAGCTAACCCATGCCTCAGAGGTGTTGCAAGCCAAATACTTTAAACGATCCAAGAAACATGTTGTTAGAGAAAAGCAAAAACCACAGCGCGTCATAAACTATTGGTCAGATGAGATGTAAAACCAAGTTCCTAACCATTTGTGGTCACTAAAACCCCCTGGCAATTACTGTGCCCTTAGAATGTTGATTTTGTCCAAACTGGAAAGTTTTTAATGCACAAGTTTTATGCTTTATTCCTGATTTCTGCAGGGAGAAGTCCCCCCTGCCTGCTCTGCACTGTGGGTGCTCTGTCCAGTCCTCAAATGGTTGCAAGGACATGCAAGGTCTTGCATGCAAACACATTCATCTGGGTCTCTACGTGCTCTTAGCCCACTAAAATGGGTGAAACTAATGGGATTTCTTGGAAGTACTTGATAGTGAAATTTGATCCACAGTTTGTAAATCCCTCAACTAAAATGGAAGTATAAATAACATGATTATACTGTAAATAACTCCAAATACGATGATTTAAAAAAATGTAATAATTGAGAATGCACTAAATCCCTTGACAGAATATGAAGTATTTTAAAAAACACAGCAAAAATAACCAGCACAGAAAAGCTTATACATTGTTTGTATCAGCTTCATATGGATTTACACCACCACATTGCATCCATAGTCTCAGTTTAGGAACTGCTCTGTAGTTTTGATCATTCTATTTTAAAAAACTTTTCAGTGGAAGCACTGTAAGCCGAATCAGAAAGCTGATGAGTCAGTACAGTTTGCTAAAAAGGAGTTTCCTCTCCAAGAAGAGCATTAAAAAGTAGTGTAGCTTAGGTTCTAGCTGTGCCAACTGCCTTGTAGCAAAAAAACCCTCCTCTGTCTCTAGCAAGAGCAGTAATTTCTTTTAAAAAATACACCACACAGCAAGGAAATGGACTGTAATCCTATTGATTTATTATCCGTGAGGAGTGAGTGAATGGTGGCATAAAGTGAAATGTGAATCAAAATTGGTGAGTTAAGAGAACCGTTTACAAACACTGACACTGTTCCATAAGGAGAAATCTCCCCAAAACACAACAGAACTAAAGACCTTCTACTGCACTGGAAGCCTTCAGCACTGCATAATCAGCTGAGATAGTGGGGTCACACGACTCCATAGTTATGGAGCTGCTAATCCTGAGGAGGTCAATTGTTGGGACTTCTGCCCTACAGCTGGTCCCGTGCACGAAGAACGAGCTGTGTGCACACAGCAGAGGTGCTGGAGATGGGAAACTGCCCCCACTTGTCACACAGTTGCACATTCCACCCACAAAAAGCCCCACTAACAATCATGATTTATTTTGTGATGCTTGAAAAAATCTAATAATAAAACAACCCTAACTGAAAAGTAATGAAGCACAGTGGAGTTTTTCTGAATAACTGTGACTCCAAAACATTTTACTTTGTTGATCTAAATATACCTGCCAGGTGGGTAGGAAAACCAGACCCCAGCATATCATCCTTTTCATTCTATTCTTACAGAAAGAGCAGAAAGCACATTGACACATTTCAAACATTTCTATCAAAAAAGCCACATTAAATAATAAATTTGAGGTGATTTTTTCATACCGTAATGTCAACAAAAAAATGACTGTGCTTATGAAATTCTTTCCTGTAATGTTAATTAATAGTATCTGAACTTTTGCTGATATCTTGCAAATTAACCTGCACCTGCAGTTTCCTGTGGCTACAGACTTCACCATTGAAAGTCATATGGTGGTACAATAATGTTTAATAAACACTTTTTATTAACCTGTCTTCCATCCACAGTATTATTACAGTCAATAAATGTTACAGCAACATTCATATGTGGCCTAAAAATTGTTATTAATTTGCATTTGATCGACTCCATGTGTCCACAAGCCTTACAGGACTGCTAAGTGCTTCTAGCAGAGAGCTGAAGCTCTTCTGAAGCAGATTCACACCCATTGCAAAACAAAAGGCTATGCCCATTGAACAAACAGCAGTCAAACCCTCCTTAATATCATTGCTCTAGGCGTGCTGGTGAACTATTCACACTGATTGGCATCGTTCAGTTTTCAATAAAGGATTTGCTGAAGTGACAGATACTTGCGGAAGAAAACTGCCAACAGATTTGCTATGTCAGTAATTAAGTATGTAAAGCTACAGATGTTGAACAATAGTGCCTTCCACCAAGATGTATGCCATAATATCAAAAAGTAACCTGGCATCTGGGGCATCTGGTTCCTTTATTTAAGTACTTTTCTTAGGGTTTGGATCTTAATTTTTTACAGTTGACAGCAACGTTATTCGAGCCAGTCAGTGGCATCTGGTTGCTTGGGTGGGGGAAGGGGGGTGGAAAATAAGGAGAGAAAAAAAAAAAAAAGGGGAAAAAGAAGCAGCTCTGTGCACTTTAATTAATTGTGGAGAGATTACATGGTCTTCCAACCGTGTAGTTTGTCATCAGAGCACATTACAGATTTATATTAGATGTTTCTCCACAGTGTCAAGAATAATTAAAAAGGGATAGGAAATGATGCCAGCTAGCAATGCTTTACTTCAGCGGTGAAAGTTTTATATTTATTACAGCCAAACAATTTTAAAAGAAGATGTCAATTTTGTAGTTATACTGTGCAAGGAATAAATATTAGGTGGGTAAAGCAGCCAATACATTTCAGCTGCTTGAATAATGAAAGGTTCATGTTTAATCTATCAGACCTACCAGAATTGGTGTGACATGTCAGTTATTAATGAAGCAGCATCCCCTTTTCTCATAAAAACATCCTCTCAATACAATAACTAACATATGTTTTTCTTTTCTTCCTAAAAGGAGCTCTGCCCAATTCCTCCTTTTGATTCATGTAAGAACAGACATGCCAACTGTACACAAATTCTTTTGCTCAATTAATTTGCAATACCTTTGGTCTTGGGCTGTGCTAATAGAACAGTGCTTATGTGTACTCAAGCTCTCAATTCACTCATCATAAAGGGCCACATTTCTCTCCTCCCCTGTGCACAGACTCCTTTGTACTTGCAGATGAGAGAAGTGTATGGACCTAAAGGCAGTTTGCAGCCTGAGGAACAATCTCTACCCAAATACTACAGGTCTCATTTCTGTTGTCATATAGACCCATCCACAAACTGCATTTCCCAAATCCCCTCAATATATTTGTAGTTATTTCATGCAGTTTTACTAATGTAGTTTCTGCTGCTTTAAGCATTCTGTATTAAGAAACCAATGCAAACAAGTCGCTTCCTTTTGCTATGAAATAGCTTTCAACCTCTGAGCTCAAATGGAGATTTTCTGTCATATATCAATGCTAAAATGAATTATTAAAAACAGCTGTAAATTGTCCCCTCTACCCCTATTCTGTAATATTTTCCAAAGCACAATGAGAAAATAACTTCAGACAAATTACTACACATAACGGTGATCAAATGACCCTTGGCCCTTACTGTTGTTTTTGCTGAGCCCAAAAGAGACAACAAGCACTCCTGAGTAAAATGGCAGCTTTCCCATTCAGTTCGTGACTTTCATTAAGTTACATTTTAGAGAGGTAAAAATGTAAGAATTCACATCCTACATCTACAGCATAATTTAATTATGTTCAGAGCTCATGAATCAGAGAGCTCACTTGGAGGAAGCTGGAGCATGTCTCCATACAAGGTAGGCAGAGCTCTGGATTGAGATTCCAAAGAGAGTGATGTTTCTCCTTGGCATGCCCAGGAACTCACTAGATGGCCTTGTGTAAATCTCTCTTTCCTTTATGGTTGTGACTACAGAAAGGGCCATTCATGTCATTTAATTTCAGACACTTGGGCATCTGTTCATCACTATACACAATGTTGCCCCAATTAGAAATGGAGTTCTTCTATATGTTATTTTCATGTGCATAGATTTTGAAAAAATACAGTTAAACCCAGTCTTTCATTCTTTAATTGTTCTGACTTCATTTGGGATGTTTAACCTTGCAATGCAGCATTACTGGGTTAAGATGCCACACAACTTTTCTGCTTATTGAAACTGCTTTGCCATGCTTCAGAACTGTTCCTTAGCAATGGACACCACACCACCTGCTTTTGTTTGGTTTTGTTTTCTGCTGAATGATTACTTCATTTACACTAGAAAACATGGCAATGACAATTCCATAATGTTTTGTATCTATAATCAGTCCATTTGGAAAATGTAACCAGTGTGCAATTTGTCTAAGTGGTGGTTCCCTAAACATTGCAAAGCTTTGCAAGGGAAATTTCTATTTACAGCTGTCTTCTAAGCACCTTTTTAAATGCAGTTTTTCCTGTATATCACCAAAACTTGTGAGAAATTACCTGTCTAGATGGCCTTCCTCTCTTTTTAATTTGCCCACAGTAGCAACTGCTGCAACTGCTCACAAAAGAAATCCCCAGGAGAAGCAATAGCAGTCAGTGAGTGAGATCTCCTCTTTGAAGCCCAACTATTGGCATTTTTTTGGCACTGCCTTCTCCCTAAGAGATGAGGAAATATTCTGGGCAAAGTCAAGTAATGGCTGTGTGGAATTCTCAAGAGACTTGCTCTGATTATTTTTAGGTTGATAAGGAATTTGATTGGATTTGAAGAGAGAAGATGGGAAGAAACTGTTGGTCTTACCAAATACGAACAGATTTATTTTAAGATTATTTGGAGCACTGAGAGCAAGCTACAGTAAATAAAATATGAACACAAAAAAAGGAGGAGGAAATTGTTCACAGCTACCTACTGCATTTCACTTAGCTGATGTCTTGCAAGTGCCAGTCAAAACAAAAAAAAATTTCCAGCTTCTCTCAGATTTCTGTGAGTACATGTGCCACTGACAATTCAAAGCCTTTTCAGTCTTCAGAGAACTAATAAACATATTCCAATAGATTTGAGAGGTGCTAAAGAGGCAAAGAGTAGACATTTTCCCTTGTGCCTAGACTCAAATGTTCTTTTATTTTGAAATAAAGAATAAATTCTCTAATCTCAGTACAACTCCTTTGTCATGAGAGACCACCTGATGAAAACTCACTTCTAAGAGGAAAAGATCAGCTATTTACAACTGACAAAGCTTTTGGTTCTGAATCAGTGTATGGTTAATGTCAATACACCAAATATCCAAATAGTACTTCCTGGAAAATTAAACCTGGACCTCAGTGTCTCCTGAACTAGAACTACCAGCTCAGTAAAAGTCATACATCTAAAATCACTGCTTAATACTACGACTAACCATTTCAGATTCAGGGACTCAAACATCATGAATGTGCTTGGGAAAATAATCTCCCCACCATGCTACTTTGTCCTCTGAACTGCTTTTCCCCTCCCTCTCTCTACAGTTTAGTGACAGGCAGACAGCAAGGGCCATTAGTATGGATATGACTGTTACAGTAGCTCCTCCATACTCTGATGATCTGCTTTGATCATCTTGCATCATATTCATTAGAGAACTTTTCCCCTTTCCATTCTGTTGAGGGTGGATATCTCCCTTAAAAATCCCCTTCTCTGATTACTATCAATCATGGGGAATTCATAGGCTGCAATGTAGCTTTCAAATCTCAGACACACAGAAATGACAATGTTCAAATTTAATGCTTTGATTGCATCAATATACAACTGCTTTATGGTCAAATCAATCCACTGATTAACAATATTTTACCACTGACTTGAAATTTTGCCCATGCAGAACACAAGCAAGTTATTAATTCTTGTTCTGATTTATCCTACCCTAATCAACACTCAGCTGTCACCTATTTTAACTGTAGAATATTTAATAACTAGTAATAAAAAAAAGGCATTATCAAAGTTTTGGACATCTTCCAAAGCATATTAATTTCTTATGACACCCAACCAGCTTCTCTAAAAACATGCAAAAGCCATTAGTTTGCATGAAATCAATGAAACGGATACAGCATAATCATGGATATTTCTTAAATTATTTCCCACAGCAATGGCTGCCTTATTAATGGCTGCCCCTCACCTTTGTAAGGAGAAGAATTAAAAAAAAAAAGGATCACATCTTTATGTTCCTAGTGGAGTTTACATTATATATAATGACATTAAGTAATTTTTCCACTTCCATCCCACTCTGCTAACATGTGCAGGGGCTGCAAAGGCAAGTAAACACTAGTCTTAGACTAACCATGATTTAAAACTACTTCTCTTTGGAGGGGACTTTAAGGAAGAGACAGGTGTGGAAACATTCCCAAGCCAAAGACTTATTTAAAAGGGCCCTGTAAAAATGCCAACATAGTTTTCTGACTTAAGGTATTAAACACTTTGTAACTTGTGCTACAAAGGGATGGTGAATATTAGCAGGATGGTCAATGGGGTAAGAAACAAATTAACTCTGCTTTCTTTTACACTTGTATGTTCTCTGAACAACAGATGAATTCATTTACAAAAATATTTACCACTTAATTTAGACTGAAAAATATCTAAATGTAATCAATGTTGTTGACATTTTCACTAAAATAAAACAAATTAATCGAAGTATTTTAATTATAAAAATTTAGCTCATTCATGCAACTGCCAAAAAAATGAGGTTTTCTTAACCAAAACCATTACATCAGAAATTAAAAACCTCTTTCACACAGATGTTTCCCGGAGTTAAAAACATGCCTGGGCTGGCCACTGCTACTGGGTACCAAGTTTCCCAAAGTTAAGCTAAATCCACCGGACTTTCAGAAGAGTATTTTTCATCTCTCTTCCAAGAAGTGTTATTATGACAAATCAAGTGAAATACATTTTTAGTAATGATAATACACTGTATATTATAAGAGGTCTTCACCAAGATCATTTGTTCTTGATAAAGGATATGTTTTTTCTAGAAAAGAGTTAACACCACTGGTGTACCATGGAGTGATCTTGCCATCCTTATCTGCTCCCTGTCTCCAGGTGCCAGCAGCACTTCTGTCCCAAACCCTGTCCCTTTCCCCAGATGCAGGAGCTGGACAGTGCAAATTTAGGTACATACAATTAAAATTAAACTGAGATGATTTTAAAAAGTTTCCTTAGGATCTGAAACCATAAGCAGTATACTAATGATCCTGTAAAACCACAGATTTTGGGGGGAGAAAAATGGAAAATGCTTTTCTTTCCGATTTGCCATATAAAATACCCTGAATTTGTTCTTGTGTACTCCCATCAAAATTGATGGGAAGACTTTAGTGGCAGTTGACCCGAATGCTTATCATCTTTTGAACCTATATTTTTATAAAGGATTTTACTGTTTTTAAAGGCCATTGTGGTCTGTACCACAGGTGCTAATACTCTAGTGGCATGCTAGATGATCCAACATATGTTTAGAGTTTTCTAAAACACTTTGGGATCATTGGGGATAAAAGGTGCTACACAGATTTATTTATATACTTATTTATTTGTATTTTTAAACAATATTGTGTGTCCCCTATAACACATTTACATCTGGATGTTTGCAGACTGCATGTTTGTTGTTGTGAATGCCTTACCACTTTGTCTCCTTGTGGAAGACACACTAAAAGCCAAAATTTCAGTAAAAAAACCCCCAAATTTAAAAAAAAAAGTAAAAACATAAGTCCACAACTCACACATTTAGATTTCAGGCTAAAAACCTGATGGACTCATACTGAATTCCCAGTAAATCCTGTCCTAGACACTTATGAAGAAATGCGTAGATACAAAGGTAAAAGCTAATTATGCAGTACAATGTTTAAAGAAGGTTTATGCCAGATTTCAAAATATGCACAAGCACTTCAGAAGTAAACAGCTTTATATTGTATTCCTTGATTTCAAATAGTCTAAACATTTTAGCATTGATGTGCCTTTCCACTCACAGCCTTTGCAGTGCACCTCTTGACCTTTCAGCACTCAAGAGTGGGGCTGAGATAACTAAAATCTGGGAAAGGTAGTAAAACACCGAGCACATAATAAATTAAAGACTTGGAAAATTGTGGTAATAAGCCCTTTGGGGTAAGTCTCTTAAAGCAGTAGCACTGTTTAACACTACTGGAACAATTCTTGTTTTATTTAAAACTTGTGTTAAGGAGCTTCATCTACTGCTTAGACACAAAATGTGTTTCTGTTACAGTAATGTCATTCTATTTCAATGAGTTTCTGGCTTATTTCATAATGTCTTTAGATCTTTGTCTAAATAAAAAGACAACAGCTTGGTGAAATGTTTAGTCCCACATACACAGAAAGACAAGTTACTCCTTGCACTGAACGCTTCCATTCTCAAGGCATGAGGTTTGGGGAAGAAAACCACATGAACCAGTTGACTAAAATGAAAATTAACTTTGGCAAGGAGTCTCCTGGGATATCTTGTTTGTGCAAAGCCATATATGAGTGGGAACCACAATTACTCTCTAGATCTCACCTACACTCATTTTTAAAAGTGAATGCTAGAGAGAAGACTGCTCCCACAGAAAGGAAGAACAACCAGAACCTGGAACTGGATGATCTAACTACCATGGTAATGAGCAAAAAACGTAACTTACAAGGAATGCCTGACACCGTTAAGAATATCTGCATGAAGCCCTTAGGGAACCTCAGTAAGTCATGAAAAATACTGATCTTTCATGGAAATTTAGGAATGCAGAGATGGCGGCTGTGTGCATGCAGAAACTCTGGGGAATTTTGCTTTAAACTAAGGAAGTTGAGAAAAACTGAGGCACTGGAAACCTGAGACTATTCTTTAGGTCTTTGGCATCTGAGGGGAGGCAAGAGATGTACAGCTGGGGAAAAGACCCAACCAAAAGCTCAAATACTGAGGCCATTGTTATATGCACTTAATGGAGGAGTTGTAGTTACCACTACAAATCTGCAATGAGAGAAATTGATAAGCAAGCATCAATTTTGCACCATATGAAAATCAGAAATTAATAGCTGTTAAATAACTTATAAAAAACTAGTCCCAGGTGACTGTCTAGTCTATACTTCTGCAGTGGGACAGCACTGATGTAATTATCAGCATTCGTGTTCTCAAAACAACTGATGTGAAAACATGCTAAAGGTGTCAGTTGACAAATGATAGCAAACATAGATCAAAATGAAGCAAGCAAATTGGCAGGAAAAATGAGTGACTGAATTGCCTGAGGGATCACACAGGTGTTAGATATATGACCATGTGAACAGAAATTCATACAAGGATTCACACAGAGCATCTTTTTACCAAGAACATTTTTTATCTCTTCACCATTATAAAACTGTCAACTCATATACATTTATTAGCGCTCTAAAGGAAAAAAAGCAGAATGACTCATTGCTATTTATTAGTTTGATATGTTAACTAGCAAAAGAGAAAAAAAATCCAGATATATTAAGTATGTGGAGACTGCCTACTCTTAATAACTCTAGCAAATCTTTGATCTATGTTAATCTCATGTTATTGTAGTAAGCATGAAGGACCATCATTCATCTCACATGAGCAAGGCACTCTTGCATGTCATGATAGATTTTATCAAGAAGAAAATGAAGTCAAAGGTGGCTGTCAAGGCACTAGGGTTTTGAGTGAGTGGAGAACCTCAGAATGGGATTTTTAACTTGCAGAATTTGATGGAGGAAGGAAAGAAATTTAATTACCCACTTTACATACATGGTACTTCATTGATCACCAAAAAGCTTTCTTCATCTAAATTTGCACAGGAAAAATTCTCACCCAGGTGGTTTACCAGGCAGAGGGAACTTGCAAAGTAATCAACAGTAGTTCAGTGTACAAATGAAACAACGGGGTAGTTTGGTATTGGGAAAGATGCTCTTTCATTATTCCTTTTAAATGTTACAGAGAGATGGGATTTGAGCACAGCAGTAAATGCAGGGCATGAGAATGTTGACAGGATATTAGAAGGAATCCTGTGGTGGCAAAGTCAATGTAATTCTCATCACTCCATAGAAACAGGCCTATGGAATTTTATGACCAGTGAGTACAAATAATATTCACTTTGGCTTTTAGCACAGTAGTGACTGGCAAAAATAAAAAAAATTCTTTTTAAAATAAAAGTCATAAAATGGTATTTTTTTTTTCTTTTTTTAAACTTTGGCAGGCTATGCTAAAAACACCCAAAATGTTAAAATTAGAGGTTCATCTTTCCTTGCACTCGAGTATCACTTTGGGGTTTTTTTACTAGTCAATGTTGCTCTACAAGATGACACAGGAACGTTCTCCCTGACAAGCAGCAGGTACTGAAGGCATTCCACTTCTGCTGAAGTTAACCAGAAAAGTATCTAATTGATCATTACTGAGAGGAGTTATTGTCCTCACTGTCTGCCACAGATTCAATACAGGTCAGGTGATCATTAGGCTGTGACTCAGCTCACCTGCCAATAGTCTTTAGTGCTGCTGGCAGCCTTATTCCAGTGCAGTTTCCAAGAAGTATTTGCACCAGGACTTTAGAAAGCAGCTGTGCAGGTATTCTGAGAGTTAGTGAACCTTTGGAGCTCACAGATTACTCCAGGAAAGCAACTAAAGCAGGGCTGCAACAATCTAGCATTATGATTGCTTATTTAGCATCAAGTGAACACAAGTATTTATACCACAATCTTCTGAAGTCATCACTAAATGACACTGCTACCAAAATATCAGCAAGGCAAGTTACCCTGACATTGTACTAAACTCCTCTGACTGCAACAGTATAGGCATTTAATTTCTGCTATATAAAATGTTAAGCCTGTAGGTTTTCAGGTTTTGAGGCTTAGGGCTGAATATCTATATTAGAATTAGTACTTTTTAGCTTCTTCTTTCACCTAATGTGTTTCAAGTTTTCAAATTATTAAAAGAGAAACTGTACGTAGACAGAAGAGCTGACATCCCATTGGTAAGGGACTGGTTTTAGCTCTGTGCTAAGCTTCAAGAGGATGTAATGGGTAGACAGTTCTCTGTACCTGCTGCACAAGAACAAGCTTCAGCTACAGCCACTCTCTGTACAGAGGACAGTGCACAGTGGGCTTCCCATCACATCACCATGTACATGCTCTCCCCAAAGTCACAGGTACCATAAGATTAGCATGAGAGAAAGAATATATGTTGAAACGATGATGAAACTAGAGGTCCACACATGTATTGTGTTCATACTACTAACACATACCCTAAAATTACATGAACTAGGAAAATAGGTCTATATTTAGCTGTGGATGTTTAAAGGCTTTTTTTCCTTCCCCACCCATCTTAAAAAAAACCCAAACACATCAATTCTCTTCTTCATTTTCTCACACTAATGCATTATTGACTACAATGTACCAAACTTGCACTTGCAGTCTAACCCACTATTACAGCACCTTGTATCAGTACTTTAAACATTGCTTAACAAGAAAAATATGTCAATATACAATGAAAGCCTTCATTTATGCTTTCAAATTGAGGAAACTGCTGCAAGCTATGTTGTAAATTACCCCCAAGAATGTTTAACTGGGCAAAATAAAGAACAAATTTTAGTGACATCAGACGTGACTTGATTCATAATTAGCAACACTTAACAATATATTAACTTTATCTCCTTTCTATTCCAGTGACCCTTTCAGTCCGAAGCAATGTTTGCATATGCTACCATAAATCATGTCTCAGATTTGTCAACGAACTTGGAATAGTTTTGTTATTTGTGAAAATTACAAAGTGAACTCCTGGTTCAAAAATGTTTTGATAATATGGAACAGGGTAGGTGTGAGCTGCCTGATCTCAGCTTCACTCCAGTCCCTCTCAAACTGAAAAAGAACTATAATTAGTATCTATGTAGATGTCCATCGCTTCATTAACTGATGCCACTGACTGGTGGGGCCACGCCAAACTGATCCAAACTAGGTCCTAATGCCAAGTTAGCACTCTGCCTAAAGCAACTGTCAAGTAATGATAGATTGGACAAATCTGATTGCTCTATCAAAACATTCATCTCAAATCTTGATTAGTAAACCTATTGAATTATGATTAATTCACAAGAGTGCTGCTGACAGATAAGGTACTTTATCTGACAATGTGTAGTAGTTGCTTTGCCTGAAGCAAAATAGCTCTGAAGCTGCTGGTAAAACAAACAGTATCAACTACAATGCACTGCAAAGGATAATGAGGCTACACACACCTTTTAATTTAATAAAGGCTGATCTAGGAGAATTTAGCTTCAGCCAAAGAAACATAGGGAAGGGAAGATAAAGGCCAGGAAATGACCGAAGTGGCAGGAGAGGAGGTAAAACTGCCAGATTGAAAGTATATAGAGATGCATGGGATAGGCTGCAGGGACTTTTGGGGCAGCTAAGACTAATCACAAAATCCCAAAATTCCTGACTCTGAGAAAAATCTGATTCCAAAATTATGGCATACGGTGTTGGTTTTACTGTCTCCTAGGAGAGTGTGACACTTACATGAGATGTGACATCGTCTACTCTGCAGTTCCAGTGAATAAAGCAAGAGGTTAAACACTGAAAATTGTATTCAGCACACGAAAGAAGAAGAGACTTGCTTCAGCGTTACTAAAACGATCTTAAAATAATATCTTGCATGATATTTAATCTTTCATAAAATTAAATAAAAAAGAGAACAAATCTATTGTGGTTTTGCAACTTTGAAAAACCATCTACAACAACAGCATTTTTACAATTAGTGAAAATAATATGTCATGGATTCATCAAGCTTCTTTCAATGCCACCTCTGCACACTCACTATGAATTTGTCCCAGGCTCAGTATATCATAACAGACGTTCCATTACAGGGTAAAGTGAAAACCTACCAGTTTCAACTCAATTTCACTGTCCTGATACCTGCATGTGCACAGGGGCAGATCATTAGAAAGCCCCACATTATTTGAACTTGTAGCACAGTCACTGAAAAATGAGTATTGCAGTATTTGGCTCTGACTTAATGAAGAATCTACCTCCTCCAAGTCACTTGTTAGCTTATCCTGCCCTAATAATTTTACAAAAACCCTAATGCACTATAATTATGTTTCTCCCCAGCCAGTATTAACCTTTCTGTGACTCTTTCTTCTTTATTCTCTCTCACACATATTTATTTATTTTACCTAGCCTCTGTTAATCAATGTGAACTGCAGATGGGGTCAAGGAAAGCTACTTCCTCCTTTGATAGCCTCCAATGCTTTCACTCCTGGGGATAAAAATGCTTTAAATGGAGTTATATTCTAGGAAAATCAATATATGATTACTGCAAAGATTTGTATCGATTGCCCTGTTGCATTGCAAAAAGGCTAAAGAAAAATTGCATGGCACATTCCCTTCATTTTCTACTCCAGAGAACTTGCTGCAAATATCTTGACCGAGTAAGAAGTATTGGAACTTTATTTAATAACCAAAACTTTTCTTTGTTTAACCCTGCTACTTGTGTGTTTGTTTACTTTGGGGGAAAAAAAAAAAATAGCCCCACTGACATCTCTTTTCTAATACCTAAAACCAGAGAGCTACTTGCGATCCTGAAACACAAATGCACAGCAGCAAACATCCAGCTTGCAATAACTTCACCCATTTTGCATATTTCGTAATAACAAAAAAAGCCCTCCAAACCCCAAATTCCTATTTTCATTACTTTACCAGAATTGTTCATGCTTCTTCCTAGCACAGACACCACACCAAATATTCAGGCTGGATCGTGTTTTCACAGACTGTAGTGGTGGTGGAGCTGGGTTTCCTGACCTGGTTTCATTTGTCTTGATGTAACCAGGGTTAGACTTGTGTTTCCCCACAAAAGTCCTAAGAACTGGAACTAGGTTCAAGTTCGAAGAGGATCTTATTAAAATTCCTTACAGGAATATAATTTTTTTTTTAACACATCCTTATTTTGCAAGAATGGCCTAAATGCTTTCAGCAAATTGTTTTCAGGCAACGGTCTCTGTAATCTTGTTTCTTGTAGTGCGTATTTTTCATTTCCATTATGTGGTATGCTATCCAAATAGGATACTGGTTTTACTGTTTGAAAGGATAATTAAAAGTTGTTAAATAAAGTAACACACCACAATATTTCAAAGTCACTTTGGATGAGTTCTCTGTTCATCAGTTTCCTGAAATACATTATTTACCTCTCAGTAAGATGTTCAGAGATCTACGGCCAAAAAGTAATATGGAAGGACTAACATAATGATGTTTGTATTAGTGAACAGAGAATGCGAACATAAAACTATAATTGATGGTACCGAATTTTTACCAAAATGTGCAAGTATTTCCCTCTGTGCTTACAATTTCTTGGAATCTTGCAAAGAAACAATAGGAACTTAAAATTTACAACTATCGAATTTATTGCTTTTATTTCTCCAACTCCACTGGCAAACCAGTTAATCTAGTTCTAGTATCCTAATATTTAAAAAGGAGTTGCTAGTCAGTGTCTTCTGCTTCCTGTCCCTCTCCTTATCCCTAATATATTTCAGTTTTGAAGAAGTAAAAATATCATAGTAGATCCTTCCGTTACTTACATTGTTCTGTTTCAGGAATACTTTAAATTATTTCAAGTACATTAAAAGATATTTCATGGCATGCTCCATTACTTACCTTGTAGAATCCCTCAGGCTTTTCCCATGTTGCTAATTTTCATTATTAATAAATTCCTGACACTAAGTTTCTTTTTTTAACACACTGCAACTTTTTCTCTGAAGTAGGTGCTGAACATACAACAAATTAATGCTAAACATTCTTACTAATGGACAAAGTGACATAATTTACACAAAGAAAGAGCAATACTAAGCCACATCTGACTCACAAGACCAATTTTCAGGAGTCTTCCTTCTACGGACATCCATGTGCAAAAACCAAATAAATTCTGTTCTGTGTGAAGAGTTTCTAACAGCTCAGTAATTCTGATGTCTGGCCATTTAACTGTTCTGGTGGGAGACAATAAAGCCTAGGAATAAAGTTTGTTCCCAGATTATGATTTATGTTAATTTCTAGGTGAATGAAGGGTCCCAAGTAGTCTAGTTCTATAATTGCACTTTTGACATTTCTCAAAGAGTGCCTGGGGAAGAAGACAGGCACACCTTTTTATGGAATGTATATATAAGAACAGTAAATCCATACATGGTACGTGAACTCCTGTGAAAACCTGTCTCCTTAAACCAGATTGTTAAATAGAAGGTTTTAACTGCTGAGCTTTTCAAAAATTTGATTCCTTGCGTTTTCCAATTATTTTTTTCCTGCAAGACAATCTTACCCCATTCCAGCCTGTGCTTCCCAGCCTCATGCACTGCTACTGTATCCCAGTGCTACCTGAAAAGAGGGAAAGAAGTCCCTGCCAGGCAGGTCTCCACCACCACCCCAGTGCGAGAGTCAGTCACTCCAAGGCTACTGCAGCACATATCTGGAGCAGCTGCCCAGACACAGCACTGGGGCCTTGGCATCACAGCTAAGAATCCCCTTCATTCATACCTAGAGACTGAATAAAATACTATTTGTACCCGCCCTGTCCTTACTCCCTGTGTATCTGCACGTGGCCACTCCTGGAGGCAGAACAGGAGTTTGATGGGTCCTTGCTCTGAACTTACAGCACTACTCCTGTGTTTATCCACCTGCCCATGCTGGCAGGCAGATGTTCCAGTGCCAGGAGCAGTGATTCTACACCTTCCCCCTGCCCAACTTCCCTCTACTTTTCAATGTAAAATGGGTTACAGACTAGACATACATTTTAGGATCAATTTGGTTTGATGTTTTTTTGGATAGGTGTTCTGCTAGCAGAATAATACATGGAACATGCACTTACAGTCAAAAAGCTAAGGGAAAGAACTCAATTCCTATTATGACATATAAAATATATATACAGCCAGCACCACATGCCCTTGTCTGAAAAATGAATTACACAATTTAGTGTAATTCACATATTCAGAAACTTGCTCCTGATAAAATGAAGTAAAATATACTTTTCTGTATTTTTAATAATTCTACTATTACCTATAAAAAGGTAAACAAAAATAGCTTGAATAGGATAATGTATATCCATAATGACTGGCTGTCAAAACATCCCTTAGATCTATAGATGACTTTTGCTAAAACAAATGGAAAATTATATGTAGCGTTTCTAAGCTGTGTTTCTCAAATTACTTTTCCTGCCAATTTATGTCAGATTCAGTATGTTGTTTTACAGGAGAAAATTAATTACCAGCAGAAAAGCAAAGGTTCTTTTATCTTCTATATCATTCTAAAAATTCCAGCCAAGTATTTGCAATAAAATTTAAAAGTGTGCCACTACATACTGTTAGTTTATCTCCACATGAAAACTTTAATGATCAAATAATTTAAGATTGTCTTTTTAATAGGACAGATCTTTACTGAAACCCTAACCCTGCCTAATGCACATGTGTACACTGTATAAGAGAGACAATATAAGATACATGTATAAGACATTTAGTGTAGGTCCGGATTTCCTACAGCAGAGACAAGCAAAGCTCCAAGCTATCCATCTAAACAAGACTTAGTTCTGAATTACACCTTCTTACCTACCTGACAAAAAGAATGTCATGAAGAAGAAAAATAGCCTCAGTCCAGCTTTTCAGCTACTCCCCAAACTCCTGCGAGAATCAATCATCAGCTAGTGTTAAATGTCTTTGTTCCACTGAATTCAGTAGAACTGAAGCAGCTCACACTGGGTGAAACCCTAGACAAGACTTCTATATGAATGAACTCTGCTCTCTCATAAGGACAAGACATTTATGGAAAAGCAAGATGGTACAAAATGGGGAGCAATGCTCCCTTCTGTTGGATGAACCCTCTGAACGAGATGGGGATGCGTAAGGTGACAGTAAGCAAAACCTTCTCAATCCCCTTCCCTCTCAGTGTTTTTCCCCATTCTAAAAAACGTAGCAATCATCCAGTTAGGCAAATCTAACTATGTCTTAATTTGGAGATTTTCATACTTTGCCAGCTAACTACCAAAAACGGCAGCACTTTCACCCTGCGTTTTCAAACTGTATCAATGGTCACCCACCAACGCACAGCCAGTCCCAGAGCACAGCACTACGTGTTTGGAACATGACTCTGCAGATCAGGGAATTCTCCGTCATTTGATGAGCACCAAGGACTGACCACAACACTCAGAGAATGGCAATGCTTGTTAAAGTAAATGTGAAGTGCTGTAGCCCACAAAACAAAGTCAGCGAGTACGCAGAAGCTCTCCCAGACAGGAGGGCACCAGTGGATGGTCAGTGAATGCCAGATTATCATCTCCATGAGAAGGGTAGTGTTAGGCTCTCCCAAAATAAAGTTTCATTTTAATTAAACCTGATTAAAGATATCACTCAAAATCTAGAGTAATTATAACCAGGCAACCTAGCAAAATACCCTGGGCACTACTAAACAATTCCAGAATAAAGGCCTAGATTTAAAAATTCCAGTAATACGTATGTATAAACACATACACACACTCTTTTCAGCACTGACTCACGAAAGGAGTATGTTAAAACTGAATATAGAATCAAATACATGGAAATTTGGACCCCATTTGCTATATACATATGTAATTGCTATTCTTGTATAATCTGTGACTAAAAATCTGGTTCTGTAACATTCAGAAACAGAATTTCTTCAATGTACAAAACTGCATAGTTTATTAAATAAACACAAACTGGGATATAATGGCATACATTTGTTTTCATTACAAGTAGTAATGCAATATTTCTCTGAGGCTTACTACATTAGCATTTCTCTCCATGTTCCAAACGCCTTTGAACTTTCTGAAAAGCTACATCTGTTAGCTCCCTTGTATACAGCCGAAACTTACCAAGTGAATTAACTTTTAATATAAATTGCTTTGTTCACTATTAAGATTGATGTTGGACACACTGTACTGTAAGTTGCAAACTGCAATTACAATTCACTGCAATTATCTCTGGTTGTTAATAGCACAAGATAGCATGTCACTTTCTACCAAGTGTATAATTTATCATCTGGTTGGGGTTTTTTTTGGTTTTTCCCTTCATGAACTCTTGTGGTATTCCAAATGTATAATCTTGTTGTATTTATTTCCCAGTGGTCCAACAAAATGCACAGCAAGTGCTGACTAGAACAAACTAAAAGGCAGTGCTATTGACAAGCCGTCACTTGAGCAGTAATGAACACTCTGCCTTTACTTTCACCTCACCAAACTAACAGCTTTAATTTATGATAAAGCAAACGAGAGACAACCTCCAGTTTTATTATACCCTCAGTGCTGTTTCAAATCAAGTAATTAGAAGGTCAAGAGGCAGGTCTAGAAAGCCAAACACAAATGCAAGCCCTCTGCACTGACATTTAAAAAAAATCTTGACTGTTCAAAGAGCATTTTATCCATCCCTCTTCTGCAGAGCAGTGTGAGGCAGTTTTTACCACCGTAACCAATCTGAAACAGTGTAGTTCAATTCTTTGCTGAGTAATTCAGCCCATATGTTCAGAGAGATACCTAGCAGACAATGTCCCTTCTCCAGGCTTCTCTTTAAAAGAAAGGTACAGGTGAGATTTATAAGCATACTTTTTCAACAGAAACTTTCACTTTAAAGGGGCTTTCTTTTTAGAAGTACGAGAAATTTCATGGGATACCATTAAAAAAAAAGTGAAATATTTGAAGCAAATAAATACGAAAAAATAAATCTGTGTTACAAAGGTGAGCTTAAATCCTCTAAAAGCTTATTTGCAACTTGACAAGTAAACTATTCCTAGAACTGCTGAAGAGCTAGTTTTTCTTGAATGTTTAGACCAACTGGAAGAAAAGCACATAACTATATTTGGTCTTTGCACCATTGTTATATAAATATTTACAACTAGAGAGATATAATTATGCTAATGCAGCATGTCTCCATTTTCATTATATGATATAATCTTGAATTTAAATTTCAGTCAAAAGTAACTCATGATACCTTAGAAGCTATTGAAAATTGTTCCTGAGCTGTATACAATGAAACCTACACAATTAGGCATTCTTATTAGGCAACTGTTTGCCTTAAGCTACATCAAAGGATACTCCAATGTATTATTATGGCTCTGTTAAATGGTGATTGGAAAATTACTTCCCATTAAGAAACTGTTTTTGCTGAGCCTTTGATGAGTTGTCCTAGACTACCTTCACAACTTCAGATAAACTGCTGAACTCCAGCCAGGTCTGAATAAAAGGCAAAAGCTGTTTAACACAAATCAATAGTTTTAGGAAAAGATAAATCGGGGTCCAACTGAAACAGTCTGGGGAATGAGTCTAAGTACACCTATTTGGACCAAGGCTCTTCTCTTCACAGAGTGCTTGTGGAATATATGCTTGCAATCTTCACAATACCTCAAAGACAGAACTTTTGCCTCATCCAAAATATTTTTGTTCCATCAGCAGTGGAACAACAGTTCCCACTGACAATACCACACCAGGGATAGAATGGAGAGTGCCACTTGCAGACTTGTGCCACACTAACTCTTGCACCATGTTTTTCTGTTACGTAAGTCTTGTAAAACTATCAAGCCATTTAGATTATATTTCCTTAGCTAAATATGATGGTAGAATCTATACACAGAGGTTTGACTGCTTACATCCAGAACTACAGCTCTCAACAACGAGTATTATTTCTAGGTAGCACAGACATTAGATGAGTTTAACAACAAAAACTGCAGCCAAATTAAGGCAAGGATTTCACAAGTGCTCGCATAAGAAAACACTGAGATTTTGCAAATATTTGTGCATCATGGGAGTTTCTAGTCTCTAGTATATACTCTATTTTGGTACTTATGTCTTACATATTTAATTTTTTTTAAGATTCTGTTGTATCATTTTTCTCAAAGTAATTTTTGCTCTATCATTGCATGTTCACATGGCAAGTGCAATTATACTTAATGATATAAGTGGTGTAAATGTGTGATTATATAATTAGAACATGCAGTTATGCTATGAAGGTCCTTGTGGAACTGAAGAATCCCCAGATGATACTGTACACAGACCTGAGAGAATTAACATAACTCACTGAACCGCACTTTAGTTTTTAAAGACAACACAAAAGGAATAATTTCAGAAGTTCTCTCAAAAGAGCTGTTCAAACAACAATCCTTTACACAAACCATTATAAGCAGCTTCCACCTTCCCTCTTCTACATTTGTCAATAGTGATTTAAATGTTTCTCATGCTGACAGGGAGGAAAAGTCTGAGTGACTACAATAAAAGCAGACATAGAGTTATATGGACATTCTGGTGAATAAGGACTTCCTTCTCTTTCCACATCTTAACTACCAGTCCTTCATGGCCAGTGCAGTTATGTGTAATTTGCTCTGAATTCAATTTGGTCTAAATGTCCAAATATACATAGCCTGTATGATTCAATTATATACAACTAAGTAACATCACACAAATACACCTACAGTAGTGCTGAGAAGCCCTCAGAACTGTGAGGTTTTATCCTGGCTCATATGAAAACTCTGAAGCTTTTTTACTTCAGTGAATCCCTTGTGACTTTGCTGTTTTTTCCTGACAATGGTCTTCAGAGTCTATTTCCTCAAGTTTACAGCATGAGGTTAAATTTATTTCTCTCTATTTTGTGCACTCCCATCTAATATTTTCCACCACATAAATAGTGATCTGCCTTCTTCCTACTTCACTGGTCAACAGCACCTGCAAAGATCACTTTGCTTGTCATCTTTTCCCACAAGAAACTCCGACTCCAAAGCTTCCACTTTCCACATACCCTCAGGGTAAGCATATTCTTTCCTAAGATGCAGTTAAAACTGATGTCATCCCCTTTGCTGTCCCCTCACCTGCTCCCATCCAACATTTACCACCTCCCTTATTCAAACAGAGCACACACTAAATGGTGAATACAAAAGATCTGTAAACCCTGCGAGGAAGCTTAAAAACCAAGCACAGGATAAATGCACCCTAAAATTCAGAGTGCAACAAAGAAACATCAGATGTCTCTGCTGCTCAGTGTATTTTTAGATTGACATAGTCTATGTGTAGCAGGCAAAGTCTGACTGAAATTGTGAACTTTGACAGGTGGCAGCAGATAAGTGTGCATGTGCACGTGTGAGAAAATAAGAGACTGAATGCTTGACTTAAACATATTAGGAACTCTTCTTTGTAGCATTACCTGCTGAAATGCCATCCAAACTCACAAGATTCAAACCAGATAATATTCAGTGTTAAGTATTTCTTTAGCAAACCTTTGATGGGTTCTCAAATTTATGACCTTTTGACAAATGGAGCTTACAAGGATCATTATGAGATTATGATTTAAAAAAAAAAAAATAATTCATTCCTTGGTTCACATGCAGCCATTGCAAGGTAAAACAGCATTTATCTTCAAACTACTGTTCAAAGATTGTTAAGCAGTAGAGGAAGTACTGAGGATATAAGGAAATCTGTGAATCAGTGAAAGATGTTGGTATGCAAGAGTGAAGATATACCAGCTGGGCTCCTGCTTCAGCTGGTTACCAGAGGGTCAGGAAGAAATTAGTCTCAGCCATCAGTTGAAAGAACACCTGGACATTAACCTGGGGCACCAATTCCCTTATGAACAAGGTAATCTTTGTTTCCTCACCAATACATCTAGAAACGAAATAATGACTATTAAAAAAAATAAAAATCCTTAGTCCCAAGTGCCTTTAAATCACTACAATAAAATAAAAAAAGAAGTATTTATGAAAAGGGCAGGGGAAAACACAGCAGGCTTTGCTTTCACTTTAAGATACAAGTCCAATAAACTGCAGTAGCATCTCTCACCTTCTTGACAAAGGCATGCTAACATGGGGCTGTACATAATTTATTCTTTATTTATTCTTATTTAATTCTCTAATTAAGAGTTGATGCTTTCCTCAAGCATTTGGCTCATTGGATGAAAATGAAGCACAAGGTAATGAATTTATTTTTGGATAGACAGAACTTCTACACTGAAGATGACACAAGCTCTCAAAATAAAAGCTATGCTGTATTTTAGCTAGTGGCTCATACTTTCACTTATTTGGAGATCTTGCCTTAGGATGCAGAATGAGGACACAGTTTGTGTTTTTGCCTGTATAGATCATCCCCAAAAAATGAGTATTGCACAATTTCCATAGACATTTACAAAATCGCACATATGGCTAAGTAGAAACTATTAGTGGTGTTTGAATCATATTATATTTGGCAGCACTGATATTCAGACTGCCAAATAGCACCCAATTCCAAATGCAGCAAAAAACCTCTGTTTTAATACTTCAGCAGACTCTGCCCTTCAGAAACCTTCATGAGGAAAAGCTAAAGATTTAAATGAAATCATTACCTTCCCCCCCATAAGAAAGAGCTTTTTGAAAAAAAGCTCAATATATTTTACAGAAAGAAAATATTCTTGTAACAAGATATTTGATTGCTTTCCAATAAAAAATTAAGAACATGTTATACTATTTATTTTATAAAAATTGTATATTTGTCTTTTGGTTTCTATTATCCTGTGTTTGAGGGAAAAAAAATCAGAATTACTTCTACTGCCAAACTGGTATACACAGAGAAAAATGTATTTGCTACTCACACTGGAAACAAATATGAGAAAAATAATTGGTTTTAATGGTAAAATTCCATACTCTAAATTATTTTTATTGAACTGTCAGTACATTTTGGAATGAAATCCAAATTCCACCACGAAGTTGGCATGGATCTGCTCACCATTTATTTTTTTCTCTAGTATTCTTGCTAGGGGCATGCATCACTTTTTCAGTATTTCAATCCTCCTCTTGGCAGCCAGCAGCATCCTGGCAGAGCATTTGATGATGGACATTCTGTCTGCTCAGTTTGTATCAACAAATTATTGCAGCAAAAATTTACATCACTGATGACAGGTACCCTGTTACTAGAGAAGTAGGAAATCTAGAAAATGTGCACCAAGAAGGACTGGGAAAGGGAACGCAGGAAGGAGACAAATCCCCTGCAAGCTGAAGAAGCTAGAAAAGCTCAAAGACATGAACTGGCAGCTAGAAATGAGCTAAATGCTTCTCACTTGTTCTGTTAGACAATGGTGCTTCTCCCTGGCCAAGGAGCTTCCGGAATGAAATGTGGGTTACTAAAGTCGTAAAAATCTTAGAATGGTATTTTTTTCAGCAGCAGATTCAAAACACAGAACTAGTTTTACATAATCACATTTTAAATCAACTGATTTTTTTTTTCTACCACTGATGTGTGCAATAAAATGTACAGAGTATTTCAATTCCAAGAAGAGACTGTTGTCTCCTCATTAGTGTCAGTACTAAGGTCAGTCTTCAACTGCTATCATTCAAAAGTTATGTAAGAGTGACTGCTAAAAGTTGATGGGGGTCTCATAGATATTGTGGAATGATATCAAATTTTATTACTACCCTATACAAGTACATGCCAATTATGGAAACACATTTTGCAAGATTTCCAAAGGTAGCCAATATCATCTTAATGTGCACTTTTATGCCAATTTTCTTTGATGTTTTGCATTAGTGATAACCACTGCCCTTCAGATGACAAGGAACAGAACAGAAATACTCTTTTCTCTCACAACAGATTTTCTTACTTTGGTAATGAAATACAAATCATACTCCAGCCAGATAGTGGTGCCTTCCATTTTTGGGTCAGCCTTCATCTGCATGTTATCCACACACTAAAGATGTATATTTTATCTCTCAATCAGTTCATATAAGTACATGAAAGGCACATCCTAGAAATTCTTTGCTACAGCTTCTGATTCATGATGTATCTTACGGAAGACGTATTTTAGGTTGTCTGTCCTTTGATTTCCCACAGAAACTAATAAATAATCAACAAAAATATGATTAAAGATGTTGCTTGAACTCTCAGCCAAAATGAATACTAGCTAGTTGAAAATCTTTCTGATCCAAATCTGTTTATCTTAGAAACAGAATTCTAACTCAGATTTTAAAAAGCCTGATGAAGGGTAGAGCTAAGTTTTGAGATGATCATTTCATATTCAAAATATCTCTTGAAATAAGAGGGAAAAGGTTGTGAAACTGAAATTAGAGAGAGATGAAATAGAGCTTAATAAACTAGAAAAATATTTATCTACAATTGCAATCCTATATTAAAAAAAAAAATAAAACCTTTGAAATCTTAATCAACCAATACTTGATGCATTCCTGTGAACACTGATCTAAGTCTTTGTTTAGGTAACTAAAAGATCAGAGCCAAAAGTAGATATTAGATTAAAGGTATTCTAACTTATATCTAACTTCCCAAATCAAAAGGTGAGGAAAAACTAAAATTAAAACTTCAAACTGAGTATTTCCTGTAATTCAATTCTCTGTAAGTCCGTTTATCTAAAACTCTATTCCAAACTTCCCAAACATATTCAACATACTAGGCAGTGGGCTTAAATTGAATTTGAGAACGTATATGAGACTTCTTCCTTGCCTTTACAAGTATAGGCAGGATAAAAAAGATCTGATTGAAAAATATAATTTATCAAAACATACATGACCTCTAGCCTTTTTAAAGAAGTATTTATTTTCAAATAGGCAAACTTGAGACACTTTCATAAACCAGTTATTGCTATCTGTAAATGCTCAAGATCTGCCATATGAACCTATATTTTGTCATGAAAGAATAGTTTTAGCTCAGAGGAACAACAAAGTAAATAGAAATGGAAGCACCAAAAGAAGGGATTATTTGTAAGAAGCCAAGAAGTGCTAATTAAAACTTTCAGTTGTTTTCTTACAAAAATACTGCTAATTGACTAGTAACTATTAAAAAAACTGTTTTACAGTTCAATATGATAACTACCATACTTGATAGAAATGCATTTTGTCAATTCTACATAACGCATACCTATTTAGCCAATTCTATATATTTTACTACTTTGGAAATAATTACTAGTAAAATTAACCAAAAATAAGATTTAGGTTTACTGTTAGGAAAAACTGAAAAATTACAAGATGATAATTTTTTGAACAGTTGTTTTTTAATTAAAATAAAACTTAGTACATTGGACATATTACAAAAAAAAGTTAATTCTTTTATTTTTGTCTTTCATGTCCAGCAAGCATTTAAAACCTGCAGCTCAAGTCCTCTTATATATCAATACATATAAAGGTTAGAATAGGAAAAGAAGCTTTCCTGCATTTTCAACTCTCAGTTGGTTTCTCAGCTTTGAATGAATTAGTCAGTGAACCATAATGAAGGAAAAACTCTCCCTGCACGCTGCCAAAAGCCAGCTTAGCAGTTTAGCAGCCTTGCTCCAGGTGTTTAACTCCTTCAGCCATCTGACTTTACCACTTGAGCTGTAAACAAGTGTGCTGCTTCATTACTGGGTTTCATCGATCTTAAGACATCTGTACAGCCTCATGTTTATTTTTACATATTTATTTTAAAGCAAAATGATGCAAATATAAATGTCAGTGCTTACTGATTTCCTTACACTGATTTTCTTTTTACTTACTCTAACTTCTATATAGCGTATTTATACTTGCCTTTATATTTACTAAGAACAACACAGACCTTTACTTCTCTTAATAATTTTTTTTTCTAATACCTTTGCAACAAGACCTGCAGAGGAAAAACAAAAAAAAATGCCTTCTTGTAGCTTTCTGAGCCAGTCCTGCTCAGCCCTTTTAGCAGGTAGCTCTCACAGTAAATTTTACAATAGAGGTGAAGAAGTCTCCTTAACTTCAAAATTTAGATCACATGCAAATTTCACTTCTTCAAAGCATCTGCAGTAATAATACAAACACAAGCCCAAGCAGATCAACAAAATGCTCTTTCCTCAAAGGCACGTAGATGCAGCATGGAAATTCGTGTCCACAGCATAGGAAACCCATATGCAGCTACTTAGTCCTCCAGTAAGACAACTTTGTTCATGGTAATGAGTGTTAGCAGTTTAAAAATCTTGATGATAAAAAGCAGATGCCCAGAGAAAGCTTAATTTGATTTACAAGAGAGATGTACCTCTAATAGATGACCTAACACAGGGACTGGGTCTGTTTTAACATGAGCTGCCAAAGACTGACTTGCAGACAGCATTCTGTGGTAGCAAAGTGGGAGGACCTCGCAATTTAGAGAACGTCCCCTGCAGTCCAGCTGTTTACACAAGACTTCAGCTGGTAATAGCTGAGTGATAAAGTTTGCACATAATCAGTAGGACCTAGTCATCTTTCAACCCTTGTTTATTCTGATAGAAAATCAAACTACTAAAAGTTCACAAGCAAGGATAATGCAGCATTCCCAAGAACTCCATTTTACCAACATTACTGCATTCTTAGTACCCTTTTCATCTGACTCAAAGCAACTATATTCTCAAAAAAACAGCTTTCAGAGCCAGTGCAGGCAGTGTCCAACAAAACACAAAGATTAAATTGACCCTCGTGCAGGAAATCTCTCAGTGTGCCACTCCAGTAATATACTCTGAAATACACAGAGCTGATTATTTTTACAAAAAAGAACATAAGCTCTTCTATTTATCACATAATTGAAATGCTCTTTTATCCCCCTCTTCTATGTACCTTTTTTCTTATACTCTATAGACAATACACAAAATGATTTTCCAGACTTTCAAAGAAATTTTGCAAAGGAAATAGGAAGATTCAGGTAAGCAGAGTTGATACTCTTGAAACGTTTTCATTCAATATGGAATTTATGGCAATAACAGCATTGAAATACTGTCACAACACTGAAATACTGTCACAACATTATCTGCCCTAGCAAAAAAAAAATAAAAAAAATCTAGCATTACTGAAAGATGATCTGACATTTGGCCTTAAACGAAGGAACACAAACAAGTTTG
>NW_008239324.1:8670335-8692970 GCF_000691975.1 Corvus brachyrhynchos
ACTAACACATCTCACTAAAAATCCTTTGATTATTGGTGGTGTTTCCAGCATCCATTAAACATAATATGTTAGTGTAGTGCAAACATACCATTTAGCTTGTAAGTAAATGTGATTTTAAGTATACCTTATGCATGGAGGCTGGAGACATCCACTCTCCTGTCTGCACAAGCTGCTCTGCACAGTTAGCTAACTAGTGCTTTCTCACATTTCATGAAGAGACTCCTCCAAACTCTCTGAGGGAATTCCTGAAAGGACTATGAAATTTCAGCCAGAGCCCCCAAACCAGAGCACGAACCACAGAAAGACTCAGCCCTTTTCAAGACATCAAACAGTTTCTAGTCTATAATTTAAAAAGCAATTAAAAATTACAGAAAGCACAGTGTCTGTGTATGCGATCTCAGCAACTGCTCTGTGGGTTGTTTCATCCCAAACCTGTGTAAACTGAATTTTAAGGAAGTCTTTATCTCTCTATGGAAGTCCTTAGTGCATATTTCATATCACTTATGGTATTTACGAGGACAACATAAACAACATTAGGTGTCTCAGTACAAGCAGCGCAGAACTGAGTGTCACACACACTGGCCATAAAAGCACAAACTTCTGTGAATTATGAAAAAGCAAAACAATTTCCTAGCAGAGAACACAAAGACTTGAAAGAAATCGATTAAGAAGTATTTTTGTGCTTCTTCTATTCAACAACTAAGTGGATAAGAAAATGCGTATTTTCCGTTTTCTATATAAAAGTATAGGTCTTTTATGAACCATTATCTTAACAATTAAACTTTACCCCAAGTACTCTATACTTGCAAATATTGAAAATAGCACCCCACCACAGTCAACAGTTGTAGGTAGAGACTTGAGTCGAAACACAGTAGGCTGAAAATAAAGCTGTTGCACATGTGCAAAGTAACACAAAGTTAATTGGAGATCTGTTGTACATAGAACGAGCTGAAGGCACTGTGCATCAAAGATGAATATCAATGATCAGACCCATAAATCAAAATCAAACTAAGCTTTACTTACCTATTACCTGTCCATAAGGAGTAAAAAACCTTTTTTTAGTACAGAATATCTTACAGCAACAGAATTTAAAATATAACTGAACTCAATGAACATACAAATATATTTACTGATTCTACATAGTGATATCATTTCTGCCAATGCTTCTCTATTTTCTTTATCTTGAAAAAATAATTCTGGGATACTATAATAAATACTTACGTATCAGAATATATAAAAGATTTTAAATGCCAAAGGAAAATGCCAAGAATGCAAAGTAGTGATGACAATTTTTGTTGACCAATTTGTAAACAGCCACCACATGAACTGTGCTGTAACACAATAATTAGCTGGTGTTGGCTAGGTATGTGCATGAAGGGAAAACAATGAAACCAAGTATCTAGAATCTGAATTCTAAACCTGAACAGTCCCAACACCCATTTCTACATAATTGATCTCTAGCATGCATCTCATTTTCCAAAAGATTATTAGTCACTTGCTCTGAGATATGATACACATGCCCTCTATGATTCTGGACAGCATTTGAAGCTCTGCACCTGCTACAAGCAAAATCTCTATAAAATTCCTGAATGAAATCCCAGCCCCTGCTGTTGTTAATAGCAATGTTCTCACAGACATCCAAATAGCCTTGAACTTCTTCAAGTTAGGAAACTCAAATGATGCAAAATATTAATAAAAAATGTCAAGTTCCATTGAAAACTAAAAAAAAAGGATGCTGCCTGAATCATACTGCTTGTTTCGAAGGTAAAAGGCTGAGCAGCAGATAGGGTGAGTGAAAAAACATGGGAACTGCATCAAGACAAATTCTCAAGCAAAGGCCCTGAACGGATTTATACATCTTAAATCTCATTATTATTCACTCTCAAGTCAATACTACTACTAAAACACCAAAGCACCCATTTTGTTTAATACAATCCATGGTAATTCCACTGTACATTGTCCTTCAAAAACATCTGAAGTGTTTTAAAATACTAAATGTTAAAAAAGACTAATTATTGCATTTATAGAAACTATTTAATAATCATCTTAGCAAAGAGGAAAACACAGAAAAAGAAAAAAGTGGTCCTCTGTGATGAGCAGTAATCCTACAGTAATCACACACTCTTCAGCCACAGTCACTTCTGTCTCCAAATATGAATTATTTGCCTTCAAGAATTCTTTTTAGACTGTATGAGCATATTTAACTGTTTGACTTGCTCTGCAAGTTGTTTTTAATTGCTTTAATGTGAAAAAAAACCCAGTGATAATTAAATTATCCTGCAGACCTCCCAACTATATTGACAGTTGCAATAAGAGAAAGATCACATTAAAGTACATTTTCACAAACCATACACAAACCCTTGGAAATTGGCCATGTTGACATTAGAAGTGAAAGCTGACAAGAAGTATTACATTAATGTTTATAAAGTGCTATAGCCAAATGACAATTATCATTCATTTCAATTATTATTTTCAGAGCCATGCAGAGAAAAGAAAAATATCTAGCATATAATCTTTGTAAACCAGTAACATACTACATTCATGCTCCTGTGGTATGATGCCAAGGTAAATATTTTTCCTCAAATTTTACATCCCTATGTGAATTTAATGGGGATCATTCTATCATCTACATTAAAGCCATTATATTCAGATTTGCTAGAGACAGAACTGGGTTCTTCATTACCAAATTATCTCAGATGATGCAGCACAATGTAACAACCCCAGCGTTCCCACAGAACCCTGTGTTCCCTTGCTGCTTCTGGAGGTGTATTTGGGGCAAATGGATTTGCACAGGTGGATTGCTGAGTCTCAATACAGTTTTTTTTCCTAGGCTACTTTACCCTTTAGCTCCATTTGACTTTCTATGGCAATTTCAGAGCTGTCCTAGGTGAGTTCAGAGCACAATCCTATCACTTTTAAAGAGAATACATGCCAGATTCTTTGAATCTTCTTGATTTAACCTAACATTTCTTGGCTAGCTCTCTGAAGTAGGCTAAGCTAAGGAAATGCACGTCCTCCTCATTCTCTAGCCTCTGAATCTTTGGATAACCCCACGTAACATTTTCTAAAAGACACAGACAGTGACTCTGATGTGCTGCTGATTTTAAATGAAGGCTGCATTCCTATGGCTATGGCAACCATGTAAGTTTTCAAAAGGCACATTTATTTCAGATCTTATCTTGAAGAATGAACAGAATTTTGACTGACTCAAGGCCTGTGCCAACAGCAGCTAGCACTGAGCACGGAGCTGAGACCCTGGGGAGTGAAAGTCAAGCGGGTGGAACTCAAGGTGACTAACTGCCCACTTTGTACTGCCAGCCAGCACATTCCAAAAATAGGGCACTGCACTGGCTGGGGAAGGATCTTGTTACAGCAGACAGAGGATATTACTAGCACAGGGTATGTCAGCTACTATTTGTCCCTACCAAATAATACTTTGGGCCAAGCATTCAAAGACAGTTAAGGCCACCCTTGGTTTTGGGCCAGGAGGTTTAACTCCAGAAGTCACTGCTACCACACAATTTGTGGTGTAAACTAGAAGGTTGTCAAAACATTTGTGAATGTGCTTACAAATTAAATAAATTGCTTCATTTGCAACTACACTTTACTGTAAGTGCAAAGTGTAAGGCTACTGATTTTTATCGTGTATTTCCACAGTTGTGGAAGCAGAATTTCCTGTAGAAGAAGCTTCATTTAAAACTTGCTCTTTCTTAAGGCAGGTGAAACAAAGAGCACAAATAAGGCCAGTGATCACATCCCTACTACCCTTCAGAAGCATAAAGAGCCTCTTGTACACTAAAATACCCACCCCCCTCAAATATATATGCATAAATTACATACACATATGCACACACACATATATGTACATAAACACTGTATATATTTAATTGAAGACAAGTTTAGCTAATGTGATTTTGAATGCTTTTCCAAATGTTGATATCAGACATGAAATTTAGTTGGGGTTCATCAGTTGAAATTTAGACTTACCTAGCCTAGAGTAGTGTATACTCCATTCTTTACAAGGCGCACTCTATTTTGATACTGCATGTGGTAAATGCCAGCAGTCACCTCGTGAGGAATATTGCTGTGGCCCTTCTCTTTCTACACTGATGGTTTTTAAAGCTACACTCAGCTCTGCTGTGGAAAAAGAGGTTTCATAGACAAAATGAGCTGCCTTTATTCAAACACTTAATATCACATAATAATCAATTTCTTATTTGAGATATCAAAACACTAGTACAAAGTCTAGAAAATATGCTCCAAATTCTGTGTAACCAAGATTCTGTGCCTCAAGATTTTGCAAGTCCCCACAGATGTAGACTGAGATGTAAAGGACAATGTGTGACACCCCCCCAGCTACTTGGTTTGTCAGAAGGAACCCAGAAGGAGCTTTCAGGGCTTTGTGAAACCAGGGCCTCCTAAGGAGCACACAGCCCACAGAACACTGGAGGCATTTATGGTCCCAAGGAGATAAGAAAAGACACTGTTCATTTTAGATCTTCCTTCTTTTCTCTGTCCTTCTTCCCCCATTCATAATGATGGCAAATTTACACTTTTTGCTTGCTGCAAGTAGCATCTTTAGTATGATGTAAATCCAAACAGAAGTTTTCTAAGTGTGCCAAACATAAGAACATCTCCAAGTTTAACAGTGCTGATTCTATTTCCAGCCATATTAAACTCTGATCTTGAAGACTTCAAGTTATTAGAAGCTTAATGTAGTAATCACAAAGAAACAATTATTATACAATTAGAGAGACGTGTCAACTGTGTTTATACTTTTTATGAAACTGTATGAATTAAATGCTATGCTTTATGGTCAGACAATGCCCAATAGATTATGTCTGTGTCCTTCAAATCCTGCCTTTATAAAGTACAATGCACAGCTTTTACATTTTATCACTCTTATAAAACATTCAACAAGATTTTCTTTCTAAAACAACACTTTTTGGAATGGAGTAACAGCAAAAAGGACACGTTCTTAGCTGACATCATAGCACTACCTAAATAAAATGGATACCAAGGTTCACATTAACATGATAAACATTTGAAATACAGATTTTGATTATTTCAGGGGTCTTAAAAGGTTTTCTGAAGAGTGAGACATAAAATAAAAGAAATAAAAATGTAAAATAATCCTTTTCTCTGCTATAAATCATTGAGCTGCTTTTCCCAAATCCATTAATAAAAACAGTGATTGTATTTCATGTTACAGTTATCTACAAAAGACCATTCTTAATTGCTCTTAAGGCATCATGTTTTATTTTAGCCATGTTCACATTTTATTATAGAAGACTAATGGGGCATAGACTCCTAGCAGAACTTATTTGGACCAGTCAACTGTAAAGAGGGTATGAAAATAGTTATGGAGGCAAAATAAAAATTAAAAACTACAGCTAAGCTTTCAGATTTACAGGTCTAATAAAATGTGTCATAAACCTTTGCTTTCATTCCGAAGCCTTGTCGCAAGAACATGCAGAATCTTTCCCCATTTCAAAAATATATGTTCAAAAGTGAAATCTTTCTATTTCCATTTTTAGTTTATAGTCTTGCTTGGGTACATGCAATTTCTTAAAATTTACTGCTATTTCATTAAATATCCCTGCTGATCAGAATGCAAGAGTGATAAGAAGGAGAACCATTACAGGATAATAATAATAACTTAATGGCATTTCTTGTTAATGAGGTAATAACAAGAGGCCTTCAGGCTTTCTGCTTCAAAGTTTATTTAACCAAACTACTTTATCTTATTAACCAGAACCCTCAAGTTGTCATTGGCCTAATAACAATTTGAATACCTACTGGATTAATTTATTAAATTAGTTAAGGAATGAAATAACAAGCTAGACCTGAGAACTTAAAAATTGAGACAGAGATGAACTCATCTGGATGTAACACTGAGTTTGTACTCATTTGGGACCATAGGTGTTGCTCTGCTGTTTGCAGCAAGATTTCCTAGAAAGGACTGAAATCCTAATCCTCTACCATATGTAATTATTTTCTAGATTGAAGAAATTAGCACTTGTGTCCTTAAAAATTCTAGCTCATTTATGTCATCCTGCCTACTCGATTTTGCTTACTAGTTGCAGCTGGATACCATTCCATTCTTTTTCCAAACTTAATCATATTGATGTATCTGAACTGCAACTCAATTACAGATCTCTTGATATTGGGAATATGATCTGAAAAAAACCAGTCTTCTTAAAAGAAAAAGATCAAGTTGAACTTTACTGTCACACTGGAAAGCAATCTGAACAGTCAGATCTATCCCAGACGTGTAGGGTTTGCTTTCTTTACGTATTTCCTAATTTTTCATCTAATCTTGTAATTAAGTTTTATACTTAATTCCAGTGGTGGTTTGTTTTCATGGTAAAGCCACATCTTCAAATGGCTCACATGTCTTACCTGCCAAAGAGCTGCAGAAATAACACTACTGCCTGCCATGGCAACAACGAACAAGGAAGACAGTGTAAGAATTTATCTTTTTTTACCTACAAGAGTAAATGACTGCATATGAATATTTTGGAACAATCTGGTAGCAAAGAGGCAAAAGGATCTGACTGAAAGTCTAATGCTGGCAAGGTGCACAGTCCCTTTGCTGAAGTTTAACTAGAAAGTGGTTATAGCTATGGAAGCCCCATCTCTTGTTCACAGAATGGGCAGTTCTTCAGTGCCGCAATACTCAGTTTCATGTACTATTTTAGCAGGTTGCATTCTGCAAATTTTCAGGCTGAAGGAGCTATGAAAATCTGTATCACATGAACTGAGTGTAGTTTCTCTAATTGTTCTGCTCCATTTCTGGCTGTACTAGAATTAACCAAGGCAAATTATTCATGTGGAAATATTCTAATTTCCTAGGTGAACAGCAAGTCCTCCACAGAGAAAACTGCTTTATTATGCACATAGGCAAACTGACGTGTGCAAAACTGTATGTGCAATAGATAGCTCTATTTCCCCCAGATATCAGCAGCTAACAGGTTTAGCTGTAATTCCCCGTCATACTCGTCTGCCACAAACACTTTTAAATAGAAGAATCTTGAACTGGCTCAGGTTTCTTCCCAGCAGGCATACTTGTAAAGATAAAAAGACTAGAGTTTTTTTTCCCCTGCTTACTCCCTATTTTGGTAGTTCCTAACAAGAAGGGCCAAGGAAGGAATGGAATGTTTAGCCCAGCACCACAGTCCGATCTTGCAGGAAAAAACCCACAAGAGCAGTCAAGCAAAGTAACTCTGTTCCTATTTCTGGGTTTAAATTTCCATGCCAGGTTGTCTTTAATGTCTGGTTCTCAAAGTTTGCTTACTCTTAATCCTTCTTGCAAAAAAATTTGTTTTGTTTCTTTTTCATCCTACAGCTTCTGGCAGCAAGTGGTATGTAAATGTTCGGTAGCCCATCTGAACCCTGTTTCAGAACAAAACAATTTCAGTTTCTAAGTGTCTGAATTACTTTAACTAAATCTGAGGATTTACCTATTGAAGCTTGAGCAGCTCCCTTTCAACTCTGAATGAAGGAAGAATTATGAGACTGGAGTTATTCAATGAGAGCTATCTGTCCTGGCACTTAATCAAAGGGATTAGGATTTGGAAAGAAAAGCCTACAGGTGATCCTCCAGGAAGCATACCAAGCAGTTATCAAAAACATACAAGTTCAAAGCAGCTCAATTTTCATATGTTAAAAGTATTTGGATGAAGCCTCAGGCTTGTTTCTAGGTAAAGAATTGTGTTAAAGCTGTTTGTACTTGCATACTTAGTAGACAAGGGAATGAAATAGCATGTGGTGAAGCAGTACTAGGTCCATCTAACCCTGATGTAACACAATAAATCAATCTTGTTCTGTTAGTGAAACATGATCTGATACTGAGTCCAAGTTCCAGTGCTCTTTTCCCACTCTGGCAGTTGTAACAGACACTCATTTACCTCCTCAGCAAAGGAAACTGTCATAGCATAAAGGGAAAGATGTTACACGCCACATCAAGTGCTTTAGTAATTGTTATTAATCATGTAACTGTGTTCTCCCCCTGCACTCAATAGATTGAATTTAAAATATATTCAGTATCTTTGTAAGACTATTTTGAAAATTCTAATAGGCAGAGATCTGTCTTAGTCAACTAGAGGTGTCAATAATCAAAGTTAACATTAACTCACAACTACAGTGATTTTTATTTACCACAAGCATTACATCACACTGGCATAAAAGGCCAGGTTAGGGACATGTTCTGTCTCATTGTCAAAAGAAGGAACGCTTGAGTAGCGTGGCTGGACCAGCTGTGGATCCAGGACAAAGTACTTAGAAGTTCTAAGCCTCCCCACCACATCTCTGAGATGGCTTTCCTTGCCACGCAGTTACTTTTTACATGGAATAAATGGAGTTACGGCTGTCCAGAAGGAGACAGAAATAGAAAGAATCCACTGTACATACTAAGTTCCTACTGAAAGTCTCCATAAATCATAGGGGCAGTCACTGTGTGAGTTAACACTGAATCATTCTCTGCAGAGTTTACCCAGTCTGCAAATACTGTGAGAGGTGCAGAGAGCAGAGTTATCCCCAGCAGCAGCAGCTGAGGGTCCTTGGCACCAGCGGTCTGGAAGCCGAGACAGTTCCTACAGTACTGAGAGCATGGCTTTGGGCCACTAAAAATGCTTAAAACTCAAGAGGTTTTAAAAATGTGTATATATATATATATATCTTCCTAGATAGATATTTATACATCTGTATATATATATATCTCTATGTATATTTATACATATACATATATATATATATTTCTATAAATCATTATCTCAACTTGAAGGCAAAGTGCTTCAGAGCCCAGTCCACAGGGAAGGAGAATGGCACTGAAAGGGAAGAAATATTTCTATACAGAAAAGGGAAAAGAGGAAGGGGAAATATGTGGAGCATCCCAGCTTTCAGTCTTTACCTAACAATACTTAAAAAAACCTCTTTGTTTTTCTTTTCTTCATGCTGTTACTATTACCATGCTATGTACATACAGTAGGTATAACCACAGAATATTCTGAGTTGGAAGGGACCCACAAGGATCATTGAGTCCAACTTTTAACTCCACAACAGACAACCAATTAACTGAAGTCCACGTGTAGGAAGTAAAGATTTCTTCATCCATCAATTTCTCTGGCAAACTCATGAAGAAAATTTAGAGTATCTTATACAGCAAAGTTAACTGGGCCAGCTCAGTTAACACAAAAGCAAAAGATAAATTCTATGAAATGACAAAACTTAGGAGTTACACAGCATATGGGGAAAAAGTATTTTAAAAGTAGATTTTTACTCTATATTCTCACAAAAATCTGATTTGTCAATATTTACAAAACTACTTTCTAATAATTTTTAACCAAGGCTTGGATTGTGGACTTCTCATGAAGTCCCAGGCTTAGTTAATTTAAACAAATAAGGGAAAACAAAGTGTTTGGAGAAAATTATTTTGAGTGGATCATTACAGATTGTTCAGAATAAATACATTACTCGCTCCTGAAATACAAACCTTGTAGCAAACAGAAACTGTAGCTGAGCTACTGGCCACAACTGAGAAACAATACCTTACTACTGACTCGGTATGGCTTCCTATCATCTTTTCATTGGTAATTTGCAGAATACCTGCTTAAATTCTCTTCAGAGACAATCCTGAAGTCCTTATTTGGGCCAAATTCACACTCTAGAACAACAAGATTTAGTCTAAAAGCACTTAATAATGAGAAATTGGAATAAATTTAAATTTATATATCCTGATTCTGTCTCATATGTTTATGTTCATGGCTGTAGAATTAGAGTCTTAAATGTTCAGAGGTAAAAAGTAAGAAGAAAAACATGCAACAGTTTTCTTATGTGTCCTTCACAATTACTCTCTAAAAAGGCAGAGTTATTGAACAGGAACATATACTGAAATAAAAAAAAAGTCTGCTATATATATCCTTGCTCCATGTAAAACATGCATGGTGTATTTTGAACTTATGCTTATATAAGTGAAACAAAGGGAGTGAGAAGTCTTCCCTTACTAACACAGGCTTCAAGGCATTGCATTATGATAAAGCTGTGTGCTAGACTACAGAACAAACATAGTACTTAATATTTTTAGCCTGATGATTACAAAAGAGCTATTCTAAATAAATTCCAGAACCTTAAAAGAGCCCAGTAATTTTAGGGAATTGCCAGGTACTCTAATTCATTCCTGTATTTCACTTGGGACATGAATCTGTACCAATGGACACTACTCACAATCCTGACATTGTGCTAGACACCACATAAACAAAGAATAGTAATCAGCTATGAAGAGCCTAGAGTCAAAAAAAAAAAAAAAAAAAAAGACAGGACAAATAGGGAAATAGGGGAGGAGGAATTCTGTGTTATGATTACAGCAGTACAGAGACATTAAGTACCTTCCCTAAGTACCTAGACAAAAGCAGAGAGAAAGATGGAACTGAATCCATATCTCTTATCTCTCTTTCCAGATCATAGAAAACAACCCTATCAAAATCAACAATAGCTGAGGGCACTCAGCACTTTGTAAGATCAGCCAGCAAGAAGTTCATCTTTCTTTAAAATAAAGCTATTGGAAGCCAAATATCACTGTCATTCATAACTGTGTAGCCTCACAAAGATTCCATATTTCAGTGGAGATCCTTGGAGTGAAATTTGGCTCTGGAAAGAGTCAGTTATTGAAACTGATAAGTTTGGTAAGGAATTTTAACTAACTTCAATGGAGTTCCTTTGGATTTACACCAGCATAACAGTGTACTTATCCTTGTACAGCAATACCAGTTAGCTCCCATAAAAATAGAAAGGGCTGTTACCATCACAACATAAACACTGGAATACATTTTGTGTACACTACTTAAAAAAAAGAAAAAAAAAAGATGTATTGCATGATTGCTACAATTCTATTTTTATGCCTTTTTGCCAAAAAGAAAATATGGTTTTAATGTAAGTTTACATCTGCGTGGTATTACATGCATGTAAAACAGATGTAACCCAATTACATTTTCATTTAAATTGCTATATAGCTACTTAAGTAAAAAGCTAAAATAACATACAAACAACAGTTACTATAATAACAAGTGTTCTTAGAATTAAATGAAAGGGATCAAAGCTACAGCACACAAAATTTGAGCTGGTCTTTGAAAAAGATACAATGACATAACAGCACTGTATTGATTTACTCAGTAATTTAATGTCTCTACAACTCAGCCAGAAGACACATCTCAGTTTAGCAGAGACACATGGAGGAAAATTCAGGGAGTTTATACAGAGACTCTGGGTCTCATAAAGATTAGACATACTCTACTAGAGTTTATGTGGCAAAATCCCAAATTGGAAATTAGAATACCAATGCAATACATTCAACTTGATTATAGTTTTAGTCAGACCTGTCTGGACTGGCTGGACTCAGAAACCACATCCCAACATTCAACCTGAGTGTGCTTTTTTATTTTAGCAGAGACTTGCAGTTTTCAGGATAGACACCATATTTACTTCTATTTCTCTCTGCACAAACATATATTCACTAGAGATAAGTCTGGGTGACTAATAATCATGATATAGTGAGTACAGTGAAAAGACTAGAATCAACTCTCCTTGATTATTTAATGAAGGGAAAATAAATTTAATTTTCATTCAAACGTATTTACTGGAAAGGGCTAAAATTTCAAAGCCTGGACCCAAAAGGGTGACTTTTGGTACGTGCATTGGTATGGCACATCTGCATGTGCCATAATGCCACAGTGCAAAGATGTGCATTGGTAAGGCACATCTAAGCATATGAGAGATAGTCTGGAAAAGGAAATACAAATGCGGGATTCTGTATTCCTGTTGTCACTCTCACGAACTTAAGATAGTGGTAATATTTTGTATTAAAATATTTGCATTGCATGCAAGTAGCTGGGACTTCTATTGGAGTACCACTTGAGGGGAAAAGCAATCATACATTTTTATCTGCAATAAAAC
Organism: Corvus brachyrhynchos; assembly: GCF_000691975.1. Taxonomy (NCBI): domain Eukaryota; kingdom Metazoa; phylum Chordata; class Aves; order Passeriformes; family Corvidae; genus Corvus; species Corvus brachyrhynchos. Next base: position 8,682,285 of record NW_008239324.1, read on the forward strand.
CTATCTTTTAATTACCTTATTTGTTCACGCTTTTATAGAGTTTGCCATCTGCATGCTTTTCTATCCAAGGCACTTGTACAGACTTGTGTAGGTGGATAATAAGATTATGAAATTTGTATCTACTGCCATGAAGCAGCTCTTACGTAGGTTTTGTGTGCACACCTACACTTTGCTGGAGTTTTTTCTTTGTATCCTATTACACTTCTATGTACTTGTTAGGCTGCATATGACCAAAGCAGATTCAACAAGCTGATAAGCAGAGCTTTGTAGGAACATGCAAAAGCATGTCTTTTTTTTTCCTAACAAATTATTTTTATATTAAATAAACAGTTAACAATAGTCATAAAATCATAGAATGCTTTGGGTTGGAAGCAACCTTAAAGATATCTCCTTCCAACCCCCTGCACTGGGCAGGGGCACCTTCCATTAGACCAGGTTGCCCCAAGTCCCATCCAACCTGGCCTTGAACACCTCTACAGATGGGGCATCCACAGCTTCTCCAGAAATCTATTCCAGTGGCTCATCCCCCTCACAGGGAAGAATCTGTTCCTAACATCTAATCTAAACACCCAAATGTCACCTAGGAATTGCTTTTGTCTATGAACTTGCGTTGCTGCCACTGCAAGCACCAGCGATCAAACCAGACTGACTTGAGGCAGCCACTCCCTGCTAAACCACCCTCTTGTCCTCTGTTATTTTAATCTTGGACTATAGCAAACTCTAAGGAGTAACACAACTGAACATGTGTTTCATCTGCCAGCAGTTGGAGTGCAGGACAAGGTAAGTAAAAGCACAAGCTATTCAACCTTCCCACTTGCCCACAACCATATGCAATTTGCAAGAGAAACTTGGGGGTTGTTAGAACGATAAGAGACACATTTGAAACAACTTCAGTTCCCAGGTCAACAGAAGTTCAGACTGCTCAGCACTTAATTACAGGTACTCAGTACGTGTCAAGCTCAGGACCCAAATGAAATTCCCATTTAGGGTCCTCAAAATCTGTATTCTTTCATTCTATTTTATTAATAGTCTACTAGAAGTTTCATATTTACAGACAATTACTTAATGAGTAATAAACACTTTGAGTCTGTACAAAAATGTGACCTTGAAACCAAAAGTTGAAACCAAAACATGTGCTCTAAGGCACAAACCAATTTTGGGGGAATATGCAAAGCCAGGAAGATCTGAGTATTCCCTGCTGCTGTTGTACATCAGAAGGAAACAGGACTACTGGAAAGTCCTATTATTGATTATCAGTCTGTCTTAAAAAGATAGGTGAAATAACATCACCAATATTAGGCGCAAGGAGCTTTTTGAAGCAAAGATTTGGTCTCCTCCAGCATCCTTTATGCTACCTAGAATAAAGAGGAGTCAGAGCTGATGACAGCAGGCTGCAGAAATTCCTAGCTTCCAAATACCTAATGCTGAACACCTCTCCTTTTGTGCACTGAGGCTGAGTACATACAGGCTGAAGTACATTTTTACATGTTTCAGTATTAGATCTAGATCAACTGGAAAAAGACACATTTATCTTGCAAAAGTTCAGCTTATTCTTTGCTCATTTTAAAGAAGTTATCTTCATTAAAAGAAACATGAATTAACTTGCCAGGCAGATATTATTCTGGTGTTCTCTTCTGTGCAGTCTGGATAGAATAAATCAGCTTTATAAAACCTTCCATTTTCACATAATATTAGGCCTTGTATTACTATTTATAGAAAACTTGTGATCTGAATGAAAAAGGAACTGTATGTTTTTTCCATTGGAAAAAAATCAGCAGTAGTTACTTTATCATGAAAGGTTCAGTGTATGCAGTCACATGCATTAGAACACTGACACTTCTAAAGGAGGAATCAGCCTCTGACCCTATTTTGAAGTGCCAATGCCACTTTAGTGCTTGCATTTTAAAATATTTATTTCCTTCATAGATATTTTATGTGGAGATCTCAGTCCCTCAGCAGCAAACATTTCTATTTTCACATTAGCAGAAGCCCAAGACTAACATGATGCTTTAATATAAAAGACTTTCTTTCTTGGAAATCAGATTGCCTTCTCCTGTCTTAAATGCATAAAATCCCATCTGCATTTGGTAATGGACAGATGTAAAATCATAAATATGAAAAAGCAAATCCTTCAGCAAAAAGCTGAAGAAAAACATTTCTATATTCTTGTCTCTGGGAGGGAAATATCCGTTGTTTTGAATTGTATTTATGCTGTGAGATAATCTACATCACTTTCCAACTGAGCTCTATTTCCCAGATGAATATACAGTTCTGTAACTTCTTTTTTTGGAGGGGGCCATGTAGAACACTGATTATCATAAAGTCAAGAAATTGACCCAGTCAAGAAATATTTTAAATTCTTTTCCAGTTTCCAAGTGAGTTTCACACTTTCAAGTGACTTTCTGCCCCTTACAAACAATAATGACATTTATGAATGCTGCCAGAACAGCAGCCAACAGTTCCTTCATAGAAATCTGGTAACCTTGAACCAGTAAGTGCCAGCATGGTGGAGCTGCTGGGTTTTTTCTCTAGTATTTCCTACACAATTAAAATCAATATTGTCTGACAGGATAAATAACAACCAGGAGAAACACTCCACCCCCTGACACAAGCTGCCTTTCATAACACAAGACAAGGTACCCTCAAGATATGTATATGCTTTTGTTCATTAATGGTCAGTATACCCCAGTAGTGTGTCCTTTTGATCATATTTTATGTCAACTAACAATCATATAAACTTTCCCATCGTGTTCAAGTCCTTTCTTTCTTCCATCTCAATTTTTTTCTTTCACTCATCTTTTCACTCCTTATCAGCAAAATCCTCCCAAAATATCTTTTATTAGCGTGAGAAAAAAAATGGTATTGTAGGTCTCAATTTCCTTTCCAATGTTTACTTCCATTTTTATTCCTCTTATATGCACTGAGTATCAGTTCACTACCTTTGAGTCAAGTTTCTATCAACTTCCTTTCTGATCACCTCATTCTGGACCACCTTTTGTCCACAGAAATCACTTCCACCAAATGGTGTAATCATTACTTTGAAAATTTTTAGAGCCTTTACTATTTCCATGCACCTTCATTCGCCTTTGTTGCCCTTAATCTTGCTGGGCCCACAGTGCTTAAAATCTGCTTCTGTCTGAGCATTTAAGATTAATTTGATATTAATTTGATATTCTCTTCCACAGTTTGATATTGTCTTCTAGCAGGTCCTTGTCCTACCCCATCCCATTCTTGGTCCAGTCATCTCTTCAAGTGACCAGTTCCTTCACATGGAATGCATTAAACTTTTGCTTTCCACCATAATAAACACTTTGCTGTCTAGTGATTTGACTCCACTGTCTAACTCACATCATGCCCCCGACAACTCTTGGCAAATTTCTTATCAACTTAAAAACTTCAAATGACTGATCCATCTTCTACAATCCCTTGAGTCCCTGTTTTTCCAGGCTGGGTTAGATAATTCAGACAATTATTTCAAGACACACAATAACTTTCAGAAATATAAAATGTGTTACATGTAATCTTCACTAGTAATTCATTTAGGAGCCTACTTTCCCAAGTATGAGCTGATCTGGCTGTTTCTAAGAAAATGAAGAAATTCGTCTCTCTTTTTGGTGAAATTTAATATTGCAAAAGATATTCGTATTCTTGTTCATAAGACAGAAGGTGTTCACCACCTCTTTCCTGTCCTTGCTCTATACTAAGTTTTATTTTGATATCATGCAAGTCAATTAGTTCGATAAAGTAAAACAGGTAGCTTTTTACCAAACTGATAGAAACTTATCCTATATACTTATATCCTGTGTAGAACATGGCTATACCCAAGATATTTTGCTTCCAGAGAAATGCCAGACCCAAGTCAAGGGATGCATAATACTATCTTTCTGAATTTTCCTCTATTGTATGAGATAAAGTACCAAACTAACTTTATCTATTTTCATTTGGACTTCAGAAACCTTTGGGAATGAAAAAGTACTCCCTGGAATTTTTTCTTTGACTGATTTGCACGTTACATCAAACAAGCGGGTACTTATTTTTCCCCATGTACAGCATAATGGAGAAGAATGATCAAGTCTGAAACTTGTAAAATTTAGAATTCACTCATATACATAAATTTCACTTGATTCTTTACATATAAATCTGTTGAAACAAGCCTCCACGTAAAAGGCTAAAGAAATGTTATTTTATTAAGTAGCACATGGAAATAAGCCTAGCAATTTCAAAGACATAATATGGAAAGGGTAGCAGGGATAAAATGAAAAGAATATAAGTATAGAGAGATCCTTCTGGGACCCTTAAAGTTTTATGAGAATAGCCCTAGCGAAAGATCTCTGAACATGTAAATGTAAATTAATTGAAGAAATTGAATCTTTACCTGCATACATTTGTTAAATGTAACAATTAAAAACTATTTAAATGTTAATGATGTAAAATTTAAAATGTGCCCCCTATTAACAGCAATAAAACCCTTTACAGTTTAATCAATATTAATGAAAGAAAAATGTTAAGGTAACAAAACCTGGTGCATTAGAAGCTGTTGGAGAACAGGATTTTTTTTTAAATTAAGTTTTCAATAATCATACAGATTACAGCATCAGATAGATGCATACTGCATAAAAGAAAATCTGCAAGGGATGAATTTAAGAAGAGACTAACAATCCTGTATGTGCTCTGGAAGGTCATTAATCAGTTAGGCCCTGCCACCTCACATACACTAAACCAAAACTTAGTATCAGAAATTGAACAAGTAACTCTTAGGGAGCTGAAGAACAAAGATTGAAATAAGCCACTTATCAGTACCTAAAATACATGTCTCCTGTATGCATATCATCAGTAGGAAACTCACTGCATCCAAAATTGCTAAGCTGGAATCCTCTATGGGAACAAAACGATTAAAAGGTGGAATAGCTGGATCTGTATACAGCATACATTTGCTTAACTTTATGCCATTAAGGACCATGCAAAATATTTAATCTTCATATAAAACAAGGTTTTTTCTTCATATAAATACCCAAAAATTTAGTACCTAACTACATACGGCAATCAGAGCAAATAAGAAAGCAACAATGAATGTTAATACATTTCCATGCCTTACAAATGACTAACATTTAAAATATGCAATTTTTTAAATTACCGAAAGAAAATCCATAATCTTTAAATAAAGACAGGTTTGTGACAGAAATATACAGAACTGCTGCACAGAAGTTCTTAGGAGTCATTAAAAATTCTGATTGCTGATGGTCTGGCAGTAAAATGGAAAGACAGGCACTGTATGCAAACAAGCCTTCTGAACTAAATATTAATATATAAAGTTCTATATAATTCTTCAGTGGCATGTTTATAAGGAGGAGTTTCGCTAGCACAACTCCTGGATTTAACTTCTGCATTATTTATGTATATAAGGTATGCCAGACAGAATATAACCTCAGTTTAGAACAAATATTTGTGTTACATGTACACTGATATATCAACAGCAGTATTCTGCCTAGCAAAGAGATCGTAAATGTCTTCATTCTTTTACCTAAGGTAGGTAAATAAACTCTGATCTGACTTCAGTTCTACCTTGTATGCTTAATGACACAATTTTAGATCTGAATAGTAGATACTAGATATGTACTGTATTGTGAAAACAACAATTACTAATCCTGTGTCTGACATTTCACTTCACAAAAAATACAGTCTCTTTTGGACAAATTAGAACGAGGAAGAAAAATGAACTAATTTAGATTAATATAGTACGGTTTGGATATGATTAGGTGGCAAAGCATGAAGAACTAAATAGTTTTGGTCCCCATCTCAAAGCAAATACAATGCAATTAAGAAAGACAAAAAAGATTGATGAGTAGAGGACTCTGTATGAAAAATTATTTAATTTCATGAGTGAACAAAAATCCACAATCCAACTTAACCACCAAACTTTACCTATGGAATTAAGTTTTTACTCTTTTCTAATAAAAACAACAAGCTAGCAAAAGGAGATAGAACTTTTGGGTTGGTGAGATTTTTGGTTTTGTGGAATTTTTGGGTTTGGGGGTTTGTTTTGTGAAATATTTTGGGGGAAGGAGTGGGGTGGGCTGTAGTCATAATCTTTAGTATGTAGTGCCCCAGCTCAGAACAGAATAGCACGGCTGTTAAAAGTCCACATAAATTAAAAGTTACTGCATAAATACACTGAGAAGATGTATCTGCACAGGACCATTAAAAATACCACCTTTGCATCAGAAATTCTGTTAGCCACAAATTCTCAGGGCTAGATCAATATCCAGAGAGAAAATCACTTATTCTGTTTGTTTGTTTTGGTTTTTTTTTTGTTTTTGTTTTGCTGGGTGCTATTGTCCCTCACTGTGTGGCACTGGGCTAGAAAGGTTTTTGGTGTGAGCTGGCATGGTGCTGCTCATCATGGGGGAAAGAGAGCAGCACAACAGATTATTATACAAACTTCACAGCATTCTTCTTCCCCCACTCTTCTTATTGATAGACATAATCTTTACATTATTGTCTTAAAGCCACAAATGGAGAGAATGTTAGAACAACAAACAAGGATGCTACTTAAAAATTATTAATCTTGACTTGCATAAGTGTGATATTCAGAACAGAAGTACTTGGTATTCAGGCCATGCATGCACCACAATGCTCTGAAAGGAGGGACCACTGGGAGCAACTATGGACACTAATGAGCTACAGCTGAAGTGTAAAGATACAGAATTGTTCCTGAGCAAATGTGTGCTGGGGAAGGAAGTTCATACAATGAAGAAGGCTCCTTTCCTGAAGGGGGAGGTGGAGTCTGTAACTTGCAATTTTTATGGAGGAAACATTCCCAAAATAAGTGTCTGGCTTGTGTAAATCTCTCATGCTCAATGCCTTGCTTTCCCTCCTCTCTTCCACAAGACAGACTTATCTGTAACAATAATTTATCTACAACTCAACTGTATTCAGCATTGCTGAATACATGCACATGCTTAGATTAATAAACTATTCTAATTACCTGCCAGTAATTATCAAAACTGTAATAAGAAAAAAGGACACAGACTAGAAAATAGGAGCTTAAAGAACCTAAAAATTGTTCATAAGTTTTGTAACTGTTTTTAAGAAAGAATTTTTAATTCAGAATAAAGGACAAATGCTATTCTTTTAATTATGAACATTTATCTCTGGGACAAGAACATCAGGTAAGTAATATAGAAGATTCTTTTAATATAGAGGACAGATGGCAACTTCACTCCTGGGACTTCCTTAGACTGCCCCAGAAAAAAAAAAACCAACCAACAACCCAAAACAAAACCAACACCAAAACCCCCATAATTTTAAAAGACTTTGAGTAGCCCCAAAGGAATAACAGTCTGGATACAGGAAAGCTGAACTGTCATGTTTGCGAAGCAAATGATAAAACATTTGAGGGCTATACAGAAAGTCCTCAGGATGCCAATTTACAAAATTCACGTTAAATAATATTCACTTTAAATAATACTTCCTTGCCATCTAATAATAAAAATGTAGAATTCACTCACACACTTCCAAATTTCACTTAGTTATTTATACATAAATATTTTGAAACAGACCTTCTGGAAAAGAGAATGACGGTAGCAGAATTTAAACATGTAAATGCAGCCTGGGAGTAAGGAATGCTTAGGAAAGGTGTTGCTTGTTTTGCAACATAATCTAACAAAACCAAAGCAGACTGCACAATCCTTCAAAAAAGCACTTCTGCTTGTCTGAAGTCATACATGCATCTATATATGCATGTGACATTTCATAGGCATGTTTCATACTTCACTTGCAGGGTGTTAATATCGTAAGCTGTGAATGCACATTTTCTCCTTGAGTGTTAATACTCTTTATGTCCTGCTGGGTAAACAGCCAGAACCAAACCGGTGTTCTGAACTGTCCTTGACAATAGTTAGCCTTCCTACCCTTGGTTTTCAGCACAATAAAACCATTTACTTCCGTAAATTTAAAATTTCTCATTAAAAAAAAAAAAAAAAAAAAAAAAAAAAAAAAAGTCTGAATAAAAAAAGAATTTCATATTAGCTTAAGGAAACTGGAGGCTGTCCTTCTCGCAACAACGTTGATTGAATATCCTGCAATTGCAGCGTAATGTGATTATTACTGAGGATTTACACTTCCCTAAAAAAGATTGGAATCTACTTGACTAAATCAGGCTCATCTCCATTTCTGGTGCTTTGGGCCACAAATCATTAATTTCTGCCTCTTGCGTTTTTCTTTACATTGGCTTAAAAACCACAAGGCAGTAAGTTTCAGGGTTTTTCTTCCTTAAGCTTTTACATGTAAAGAATGAAATAATGCAAATATTTTTCCTCCTTGATTTTAGACCAAAGTTTCAAAACAGCAGTATTTTATATTGCAAGATGTGTCCTTTAAATAATTAAACCATTCGGCTCCTTCCGTAAGTTGAAAAATATATAGAACAAGCACAGCTATCAATACAGGATTTGCCCCTCTCTGAATTAATCCAATTATTCAAATGTCAGTTATAACTGTCAGAGAGCAGTTCCTTGGGCTGGACCAAACTGTTAAAAATTAAAACTGTTTTACCTCGTTTAGTCTCTCTGCCTTTTTAATGTAAAATCCATGGTCTTGACAAAAAGTTGTGGGATTTGACACCCAATGCAACACAACCCTATTTCTGTCATACATGCATAATTCACTTTGGAAATTTGCACTTGCTTTAAAATATTACTAAAATATACATGTAACATATGCTAATTCAGCCGCACTGGCTTGCAAGCTCCAGCCACTAGGTTATATGTAAACTTTGCCAAGTGCATACACTGTACATAAAGGGATTATAAATGAAAGAAAAGATCACTGTCCCTAGCTCTCAGTTTCCAGCCTTGGCCAAACTGACAGCCCCAAATCCCAGCAACATCTAACATGCCCTTCCTGTGGAGAAGACAGCCTGTTCTCAGAGTCTTAATTACATCCCAGCTGACTGCCCAGCATTGCCAAAATCAGGCAACAAACGATGCACCTTCACTTGCAATATGGTCTGCTAAACAGACTCCCAGTCACACAGAAAGAAACTTTCACAACAAGGAGAAATAAAGGGACAAGTGAGAGAGTGAGGGAGAGGGCAAGCAGCAATCAAGACACGGCAAAAGCCTCCTCCCAGACTCCTGAGGGAGCGGCGAGCAGCAGCATGTAACAAACAAGGCTATCCCTCGCTCACAACAAACTCGCAGCCCAAGGTGCCTCATGCCAAGGACTGCTGTTCTCCAAGATGGGCCGCTGTACCTAAGGCTCGCTAGATTAATGATTGTTAAGGAAGGCTAAGCAACCCCTCACTGCTCAGGCCATTATAATTACAGAAGAACAGCATGCCGCATTCTGCAATCGCAAATGGTATCATATGTTTTCCTGGCCGGCTTGCACGAGGAGCTTTATTTACACAGATGAAATGTGAGAGGACGCAGATTTAAAGCAGAAGAATTTTAAAATTAACAGAATTGTGTGTACTAGTGGATACCCACCAAACAAAGTTGCACCAAGATCTGGTTTAGCTTGCAGAGCTACAAAGATCAAAGTCTCTGTGAGGGAAAATGCTCACCCATCCTCCCTGAATCTCATGGTTATATAGAAAATACAGCATTGAAAAAGTGCTGCTCTCTTAATAAATACATTCAACCTTACAGAAGTCCTAATAAAGCAGTTTTACTAAGACCACATGACTGTTTTAGAATTTGTGAAAAGAAACTTCTTACTAAATGTGGTAAGGAAATGTAGAGATTATTTCTTACTAATACAATGAATATTAATATCAAACTTATGTCAAATAGCTTCCAAAAGATGGACTTCATACTATTTTTCACAAAATTTTATTATATGCAAATATATAATTACATTCTAGAAATACAATAGTTGCACTGTGATTTTTAATTAATATATAGCTTACAATAGTAAAAATTATATTTTGGGTTACTCCAAGTACCAAGGTATCTATTCCACTGATAAAGCTTGGTAGTTCTAGCCAATATATACACTTCATTTTTAAATTTGTATCCTTCTCAAATACACATTTGATGAACCAGCATAATATGATATTTATATAAAAAGATATCTATTCCATCAGTTCAATATTTCTTCAATCTAATTCTCCATGTTTGAACTTGTACCTGATGGACCATCTTTTTTCTATATTTTTGTGAATTGTCTTTTCAAACCTATGAACCTGATTGTGGCAGCCTTTCTAAAGGAAGATGGAGTAAAAGAAAACCAGGAGGTCATCTTATATTGAGGTAGATGACCACTTACAGGACTGCAAAAAATTTAGTTTTTCAGTACAATAAATATCTACAAAAATTTTTCACTTGACAGTCCTACACAAACGAGGACAAGTATCCTTAGGCAGCCACACAAGGGACTATACCCTGTAGCCTTTACAGTAATGTAGGAAATCCATAGTGTTCCTGACACTTGCATTAAGCAGTGCTTTCTTTTACAGACCTTGTGACCCAGAGTTTAGGAAATAACACAGGGTGAGGCTTTTTGCTTGCTTTACTTGGTTTGGTTTTAAATACAGGCCTCTAGAAACTGAGAGAAAAACCTGCTCTGTACATATTTTTATACTCATAAAATACATTCCAACTACCTCAAGAATATTAGTAATACAAAAGACAAATATTAAAATGAAGACAAACTGGTAAAAAAAAAAAATTCACTCACGACACA
>NW_008239324.1:8693030-8721585 GCF_000691975.1 Corvus brachyrhynchos
CCCCCAAAATAGTGAATAAACCACTCCTGACCCACCACTCTTTACATGAGAGTAAAATAATTCAACACACACAATCTTATTACATCTTCTAAATGCCAAAATACCAGGGGTTTTTTTTCCAGACTTCTCATGGCACAGAACATGAGCTGGTGAATGAGCCAGCCTCAGAATAAGGTGCTATGGAAGCTTGGAACTGAATATTATCCATCGATCAACAGCTCCCACTGTTCACTTTGGCCCGCCAGGCTCAGGGGGAGCAGCACACAAACAGTGCTCCAAGTGGGATGCAATGGCTGGCTTCCTGCAAACTTCCATCCTGACAGCTGTGGAAGGCATTTTTATTGGATAGCTGCACTGGCAAGAACAGCATGGGAGGGGAATGCACTATATATCGATATGGATTTTGTAAATATGTTGGATACTGTGGAACATGAGGGTCAAAAAGCATGTACATGAACCAAAGAACTACTTTTCAAAGAATTTATTCTTGTAGAGTACAGTGACGTATTATAATGATGTGAGTAAAAAGCTCAAAACAGGAAAGGGGAGGAAGGGGAAGGATGTCACAGAAACATTATAACAACATAATAATAAAATTAAGGAAATAAATGTAGATTTATAACTGGCTAGTAACTGTTTATACTATTCCATAGTCCAATGCTAATGAAATATTTCTTGTTTTCAGAGAAGATTGCTTACTATACAGAAGTTTGGATAGATACTATATAGAAGTTTGCAGATACATATTTTATTTAGATGTGTAAATAAAGATGCATATTTTTTAATCCATCTGTCTCTGGCTGTTGTCACTGATGTTCAGTATCTTGGTGCTGCAAAAGCTGATTTGTTGAACATCCTATTTCTGTGAATAGCCCCTAAAGGCCTGGCTACAATGTCTGCTTAAAACAGAGTAAATTAGACTCAAAATATGATGGATTTTGCATCAACTAAAAAAAACCCCAAACCAATCATATGTTTATTTGAAAAACAAACAGTACAATTTGCTGAAGACTCCACTAAACTTGCTGCACTGTCCTTTTGCAGCAACACATCTCTCACCTGAAAACCACTGTTTAGGTGGGCACAATGGGGACGAGGCTGCACTGGGGATGCAAATTCACAGATATTAGAAGATGTGAGGAATTAAGGAATTACTATGGTAAGGTGAAAGACTGTGAGACTTTCCTGGAGATGCCTGTCTGTTCTGTAGAGTGTGTAGATACACACACAGCTTTTTGCTGAGTCACTCTCAAGTTCAGTATTAGTCTCGACTGCAAAAATATAACAGAAAAGATGAGCTGCATCCAAGCTTTTTCTGGCATGAACAGAATTGACATTGGTCATGACCCATCTATTTCAAGAAATCCAATCCTATATGACCAAATCCTATTTCAAAAAGAAAACAGACTGTATTTTTATTGGCTGTTGTTAGTTGTAAAGGACAGAGGGCAGATAACACTTAGCAATCAGCAGAAGTTCTCTAGAACTCTGTTTATATGTGGTAGGAACAGCATTTGTGAATGGGAAAACAATGAACAATTTTTCAAAGCAAAATAAACTGCACCAGATACACTACCAGTCTCACAAAAAAGATGTGAACAAGGTAGTTAATGGTTATCCACTAATTCCAGGACTAAAATAAATCACAACATTGTTTCAGCCAGCAGATGCAAAAAGCCATTAAAAGCAAGTTAAAAAATACTCTTTTATACAAGAAAGTTTACAGTAAATCTTTCAGGTATGACTTAAAACCAACAAAATAATACTTCTACTACTGATCTATCTGGAAGGGAACACAGTTTGAACTTTTCTTAAAGAAAACTTTTTTTCCACAGGAAATAAATGACATTTAACCACCTATGACTAACCATTTATATCATCACCCAAAGTCCTGAGCTCAGAAATCACATCCATTAGTTTAGATCAACAAATTGCAGTCTCAGCCTCTACTGGCATTATTATTTACTTTTAGCAGAAAGAAGTTAACTAAAGTATCTCTGGGGTGGAAAGGCAATGTTTAGGTACTTTAAAGAAACATCTCCCTTCCAACCCTGCAGGAATAAATATGCTGAAATATGAACAACCAAATCTCCTAGTATTTTATACCTTTATTAGTACACTATGCAGAAAAGTCAGAAAGGTTCAAAACATAACTCTCTGACCTGGAAACAAGGAGCAGAACCAAGTGATGAAGATGGTGATGAACTTGTAAAAGTTCACTAGGAATTAAAAGCACTATAAATTATCACTGTTATACAATGTAAAGGCTTTTAAAATGAACCACATAAATAGGTATATCTGGGAGTTCCTAAAGAGCATGAAGAGAAAATTATTATTATTAGTAGTAGTATTTTGGCTTGCTGTTCACTTCTAGATGTTAAACACTAAAGATCCCATAGAAACTTCACAACACTGGAAATACAGTACTAAAAGTATGCAACAGAAGGTGGTGCAGAGCCTTGAGCTAACATGACGTGGCAGCAGCTCTGCCTGTAGCCTATATGAAGTATAAACCCTCCTAGATCTCAGTCTGCCCAGTTTGGGAATGAGAGAAGACTGAAATGACTGCAGCTTACACATACTTCTGCAGAAAGAACTGGACACTAATGTTGGGCTTTTTCCTTCCAGCAGAAAAAAATCATATGAAGTAGGTAGTACAGAAAGGTTGCTGAAGCAAAGCATTCCAGTAGGAAACAGAAAATAGAACTTTTAAGTTGTAGGCTAATTAGCAATTGATTCAATTTCCAGAGAAAGGGTAGTTTCCCATTTCCCACTATCCTCAAACCAATGGACATCATTCTGAAAAATGCATTTAAACCCAAAGACAAATCACTGGGTTCAATACAGACAGCCAAGTGAAATGTAACTGCTTACAATATACCAGAAGGTCAAACCAGATGGTCTAAATGCCCCTTCTGGATTTAAAATCTATGATAGAAAAAGAACCCCAAACAAATAGAGGAGATGGAAAATAAACTACAAATCTTCCTTTAAAGAGTTTGTTCCTTCAAACAGAACTGAATTCTACCCTGTAATCTGAGCCCTTCTAAATCTACCAATGGCATGCAATTTTTTATGTGCTATTTGAAAATGTATCAAATTTTCAATCAAAGTATTTGCTTAAATTAAGAGTAGATAAAATCACAAAAGCAAAATTTATCTTCATTACTAAAGAGTAGAGACTTTTAAATGACATTCCTTTTAAATGAAGGAAATACATCCTCTTACTACAGTTTTCTATTAGTGCAATCCTTGAATCCAGCTCTGAACATCCACTGAATTGTGCTTTTGAAGAATGCACAAGATGAATGTCATATTCACTCAGCATCCATAAATCAACTTGAATAATTTAATACCTGTTGAAATTTTCTTCCAATTTATTACATGAAATAATAACATGAGAACTAATTACAATAAAGAAAAAGTTCAGGTGCAACAGCATTAGTTCAACATCTAGGATCAAGTGTCAGTGGAGATTAACAAATCTCATTCGTTTTATCTCCAGCACTGGAGACACGCAGCTCCTAGCTTTAATAGTCAGGAATGTCTGTTAGTTAAATGACTTTGTAAAGGCAGTCAAGTGAGGGCAGACAGCGACAGTTTAATTAGGGAGCTTGCTATAACTCTATCTGGGAGCTGTAGGCACTGGACTAGAACAAGTGTAAAACGGCACTCAATACTGACTAGCAACCCCTGCCCCCCCAGCCAACAAAAACCCTTCCAATACAAAAAAACCCCAAGAAGATACTTTTCATGGCAGGTTCTCTCATTTATTCTGGCGTCAGGTTGGCTACAGGTGAACAGGAGCAACGTAACCATTGCAGCAGAAGAAAGGTGAGGTTAAGAGAGCAATCATTTATCTTGTATTGATTTCTGGACACTATGTCCAAGATACATTCCAAGATAGAATGACAGCTTTCTGTTTTGTGTCGGTAAGAGAAGAAAATGACTAGCACCAGTACCCATTGTTTTCCTATCATATTTCCTTTTAGAAACATGCCACACTTAGATTTTTATTCAGACAAGGAAATCCAAACAAGTTTATCACAGAAAAGGAGGGTTAGGGGATGGTTAATCAGCCATTTGTCTTTGCTGCTGGATAGTTGGGAGTCACAGGGTCAAAACCGAGCACAATTGCACCATTTGGCTTTATCTCAGGTAACCCTACATCTCTGGTAATTGAACCCATTTCACTTGGTCAGAGTTCCTGTCACTCATATTCAATGTCTGTCATTACTGAGAAATGCTTCATGACATATTACACTGACAGAACCACCACTGCAAGACTAGAAAGAATCCCCAGGCACCAGAAGTAGAAGACAATGGAAGCTTCTTTCAGACCAGTGATGTTTAACATTTTATGTGCTGACATTGTGACTGTAACCACAACATAACGAAAGCCTAGCAAATGGAAGATCAAAAAAATCCATAGCTTATCTGCTTCAGGGAATAGCAGGCAACATCAGAAATAAAATGAACTGGCAGCTCCAAGGTTACTTGCACATAACACTAAAATCCTTTGAAAAAGTTGTATGTATAAACACACACAGTTAATTCTGGACCTCAATATGACACCGATTTTATTTCGGATAGGGCTTACAGATTGTACACCTCCCTTAACTATGGGCGTCCAAATCCTTTTCTTTCTGCTACAGTACTTTTACTTATAAGCTGCAAACAGTAACAGGAGCACAACTTGCACACCTTCTGTTTCACTGAAGACAATGGAACACAGCCAAGCTTTTCTAACCTCTGAAACACTCCTGGACATATAAATTCTAAATGCAAAAATGCCAGTTACCCTCTCACTTCTCAGCTTTACAATCCTTACAAGTGATCCCCTAATTTATTTTCTCTGTAGAGGCACTACTTCACTTTGCTAGGTCATTGCTGCAGCATCTGACAGGCACACCGCTCACCTCTGCGACACCTGAATTCATCAGATACATTCAAGCCAGCTTCTTTGGACCATACTAATTATTTACAGGACCTTCCCCAGTCCAAGGGCTTAAAATTCTAAAATTGTATTAACGGTATATCAGCATTCTACTGGCACATTCATTAGAATTCAGGGGATGGAAAGTTGAGAGACTTGAATTGGGAGATAGGGGAAACAAAACAAAAAAAAAGGCAACAAAAGACACTGAAAATTTCTTTGCCATCTTGATGGGTTTAGCTCAATTTTAACTTCTTGTAAGAATGTGGAAGAAAGGCACCTAACAAATAATTTAATTGCATCTCTTCAAGTAACTGATGTGAAAATTGCTTTCACCATATTTAAAATTTCATTTTTAAGAACCACCTTTAAACTAAAAGGGACTAGATTTCAAAGACCCTTTGCTAAGTACCCAGCCCACATGTTAACACTGTATCAGCTACAACTGAGTATTTGTAGCAGTTTCTTATACTGCTTAATGATGTCCTGACCAACCAGCAAAGAGAAATCATTTCTTTCCATCCTGGGTGCCCTGAACGAAAAATAAACAGGAATAAATTCTGCTCCCAAATTCGGTAGAAGCCCAGAATTTCAGCTGAGATTATTATACTAAACTCTTATGCTTCAAGGCTGAAACAAAAACCAAAGGAACATCAATAATACAAACAGATCGTTTCCATCCAAAGATTATAATGAATTTCACACAGAATAATGGAAAAATATCCCTAAACTAGATTTTTCATATTTTATTAAATAAATTTTGATTAATTTATAGGATTAAACCAAATTTTTGCACTGCTCTGATGCAATATGTGAGTGAATATTTTAAATAAAGGGTTGCTTGGAATTCTGAGATCAAAAAGGAACTTTAGCATTATTCACTATCAGCTACAGAAATTGGAATGGAAAAGATAAAGTCATCTTAAACTATGAAATTGCAGCATGAAGAGCTGAGAAGATACTGCCTGAAGTTCATAAAAGTTCTAATATCGAGTGCATTACTTCTGAAGCAACCATTATTTTCACTTTAAGAATAAACTGTATTTCATTGTGAAGTACATTCACATAGACAAAAAAATCTTAAATAGATTTAGAAACTACAATCTGCAGCAGTAAAAGCAGTTAAGATGTCCAGTAAGAAATATATGACAAACACTAGCACAATAATTCAGCCATTAATAAATCTGGCACAATAACCATTATCTTGTCATAAAATAAGATAATACATCACCAACCCCTCCATGTTGGACTTTATACTGTATTTATATGCTAAAAGCCTTCTTAGGAGCAGATGCTTCAATTCAAAGCTCCAAGACCCCACTGATACATACTGGTTCTATTCAGCTGTTTCTCAATACTTCTATACCTAAAGCAGGGAGCAGGTTTGGGAGCACTGTGGCCAAAGAATCAAAATGAATGATATTCAGGTTATAGCTTAGCAGGGAAAAAAAGTGTTGCAACAATTTTTCTAATGCTGAAATACCATTTCACCAAATGTTCCTGTCAAGGCATGGTTTAATTACCTTGGCACCCATGCCACTTATAATCACCTGTCATTAGCAACAACGCTTGCATCTGTTTACACGTCTGTCAGAAATGCCAGCCCAACTCAAGTCTAAGGATAAGACAACTTTTGCTAGTGCTTAACCCCAGATGTGGAAAGCTCACCATAAGCTTATCTACGTCCAGAGTGAAACATTTCACAAATTTCAGCTGAAAAGAGTAGAGTGCTACAATGTTTTTGCCATAATGCTTTCCCAGCATGGATGTTGTAAACACGAAGCTTCTCTCTTTTTCATTGTCATACATATTGGCAATTTCATCTAGGAATTTCAAGGTGCTATATAAGGTAGACTACATAGTTTAACCTACACTAAAAAGAACTTTCTGGAGGTACAGAGCAATTACACTATTGCTCTGATTCTTAAGTTATTTGTGATTCAGAAGGACAGGGCAAGGCAGGACAAGTTTTGAATGATATTCTAGCAAACTCTCCTTACTAGAAGGACTCCTTGTGTCAACTCCATATACATACCTGGAAGTCAAGTGTGCATGCACACATATGTTGGGTGGTAGGGCAGTAACACACTAAAATGAGGGGAAGAACCTATTTTGATAGCTTTTGTAATTCTAGGACTAAAACTTCTGAGGCAAAATAAATGTAGTTTCCATTTTTGTCCTATGCAACTGGAACATTCACTCAAAGCTATTCTAGCTAGTTGGCAAATATCTCTAAAACAAGTAAATCACAAAAGCAATTTTATGGCTCAGTCCTGCAAATACTCTCTGCTGCAGTACTTGTTCTTTAAAAGCCCAGCAAGTCAGCTGTGAATTCAGAAGTGTTCTGAATGATCAAAACTCTTAATAGGTGTCAGCACTCCAGGGTAATGCCCCACACAGAAGGGATGCACACCTGCCCTTTCCTTCATATAAGCACATATATGACACCCCTAGTATCACTGCATTCTCACTCCTGCTTGAAGGACTGGAGACAGCTTTTTGTACACACTATTTCTAGAAAGTTAAAAAACCTGACATCGAGTTCTTCAGCTGGTAAAGTGAGAAATTTTACTGTACAATATTTTCACATCTTTATAATGCTGAAAATAAAGGCTTGAAGATACTACAGAAACATGCAGCTATGGTGAATACTACAATTTAAATAACTTTCTATCCTTGCAAGACACATGAAACAAAGCCAAGAACTCTTTGGCTTTACATTCTAGTGAAATCCAAACTATTCTGAACGATTATAAATGGTTACTGTTTGTCTTGGCTCCTACCTATATCAGATTCAGACTGAAGAATCTTAGTGAATTATAAAGGATAAAGTGGATATTTCTAAATTACAAGACTGCAATTCCAGTGGCTCAGTGTATCAGTTTTCTGTTTCATCTAAGTTTGCTGTGGAGAAAATTGTGGTATCTGACAACAAAGGATTGAAAACATTTACTTTCATGAGTAAGCCAAAAGCTTCTTGCCTTGATTATTTTGAAGATTAAACCCCCCCACCCTCTCCAGCCAAACAGATGAAGATCACTTACATTTTGTTAATGATTCAAAGGGACATAAGGCTACCAATAGAATAATTAGAACAGAATTTAAAGTGCACCCAATCAGAAAGGAATATGATTAAGTTAAATTAGTCCAATGCTGAGTTTTAATTCTGAAGTCATGACTATGTTTTTCATGTAGCTTTTAGGTTTGTACCATTAGAAATTTAGGGCAAGCGAGCACTGCCATTGCATCTTCTGTTTGAAGGGGAGGCATAACACTTAGGACTTACAGTCTATCACCACTTAAATACAGTACCTGTTGTTTACTTTGGAGTTTTTATGTGACATTAGTAAGTTTTTGGCCAGATAGCCAGGCCAGGTTTGTGACATGTTAGCTCTGCTCACACCCAGAGCAGAAGGAGAATGCAGCATCTGTGAGTGTAACACAGACCAGTAATGCCAGCTTGTGTTTCACCCAGAGTCAATCACCAGGATTGGATTAACAAGTAGGAAAGACATAATCAGTGCACGTCACAATGAAAATTCCTTCCTCTAGGTTTGTACCAAACTTGTAACTGAACAAGCAACACCATAATAACAACTTCAGTTGAAACGTAAAGTGTACAGTAATATTAACACTGATTTCCTGCAGTCACTACAGCTTGCTGAATGGTGAGATTAATAAAATTTGTGTGTTTGACATCCAGAAACCAGTTAGAAGTGTTCCCGAGACCAGGGTAACCAATAATGCTGAGGATCCCTGCTTCACAGCAACCCACACAAGTCAATCATGATTGCTACCCCTGCTCAGCAATAACTGATTTCCTAGAAAATGTGAGAATCACAGTGCTTAATACAGAAGAGGGCAGACAAGGATCATTTTTATGCCTAAACTGCACGATAAATTCTGTAGAATATGGACCATACAGTATTCTTCTAAATGCTCCCTCAATCAGCACATGGTCAAAAACTGGAACCACATCATTGTTAATTTATTATAGATTACTCTTTATATTATACCATCTCATAATACATTATGAATATGACTAGATAAGATCAATTAAAAATCCAAAAATGGAAAAGGATGAGGACTGAGGATGCATAGATGGCAAGGCGAGGAGGAGACAGAGAATGAAAAACTTCTGGGGGAAAAAACCCAAGAACTTCCCCCCTTAGGGCCTTTGCTGAAAGCATTGAAATCTATGAGAAAAATATGAAGACATTAAGCTGGTGGGTTTATTTTGGACTAAATGCCAAAGAGCTTTTGCGTAGCATTTCAAATAAGACTGCTATTGTGACTGGTTAGACAGAGAAGCTCACTGACTACTAAGCATCAAAGACCGTGTAAGACCATTTCTAGAATGCCTCCGTCTGAATGTGGCTCAGTTCCACATACACAAACCTAGAGTTTCCTCCTTTCACTCCATTATTCAACAGCAGTTACAGTTGGGATATCATGCAAGAATCACCCAATATTCCAAGCCCTACGTTAAGGTGATAAACAGCTACCTGAAGCTTATGGGTGCTTCCTCCCATAAGATGTATTCAATCACACAGAAAAAGAAAAATCCCTAACCTGTATTACTTGTAAAAGCTCATTATGATTAAGCTCTTCACTGTCCTATAATTGAAATAATTATTACAAATAACTGTCTCCTAAAAGTAAGCTCATGGATACAGATTTCAATTGTGAACCATCTGGTTGTAGTTTTCCACCTTCCAGCACGGGTGGTGATAGCGGTCATACACTCTAAAATGAAGTTTTAAATAATTTTATCAATACGCACAGCATTCAAGTAATGAACCCCAGAAGTCTCAGCTTCCTAAGATATTTCTGCATTAGAAAAGACAGATGACTACTGAAAGGTAAGTTAGCATTTCTGCAGCAAACATTACCCCAGTCTAGCACAGGACATAAAACTTGCCATTTGCACCATTAGGTTTGCCAGGACAAATGAGAGGCTGGGTGTGATGTATGGCACAGGAAGGCAACCACAGCTGTTTGCTTCTGCAGAGGAGGACGTAGGTGCTCTGCACCTGAGTCTGCAAATATTTATTAAGCCCTTAACAGTGAGGTTGTGATGTTCAGAACAGCCACTGCTGAAAACCATTATCTATGGATAATTAACTATGTCAGGACACTGAGGTCCTAACATGAGGTCCTCATAATTCCCCACTAAGGGAAAGACAGTACAATGTTATTATAATATATTAGTAATATTTAACAACAGGATCATACTATTTGTGTTTTAATAACGGAGGCTGAATACCATAGTCAGGATTAAATTAATATTAGTTTCTGATAGTGCAGTTTAAGCCAGGTTTAGCAAATGCTCAGTTTTTGTTACTACTAAGCAAAGTGATACTCCAATAAACAATGACAACATCTAAATAGAAAATTATTTTACTTGTAAATAAAGCATTTGTGTCCTTGCAGGTTTAATTACTATTAATGCATTTTTTCCTATCATTTTCCAGAAGTCTAAACTTGGGAGGAAAAATGAAATTAAAAAAAAATTCTTATTTTTAACTTGGCCAACATAATTCACTTGAACTTTGGGAGCCCTTATATTTTTTTCAACCAATTTTTCGAAACAGCTAGAAAAAAAAAAATTCATCACACAATAAAAAGGCTTTTCGACACATGAAGACAAAAGCTTCAGGCCGTTTATTAAGACTACTTCCTACTGTGTTGGGCTTTGTTTTATCTCATAATTAAAATCACACCTGAGCTGGGCCATCTGTGAGAGTGTATTAAGTTTCTTACAAAACATGAAAATCCTTTCATTTTTTCCATACAAACGCCAATAAATCTTGTAGGGTTATTTTTTTGTGTGTGACACAGAAAAATAATATGCTTAAATAAAGGCCAGGCTTTGAGCAAAAAAAATGAGCAGGCAAACAAAATGATTTTTCTGTATTCATCTTCAACTGCCCCTCACAATAATTGATACATTTTTAAAAGTTGTACACTTGAACTTTAAAAAAAAATACTTGACAGCATGTTGTTTTACTACGGTTTCTTTTGTAGGATAAAAATAAGAATTAGCAAAAATTGAAGGAAGGCTTTTCCATATCAGTTAGCAATTAAGAGTGTGCAGAAAAAGTCAGTCAGCACTTTTTGAGATCACCATCTACGTTAGCACGCTAATGCATATGCTAATAGGTTCTAGTAAGAAAAAAGAAAAGTTACATATTTCATAAACACAGGTATGGCATAAAGTTTAAGGGAGGTTTGGTTTTCTTTTGCTGGATTTTTTGTTTTGGCAACTTTGTTTGTTTGCTTTAAAATACTCTGATGAGACACCAAGAGGATTTCCTTGTACAGACACTGTACAGAGCAAGAAATCCTAAGTACAAACCAGCTCCATCAATAGAATGTCTTCAACAAAGTATTCTGTGTGCAGTTACACTGAATGACTAATAACAAGAGGACCTGAATTCATGCTAAAAGTCAGAGAAACACAGTAACTCGCCTTGAACATGTGAAAACTCACATACATGATTCTATTTATATTGTTTCAAACTATTTTCCTTCTAAGAAACAATAAATGTTCTTGAAATTATCTTGTTTAATACTTCTGCTGAGTAAGGAACCAAGCCCATACCAACATCTTGTTTCTTAATCATGTATCTTTGATTAAACAATTTAATTTGCATAGTATTATGGTAGTCCAGCAATCCTACTCGAAGTTCTCTCTCCAATTATGTTACAGCTAATTCAATCCATTTTTGTAAAAAGCAGTTTTGCAATACCTCAGTTTTCTTTCCAAATGCAGATTTTCCCTTTCAAAGTTGGCCTAGAGCTAAGAAATAAAGGCACTTTATTCTGAAAAAAGAAATCTTTTCTCATTCAACTGCATAAAATTTTTTCCTTATATTTAAAAGAGAATTACTTTGGTACAGATCATTTTATGTGTTGAATGAAAACCACAAAGATTTCTCAAATCAGATGCATCTCTTTCTGTAACAGTATCACAATCAAAGTCTGAGATTCCATCACCAGAAAGTGTGAAAGAAAATTTACCAGGACCTGTGCTCTAATTCTGTTCTCAATCACACTAACTTAAATCAAGAGTAACTCTCTTAAACTCAGCAGTACTGCAATGGTGCAAAATTAAGCTGGGAAGAGACAATGATGACAATAATCCAGAGACTTTCACGTGACTTTAAGCAAAATAAAAGTTATGGTTTTGGATACTCAGCAGTCAAATTATCCCTTAAGAAACCAGTATGGGACATCTGAATTCTCAGACTTCTCTCCTGCCCTCAACCTTCTGAACCTAAACAAACTCATGAGAACTACACTACAGCAGCTGCAGAGAGCCCCCAGCTGTGATGCAGAATCCTAAGTGGGAGTACCCCGCAACAGGGGAATTGCTATGGCAGTATTTATGGATAATCTCTGTATATAGGTTGACATCCTACAGTGTAGGAGATCATAACACACATGACCAGCTGAAGCAACCCCACATTAAATGGGAAATTCTAGCATCACCTAGAACTTTCCCCCTTCTCTTCTGTGGGAGACAAGGAAAGAATGAAGCCAAAAAGGAACTTTGAGAAGCAACACCTCCAGGTCTACTCTCAAGGAGATCCTGTTTTTACACCTCACTTTGCCCAGGGCTCTACCTAATGCAGACCTTCCCTCTAAATAAACTAAACAAATAGAAATACAGGGTTCTGGTCAGTTGAAACTTAGTTGTTGCTTCTGGGAATAAACCAGAATGTGTGCTGTTGACTCTGGGAAAAGGATGGACCTCTAAAAGATAACACAAGGCACATTTACTGTAAATTCCAAGAAGAAAGAAAGAAAGAAAGAAAGAAAGAACATACATTATCTATGTAGTCATTTTCAGGCTCTAATGAGCATTTTTTTCCCCTATTCAAACATATAAGAGGTCTAATTTACAATGTCAGCACTATTTTGAAAATGTTTTCTTCCCTGTGTAATGAATAATCCAGAATAATTAGAACTAAATTAAGACTGTCAAAACAAACCAACAATATACATTTAGATGAATTATCCTTACTGTTTTTCATTATTGTGTTTGTTCATTTTCTCCTCAATTGAATTCATAACATTTACTCATTCACAATGGGTCTGTACATTCACATCTGCACTGTGGTTGCCTATGGAAAAGTATCAGCTTTCAGTATTCCTTCTCGTGTGCCCTCCCAGCTGTAAATGAGGTTAGGAAACAACACCATAAACACAGAAGGCCTTTCGAAAGGTAAAAGAGTGGAAGAATAAAAAGCCTCTCAGGAAATTTGATTTGCACTTTGGTTTTATTCTTAAAGGAACACCCAAAGCTTAACAGCATTTAAAACTATTGAAATACGAGATATTAAAGGAAGAGACAGCAGAATAAGGCATTATATTCTACAGCAGTCCTGTATTATTGCTATAAAGAGCAGAATAAGGCATTATAGTAATAATAAAAGTGTACTACTAAAATATAAATAGCACTGAATGCTGATCTCATTGTTCTGAGCAATGGGCGGCTTTATTTTTATTATTCCCCCCCACTTTTATTTCTTTTTAGGAAATGAGTGTTTGCAATTCCTTCAGCAACAAAAACAGGACACACACACACAGATATCATAAATAATGCCCATATAAACCCATGCTAATTTATATAATGTGAAACTCCAACACAAATTACTTAGCAGTGAAATTGCACCTCCTCTTATTGTGTATGCGAAATAAAGGCGAACAGATGTGCTCTTCCAGACCGAGCTATTGCTAAAATTAAACCAACAGTCATTTTACAAACCAGCGAGCTATTTCATGTGCCTCTACAGCACTAATCATCTTTTCTCCACCATCCCAGCCCAACAGAACAGCGAGTTATTTATAGAGTTATCTATCTTGCACTTTGCAGATGATGCCTAACATTATGACAACAGTGAAAAGGTCTCCGTACCTGCCTACCTAAAACAAGTTTCTGTAAAGTAATGAACAGAGACAGCTTGGGGACTATCCACCTGCACTGCCTGCCTTTTACTGCCTGCAAAGTGAAACCACAAGGGACTGGCAGAAGGTACTTGTCTGACAGGGCCAGGACAGCCTTTCTCCTCAGTGACAGCCTGGGCCTCGCCTTTTAAACCTGACCCACCATAATTCCTTCACAATGCAGCAGCGAGGCAGCTGACAGTAGCAGCTGCACCTCCTAAGCGAGATGGATGGAATTTTCATAACTAGTTCCCCAAGTTACATTTTACCTTCAAGATAATTTATGAGCTTCTGTGGAGCCTTGAAGAGACAATATGCTTGCCATAAAATTAACTGTAACAGTCTTGTAGGTTATAATTAACACTGGGAGGGTAGCACCAACTGGATGAAACACATGGCATAATTGATGGTGAAACTGGAAATTAAGGAAGCTAACAATATCATTACTGCGCACATCACTTTAGTGAAACCTATGCTTTCCAGGGGTTAATTACAATCCCCTTCCAACGTACACACTCTGACGGGGAGTGGATGAGTGTCACAGCTAGGAGGAGGCAGGTTTGCTGGCAAGGCCACCTTGCACCTGGACTGATGTATATATTGTTTTTTTTGCCTGGAAGAGATATACATGTCAAAGCAGCAGCACCAGCACCTGAACATCTGGCAGCAGGCACACTGTAGCTTAGAGATAGATGATTGCTCAAGCCTCATAGAATATTTCATTTTCGCTGCAGCCACCAGACTTAATGGCAAAGAAGAAAAAATCCTCAGTGATATTTCACTTAATGACATACATTATTAATTTAAATGACTTGAGCAAAGAAAAACATTTTAACTTTATATTGCTGTAACTCAGCAGCAAATTAAGATTTTTTTTTCATCAATGTATTATCAATTACATTAAGTCTTTAGAAACATGCAGAGCAGTCTTTTTAGAATCTCATCTTTCACGGGAATACTGAACTGAAGATGCAATGCTAGTGAGCTAATTAATCAGAAATAATATTATAAACTGCTGCCATCTTTGGGAAGGCGAACATGGAACTCATGTACCTGCATCTAAGACTCCATTCTCTAGCCAAGTCTTAAAGAATCATTAGTGAAATATATTTTTTTGAATCTCTCAAATTATTTTAATGAAACTTTTTTTGTCCCTGGACAACATATGTGAAAATGTACAGATAAATGATGCAACAGTGTCACCTACAGGCAAGCACAACAGGCAGAAGCCTCCTCCAGTATTGCACCCTCTTACCTCTCAAATCCTTCTCCTCCCTTCCTTTCCCTTCCTCCAACCACCCCCTCAGTCCCTAATAATACACACCTGGATTCGGGGATTATCCATACGTCCAAGTAGGAAAAAAAGGGCAAATACCTAAAGTGCTTTCAGGATGGTCTAATATAAAATACTTAGATCTTTTATGCATTAAACTACATAGCCTTACAACAAACATGCTGCGCAGCCAGCAAGTCACCTACACTGGAGTGGGTACTGGGATTACTTCACCTCCCCTGTGCACTTGCTCAAATCTACATTAACTAGGTGGTCAAAAATAATTCTGATGAAAATATTTTTCATATCTCAGGAAGACCAAATGCTGACATTATTAAATATGAGAAAATAAAAATGAGAAAATGTTGACTTGCCTAAAAACAACTGGCAAAAATTTTAACAGTATTGTCCAAACTTGTACAAAAAAACACCCTCCAGCATAATTTGGGGCTAAATCTAACTCCAGCATATCCACAGGCATAACTGATAGATCCATTCAGCTTAACCTTGCAGAAAAAGTGGAACACCCTCTTATTGGTAGCTCTTAGAATTCTCAGAACTCTCATTTTCCAACAGAATACTCTTTTCTCCTAGTATTACTGCCCTCACTTTAACACTCAATAGACTTTTCTTGGCTTCTCCCACAAACCCTGCATTTTGAGAACTTGTTTCTCAATTTTTTGATACTTTTCAAGATACCTTTTTGTTCCAATTATTTCTCTCTCTTTCTAATCATATCACTGATGTCCACCATTGTTACTTTAACACACTTCCTCCCATGAGTTCCTATCTGCTCCACCACCAACCCAGGGTAGATGATCCCTCAAATACAGCAGTATGGAAATATGAGTACTCTATTTCATACCTCTGAAAGAGTTCTCAGTTACTCAAGTAAGTTATAATAGTGTTTCCTATTACTATTACATATGCTCTAAGCACTGTTCCCATTTGGGGCTGCTGTCATTTACCAAAAAAAAGACAAATAATATGAAAACAACGTATGCTCTGTAACAGGTCCCCAGGTTCTCTGTTTTTACAGAACCTCTTAAGCTTAAGAAATGCCAACTTCTCTTTTTTAGCTATTTTAAAAGATCAGCATAGTTTATAATTTTATAATTACACAGCAGTAAATTCAAACAAAATAAATTGAACAAATATTAGTAGCCAAATCATACTCTTCAAATGCCCAAAAGATCTCATCAGTAGCAAGTAAATCAAATCCTATTCTCCAGTTCATCTTGGTTTCTCAGATTAGCTGATACATCTCCAAGCCATTCTTTGACCTCTCCGTGGACTGCACTCCCCTCTTGCCAATCCTGTTAAGATTGCCCAGGAATTTACCCCCTCTCCCAGCACATGATTATCTGCATGTGCTACTATAACTTTAATGCAAGCAAACTGTAGAGCAATGCACTAGACTGAGCCTCTTTTTGCTCACAGCCATCCATGACATTCACTGGCTTATCACCACCTCACCACCGTAGCCTGGACTGCTCAGAGCATTGACAGCATCTTGCTCAGTTTCAACATCCATTTAATTTTTGGCTGTTCCAGAAGTGCCAGCAACGGTACCAATTAGTGTCAGCTGTAGCAGTTGCTTTATGTGATATACACACCTGCCTACCAGGGCTGGAGAACCGATGCATTTTACATAGGCCATCAAACACAGATACCCAGTGGGAATAATCTTTGGCACTACCTACCTGAACCATATTTAAACTGCTGACCTGAAAACAAAAGGCTTTGTATTTCACTGCCAGTCCCTGGAGCCATCAAGTTCTATATATGTGGAAAAACTTTAATAACACAAGGCTGACAGCCTTTAAGACTTCAGTCAGGAACTTCCGTAAGCACGTGCTCACTTACACTCATGGTATGACATGATCAGCACCATTTGGCTGGGTAAACCCTTTCAGTTATCCTCTGCTTCATCATCATTGGTAATGTATACAGATTATTTAACACACCTCCAAATTAAACTTATTTGATTCAGCTTTACAAGAGCTAAAGTCCAGTTTGAATAAGGCTTCTATCTTTTTACAGAAGAGAGAATTCTATCTTTAGACTCTTAATTTTAAATGCCTAGTTTTAGACAAAGTTTGAGCTCACAAAAAGTTTGCCAGTAGTGTAATGGATGTTAGACACCATGACATTAGCACATTTTGCTGAAGGCAAAGGAAAGTATGGATTGATACTGCAGAAGAAATAGACCTCAGTGGATAAAATAAAATAAATCTATGATAATTTTTCATTCACTGGACCCCTCACACCTTATCCCTAGTCTATAACATCAGGTCTTTATCTAACGTGGGCAGCTATAGAGCACAGCATAACACGCTGAACCTTCCCAGCCGTTCCCCTTTCCCCCGCCTCTGGTAGACACCATTCTCTCCTACAGAAAGGATGACAGCTGATGCTAATGCTACTTTGTGGTTCAACTGTCTGATGATGTGGCTAACACTTGGTCTCCACAGATTATAAATTTGTCACTTCTGTGATCTAGTCAATCTCCAGTATCCTGCAGCCTGGAAATGCAATAATCTCCATTTCCAGCGTTCAGGTCTCCCCATGGTAGTGAACAAATCATTGTCAAGCCACTGGAAAAACAACCCTATCTATCTTTCTTGTACTGCAATTATGAAAGCTTACGTAAATAAGGAAATGTCACCAATGCTGAATTTAAAAGCCTGTCCAAGTAAAATCAAACATAAAAATCATAAATCATTGAATAATCTCTGATAGAGTGGGAAAATTCTTTATCACCTTTTTTTTTGGATGCTTTAATTGCACTATAAATAAGGACTAAATTTGTGTCATTTGCCAGTTTTGGAAGTGCCATTGAATTATTTGAAAAATTCATCTAGCACAATAAGAAAAAATCAAGAAAGAAAAAATCAAAAAAGAAAAATGTCAAAGAAATTTCATTTGGTAGTTATTCAGGTATAGGATGATGCATCTCTATGGTTTTTCAGAAGTAAACCATTAAAATTAAACTAAAATGATAAAGTAAACATTCAGTGTAAACAATCCCTACAAAGTGCCTTAATGACAGTCTGACACAAAGGAAAGCCACACACAGAGACCCAGAGCTGAAGTTCTGTAACTTTTCTTAGATTGCCCTACAATACCATTTGGCTTAGGTTGCTACACTACGTAATTTTTTTGCACCATATTTACTGTGCATATAGTGACATCACAAGGTAAGAGGCAGGATTTTCTGTAAGTAGCCACAGCTTGTAAACATATAGTCTTTCCAAGGGTAAAGGGTCAAGACAGTTTCAAAGGAACAGCTAAACAGCAGCATTTAATCAAGCTGCATTTCCATTGTTCTGTAGAGTACTTGGACCTATTGATGCCAAGCTTGGCTGCTTCAAAGACTCCTCCATACAAGAAACACAGGTGAAAGACAGAGGGAGAAAACAGGAAGGGTCATGAGCAGCAAAAGAAATCTGGCAATAAGCAACTGGAGAAAAGTCAAAGGTCAATCAAGGCAGCTGATGTCTAAGCATAACTACAGCAGGAGACCTGACGACTTCATTGATGTTGCAGTGTTTTCTCCACTCATTTGAAAGCTGCAAGGTTGGTTTCCAGTCTGAAACATCATCTTGATTAACATACTGTACTCAGGATTACTGAGCCACAATTTACCTTCTGCACATTGTCTAAGTATATTTACATTCTGAAAACCTGTTTTAGGTTACATACTGGGTGCTGAACAGTTTCATTTTCTTCTTTTAAGGAATATTCACACACATAACATCTAAAGTATGAATGTCAAAGAATCCAAGGGGAATTTTCATTTTTCTCCCTGTGATTTCCAAAATGGTGAATAAAAATTTTGGTGTATGCTCATTGCTAACTTACTGAGACCCATTGTCCAGAGAGGACAAATGTTATCAAAAAACACACTGGAGATCACGCAGCTGTATGTACTGAGATCCTTACTAATTTCAGAAACATGGATACTGGATTCCACAACATGGAAAAAACAAATCTGTCATTCTCATGTTACACAAAACAACCACAAGTTTTAAACAACCCAAATACTTCCCCCCACTCTCTGACAAACTTTGATACCTCTGCAGTGTGTCTGTAAAATTTTGGGAACTGGTATAGCTCCTATTGCAGTAGTTTCTGAAGAGTTCACATTTCATATACTTATCATCTCGTCAGGTTTGTGAGAGTTTAAAAAAAATTCAGTATTTTCAACCAGTCTTTCAACTGGTATTATTACATTTCTTTTAAAAAATAGCATTCATGAGTTCCTGACAATACACAAAGCCTATGACAGGAGAAAAAAAAAGCTCCGATTTTCTCAAAGCCCATGTTAACTTCTTAACCCATCAACATTTCCCCTGCTACAGAGCAAACACGGTCCTTCTTTACATCAACACCTCTTTCTCCTACTGAAGCTAAAAAGAGTAAAATCTCCCTCAATAACCTCCTTAATTATGATCTAAAATTCCAAGATACAAGTACATTAGGCGAAAGAAGAAAAA
The DNA here is from genome assembly GCF_000691975.1 of Corvus brachyrhynchos. Taxonomy (NCBI): domain Eukaryota; kingdom Metazoa; phylum Chordata; class Aves; order Passeriformes; family Corvidae; genus Corvus; species Corvus brachyrhynchos. The sequence goes on from NW_008239324.1 coordinate 8,712,691, forward strand.
ATTAACTTTTTCTTCAAAACAGAAAATAAAATCTATAAAATCTTCCAGTTTGTATTATTTAACATGCAGGCTATTTTAGGATTCTATGATAAGAGTCTTTGTTTTTCTCATAGAATTGAAGTGTTATCATAGATTAGGACTCAGTTTTCTCACTAGGTATTTATAATTTACACTCCTATATAAATATCAACATAGAAATCCAGATTTCACTGTTGAGAGCTAAGACTATCTCTGTAGTATTAGTGCTCATTGTAGCTAGAAAAAAAATACATACCTTTAAATTGTTATGTCAAAATTATGAGATCTAAGAGAAGGTTTGACAAAGGCAAAAAATGCTGAGGAATTATAGCTCACATATGACTTGAAACCTGAAACTAATATGATTTGCCACAAGTAAGAGGTTCTTTCTTCCACTGCCATGCAAAAATGCAAGAATATAACCATTCTAGAAATACAGTGACCTAGTCTACAAAATATTATGGGTTATAGAATGACCCCATAAAAAGAGATTTTTTACTGTGTTATTCTAATGATGCAAGGTTATAAGTTATTGATTTTTACAAGATATAATCAATTAACACTTTTCTGCTGTTTATATCATGAACCAGAAGAATTTTGTGTTTACTTTGGTACAGATTATTTATTAAATGTTTATTCTGTTTTCACAATGTCAATTTGTCATTAGAAGATTTAGAGAGAAGTTAAGATTTCAGAATTTGGGTAAGTCCCACAACTATGAAACTTCAACAATCATTAATAATTTTATCAAACTTTCCACTTCATGTCTTTCCCCAAAACTTTATATTTTCCAGTATCTGGCTGGATTTCCCCTAAGAGAAATGATACAATTTCACTGAGGGGAAATAGCAAAATGGACATCAGAGTCTGTGTCACAATAAAACCATTTTGTACTAATAAAATTTTTCGATTAAAAACCCCATACTTTAGTAATGGTTTAACTAACCATATTTTTCCCTAGCAGTTAATATTTTCAATGCAGTTAAACACTACCCTTTAAATTAATCTCTTGTTGATTTATTGATGACAAATTAGTTTGGTACTTAATGTATCTCCATGAAAAATACAACAAAACCCTACTAGCAATTAAGTGCAGTATGTCATGCAAACATTAAAGACAATGCTATTATAACATGATACAAGTTCTATTAGGAGAAATAAGAGCTACAGTTTTATTTCACTATAGCCCAGTTCTCTCAGGCACTTACTGGTCAGGAAGAGTGGAACATTCTCTCTTGAAATTCAAGTACTTTTTTTTCCCCCTGTTTCTTTGTGATATAACAACTTTGCTGGTTCCAGTTAAAAAGCAAAATAAAAAATGTCAATAACATCATCAACAGGGAAAATATTAAGGTCTTTTTAAAAAATGAATCAGGTGCAGATATTGAACTGTACTTTCTCATCCTTTGTCTCACTTTTCAAATGATAATTTCTTCCACAGTCACCATTAAATCTTGATCTATTCCAGCTCTCTGTATGGGTCATTGATTCTAGATGTACCATGGTTATTTTTAAATGTTTCCCTTTCGTAGAGAAAAAGAGGGCTGTCTAGAGCCAGATGGGTAACTTCACACTTCATTTATCAAACCCAATGCATTAGACTCCACCCTCTCTTTCCCACTATTGCTGTTAAATTTCCATATAATTTGGTAACAATTTTCATTATCATACAGTGACCCTAAAAAGTCTATCCAGGTTTGCATGGTTAGTCCGAAATTCACAGCTGTTCCCTTCACCCTCTGTTACAGTAGAATCTGAGGTTCCCCTAACTTTATAAGCTGAACAGTGACCTTCTGTAAGCAGAGGTCAAGAAGGGGTCAGTTCAAAGGGCTAGAGCAGCTCTTTAACAGCTATAACAACCTGTCCATCAGGCACTATCATGCAGTATAAACAAATCTGGGGCTTTGGAAACTCTGGACCATTTCTGTTAACACTCAGAGGACATTCACTGAGTCCTACCTGAAGTATTTTGGATCACTACCACTCAGAGAACAACTTGAATCCCTGGAAGACCTGCTCAGATACTTAAGATACCGATGACATCTTTGCATCACAAGTCTATGAAATGGTGAGTACAACACTAAGCACACTGCCATGTGTTTCAGGCTGTGGAGCTGAAATAAAATCTTAAAGAGTCATTTCAGTCTGTTAATATGCAGAAACACTGGTACAACTCTCAGCAAAAAACACAAGAATATGCTTTAATGGAGTAGGTACAAACCAGAACAGTTCATATGCCTCTGGGAAAGGCTAAATTTCCAAAAGTTTAAGCAGTTTATATCACCAGTTCCCAACATGTACTTTTTTTTTTAATTTCAGGTGTTAATGACACAAATAAAACACAAGAAAGAACAGAATGACTACATAACTCTACAAAGACCAAGTGCAGAGTGAAGTTTTCTGCCAGCTGCCCTCCCTTCATTGACCTAAATTTCTTGAAGTTGTACTGTTCATAATCTGCTCTCTAATGCACAATGTAAGGTAATTAGAGTCATCTGTATTTAACTTCCACAGGAAAAAAATTCTATTATCTAATCTAGCTGATCCCCTGATAGCCTGTTGAAAGTAAAGTACTGTAACCTATTGCCTGCCCTTTGACAAGTGCTAATTATTTCCTGTCCAAGCACATTTTTCTCATGTAATTCCAAAGTACACAATAGACTGATCTCTAAAACATGGGCAGCCCTGCTCGTACCACGGCGGACGTTTTATAACTTTCAGCACCGTGTGCTCCATGGATGCCACAGCCAGTGTTTCATTCCAGACACGGAGCTGAGGCTTTGATGGAGCCAAGTGAGGTGTACGGTAACAGTCTCTTTATGCAGATCATATGGATGAGACTCCCAGATAGGTCACTGGGATGGGAAACATCAAATGGAAAGAAAAAGGATTATGGATATTTAATACTCAAAGGACACTTTCTTTCAGAACTTTCAAGGCACAATGCTCTTGAAATTTTCTTTCAGGTGTTTAGTTTTAAGAAGGCCTGCACTTCATCTGCTTGTGCCTCTCCCACCCCCCAAGAGCTGCAGCTTTGCTGTGTCAGAGGCTGGGCTACGTCTCTAACTGCAGCCCTGGCTCCAGCCCCAGAGCTCCCTGTGAGCAGTGAGTGGGGCCAGGAGCACTGAAACCCACAGTACTTCTAAATTAATCACAACTGCCATGATATCTGATGACTTTGTATATTAGGAAATCACTGTTAAACAAAATGAACTCTAAAAACGTATCCCACTCATTAGGAACTTTCTATTCTGTTTCACAATGAAGATGCACATGCCCCACAGAAAAGCTTTAAGTGATTTCCTCTGTTTCCAACATAGCTAAAACATCTGCATTATTTAGTATGTATGGTGATGGAAGGCAAAAAACCAAATAAACAACCCCCCTGAAAAAAAAAACAACAAAACCCAACCAATCAAAAAACAAAAACAAAAAAACAAAAAACCAAAAAAAAACCGAAAAAAACCAACCCAACAAAAAACCCATAAAAATCCCTTAAATTGCTCAAGAAGAAAAATGTAAACCCTATATGATAATACGGAAAATATTTTAGAGCCAGCTTACTCAGAAATCTTAAATGAGTAGCATACAAACAAACATTCCATACTGACAAGGACACAAACTTATAAAACACAACCTGTAATTTTAAAAATAATTACATGTAATTATGTTCAATTTTTATCTAAAATTTCTAAAATGTTTCATTTACTATAATTATTTGGAGCAGGAAAGATACTCAAGTGCCAGACACAAAATCTAGAGATAACATTTTAAAAGCAATCTCATAGAATCTTCAGGAACTACACCAGCAAAATACAAGAGATTTCCCTTAACTGTAATATTTAGTGCAGATAAAACAATCATGCCAGTTAAATGCTAAATTTGCATAACAAAAATCTGATTTAAAAATACTTTTGACTAAAAACTATATTTAATTGTAAGTAAGGAACATCTCCTGGTTTTAAATATATATATTTGGCAGAAAAATTTCACAGACTGCTAGATATTGTATGTAAATATCAAATAAAATAGTAAGAGATTATAAAATTAGTATAAACCTATAGCTTTTAGACATAGGTGTGAAAAAAGGTAACATCAACTCATTCAGCAGCTAAAGAGAAGAACATAAGGTAGAACATGGTGGAAATTCTCTTTCATTCACCTGTTTCTAAACAAACTAAAAGTATGGTGTATCTGGTGCTTCTGAAATGCATTCAGCTGATTACACACCAGCAACATAAACCTTTCCAAACAGAAACATAAACTGCTTTTTAACACTGTTAACAGCACCTCCTGATCTATGGCAGTGGGTTCTCTTTAAGAACTCCGTATAGTAAAACAGTCACACAGTATGAATTCCAGCACTACACACACACCCGTATCACCCAACATGACCCAGCTAACACCAGCAGGACACCACAAGGAAATGGGAGGAGCATGAAGAAAGCAGCCAAGAGGTGAAGAAGTGTAGTTTTAGCAGAGTATTCCAGCCAAGAGCATTGCTCATATTGGCAGCAGTATGTGCAAAACCTGAAGGCACTTTCGGTGGCACCACTCCTCAGATCTGAGTGCTGCCTACCAAGCTGTGCACTGTATGAGCACAGTAAGGGAGCAGCTTACCCCACAGAAACATGGACTATCCCATCCCATTCAAGGAATTCCTATTTGAACAGTGAAAATTTAGAATTTTTTTTTAAAACATCGTTTTTCTCCACTCAAGGGATTTATAGGAGTATTTCTCACCTTGCTGTCCATTCTTTACGTAGCTTTTGTCTCTCCTTAAGAAGTAGCAGGAAGCAGCTGATGGTCTCATTCCTTTGTTCCTCAATTTGTTGCTCTTTTCTAACTTCAGAGAGGACCAGACTTGTCTTAAAGGGAGGAAACACATAAAAATTATAATCCAGAAATAGAAAACAATGTGTAAAATTAATAAAAAGCCCATAAGCAAATAAGGACAGTAAATCAATAACTTTTTTTATTACAGTTCCACTGCTGACAAATCAATACAGTAAATGATGGTTAGAAATGGCCACCATATATTTGGTATTTAATCAATATACATGGCACATAAGGTAAACCTAAAAATCTCATTGCCTTAAGTATCACAACAAGACATTGTGTATTCTAGCCCACATTTTCTTGAGGCATAGTTATTTTCTAAATATTATCTTGTATCAAATAATATCAGAAGTATTTTCCTCAATGTAGCATTTGTTTGGGGGATTTCACTCTCCCCTTTGGTCCTTGCTAAAGCTATTGAAGAAAATTGTTTGTATTGTACCTTCTGAATGGAATTTTTGCTGATGTCCCCATGTTCTCTTTATCATTAAATACTTCAAATAAACAACTAATAAAGTCTTTTAATATATGGAATAAATTAGAAAATATATATACACATATATATACATGCAATGGGTTTAAGTAATCTGAAGGTGGATGACGCTCAGTCTCTGCAGATCAAATGTTACTGGCCTTACCAAACGTTGTGCTGACAGCTGATGTAAGAGAACTGGAGATGCTCTTACCATCCTTCATGCTTGCACCAAGCTGACTCCAGATCCCTCCCTCCATCTTTGCCTACTAACTCATGCACCATTTTCTCCTCTTCTTTCCCTGCGCTTCTCCACGTCTACCAAGTTGGGAAGGAAATGGTTGATGCTCAGCTACCAACCAGTCTTACATCCACCAATGCCCATGTGCTCCTCAATGTGCAGCAGGGCCACCATGGCAGAGACTGAGAGTCTCTTCAGTGAAGGCATTATATTGCCTTTTTCACCTCAACCAGCCTCCAACATACACTGAATTATTTTTGATATTCTAACCTTTACTCACATGTTCTAAAAATGTATCAAAGCATCTAAATGCTTTTGGGAAGGATGACAGAACAGAATTCAGAAGACTGAATTCTTACACAAACCTGTTTTCACAGAAAAGGAGGCAAAAAAAAGTTTCTCACCTGGGAAGTTGTGCATGTGAGTTTGAAAACACAACTCAAACATAACCAAGAGCTGCAATTCCAATTCCCAGCATAACCCCCCTTATTGGAACAACATGACAAAACACATGGCATATTGCCTCCTCCTCAACATCACATACACATTACATTCTGTCCTGCCCAACTAAAATTCCTCTGGGAATTCGGGGAGAGAAATGATTGTTATTATCTTCAGTTTGGAAAATAGACAGATCTATCCTCGTTCTGATAGGGTTTTTTTTCCACAACAATAACATGCAGATTATACACTTCTTAAACTATGTAAAGTAGGAGTAGCACTGCTACTGCCATGGTTGTTCCAAGAGAGAAGCATGACAGGGTTCACAGAGCCGGAAAATAAATTTATTGCACCAACATCACATGACAAAGAACAAAAAGCATCTTTCTCTCCACCTCCCAGCTATATCTACCAAAAGGCATTACCCCATCATATGGGACTTAAACATCAAGAACATTTTCTTGTAAAAACTCAAAATGTTCAAAACTCTGTCTATACAGATCACATTCTTGACCCTGCTACAAAGCAAACAAAAAGCCAGAGAGCATTTTCAGATAAGGATTCACTGACATGGGTTTCCCTTGCACTGACCTACAACATCTTTTCCACAAGCTCTAATATCCGCCAACTTCAACAATTCTGACCTTAGAGCCTCGCTTCCAGCAGCTGCACAACTTAAAGCAGGATTTGATAGAGGACTACAGCAAGTGGGAACTCACTCACATGAGATGATGTACATTCTTTAATGGTGCAAATTAACACTCCTTGTCATTCACAATAAATATACCTACTAGGGCTTTAACTTTTATATTCATCATGTACAAGACATCACAGAGCACTACAACCAGAGTCTACCTCTGCATTATAGGATGATAAGACTGTATCCATACAGCTAGGCTACAGTCCACCAATATTTCCCTTTCAGAATCTTTGGATAGCCATTTTAATCACAAAGGGAGAGGAAAATCCCCTGGTGATGGTGAGATGTCTGCTTCTCTCCAAGACTTCAGGAAAGTCCCAAGTTTAATGATGCCATGCCTTGCAAAGCTAAAAGTATAGTTATTTGGTGCAACAAACATCAGGATCCTGTAAATAAATGATTCACAAAGTGCAGAGCATGGAGAACTGGTAGTTGCTAAAGAATTTTCAGTCAAAATCTGATGAAAAGGTGATGTTAATAGATTATTATCAGTCCGAGATGGGTGATCACTTCTCCAAGTATTCACAATCACATTGTATGTGATATGGTATGAATTCTGTTGACCTGGTCAAATTGCAAGTTTGGTCCTGAGTATCATTAAGTAAAGTTCCCTCCATCTACAGAAACATCAGAATTCTGGAAACTGAACATAATTTATTTTTTACTGAGAGAACAATTATATTGCTCCAGCCTTCTGTCAACACCTTTCATTTATGTGGTGATGTACATGGCTCAAGTCAAACACATAGTTTGACACTGACATCATAAACGCTTCTTTATTGAGCCCTGTGAGTACAGTCACAGCTACCTGGAGGGTGAAATAGTATTATTAACAACAATACATAGCAATTTAACTGATTTACTTGTTTTCTAAGAGTGCTGAAAGGGCAGTAAGGTCACCTGGAATGCCAGTGCAGGGCTTGATGTGTAGCTTTTATAGAGGCATTTCTTAATAACTTGCTATTCTTATAATCGCAATAAAAATCTTGAATTGTAACAAATAAAGCAGCATTCTGGGTAAAATAATATTATAAAACATGTTCCTTTGCAAGTTTTCTTTTCCATGTAACTTGTTTTGGGATTTATTTTTAACAAGGAGATTCAACATATACCTTGACTGATAAAGGTCAAGGGTTCAAGGCACTCGGCCAAAGATGTTATCAGCTGGGAAAGCCATTTCCTCACATCAACACTGATAAAAATCCATCAGAAACCCGGCTGATACCACCCCTTCTTTTGAACATCACTATAGTTGCACATCCCATCAAAGAAAATCTGATCTTGTGTCTCAATTCTTTTAATGACAGATAATTGCCTGCAGAGGCCTCCTTTGCCCAATGTTGAGTGAAGCCTTCACAATTCTGAACTGGACTCAGCACTGACTTGGTGTTTTTCAGCACACTTGGAACTGCAGAACAGTAGAATAAATAAACAGTGCAACCAGCCCTACAGCCCCTCTTATCTCATCCTTGTGTTCACAGAGATTCTTGAGAGTGGTAGTGTTTACAAACTGGTGAAACTTTCTTTCTTCTGCTTCCTGAGCTGGCAAAAACATATCCTGGACAACCTAAGCAACGAGATTACACAAATTGCTTATCTCTTCTGGGAAGCAACTCCCTGTCTCATTGGCCAGCATACCTCTTTAATAAGCAGCATTGCTCCTATTTTCAGTAAATCTTACCCAATCCTTACAGATCTATTTGTGTATTTAGGACTTTCCTTGTAAATCGCAAATGGCACCAAGTCTTAAAAACAAACACACAACTCTCTTCTCAAAAAGCCCAAAGTATGTGTGTGTGTGTATATACATACCAGGAGAAAATCCAGCCTTTTACATTAAAAATAGTATTTAGGAAACTGTACTCTTTGCCTTCCTCCTGGTACAGCAGCAGAACTAAATTTAGGCGTATCAGGCAGCAGCCATAAGAGCATCTTCTCTCATTATGTAAGAAAGGAAGGTTCTAAGATTAGATTTCAAGAGAGCAACACCCTATTTCTCTAATTACCACCAACAAAATATATCAGAGACACAGGACTGAATAGAAACTGTTATAACCAAGTCTTTCTATTCACCCAGGATACACACACAAAATTAGATACCTAACAAAGGTAATCTAGGTATTGTAACAGGATAACATTATTTTTTCCTTAGATACGCAGCAGAAGAAAGTCTGTTTTAACATC
>NW_008239324.1:8721595-8756859 GCF_000691975.1 Corvus brachyrhynchos
GCTGAACTGTGTGTCCTGGGTGAATATCACAATGTGCTTACAAACAAGCAAGAAAAAGCAACATCTAAACACTCCAAAGCCCACACTGGTACATTTTGAATCTTATAAAGCTAGATTTTTCCTTCCTTCAATACAGACCTCATGAGGAGTCAGACATAAGGTTAGAAACACTGTATAACTGGAGACATGAAGCCTAGTGTTCTGTCAAACAAATTAGCCTTCAGCCTGAACTAAAGTGGCACTTGGGACAGTTTGCCTCTTGGTCCTACTTTATTGGGTCAACAAATCAGATTTTTCAGTCTAAGTTAAGATTTAATTTACTCACCACCAGTTTAAATAGGATAAGCTTCTGAATCTTTACGAACTACTTCTACTTTAACATAGCAGTCATCTCTAAAAAATCAATAACTAATACAGAAAGGAAAAACATTATGAGTAAAATCTCTAAGTAGGGCTAAAATGCTGTCCTGTATTTTCCCTGTTATTTTTGTCATTTGCTTTTAGTGCTAGAAGTATCCTGATGAAATTCTATGAAACTAGAACATAGCCCCTTTTAGAGGAGAGGGAAAAAGAACCTGAAATCTATTAAGCCATGTTAATTTAACATGTTGTAACTCCTCCATGATAAAAAAGCCAGCAGTTGATTACAAAACCCTGCTCATTTCTTCTTTACTTTTAAAATTTCCACTTAAAACACAAGTAAATGTGCCCATTTTCACTGATACAATAGAAACAGCCAGTATGGTTTAAGTTATCACCCGGTAATTTGGGCACATTAAACCCAATTCTCTGCCTTTTGTTTATTAATCCACTATGCCAGATATCACAGTTTCACTCAGCAACCCTCATGTTTTGGATGATATTGAAAAATGAGTCATGTTTGTCAAAGAAAGTTAAAAAAAAAAAAGGTAAAGAGGAAAAAAGTGTTGTTTATAGAAGCCAGCTGCTCTGGCTTCGGCGCCAGCAGCTCTTCATCCTGCTATTTTACGCTCGTAACCCCCACTGCCCCCACTGGCACAGGTACAACTAAATGTTGACTTCAATGCTTCAGAGAGCACTCAACTGATTCTGTACATGATTAATTGCCAAAGACATGGCTGACCATATGGAACAGAGAAAGCATCAAGTAATTCATACTTCTGTATATGATCATTTGGCCCCTGTTGTTTTAATGTACAGGAAAGAGCTAGTATAGCACAGACCTGGTGTCTTGCCCTTGACAGCCCATTAAGAAATCTCAAAGCACCTAGTTGAAGTTATGCTGTTGGCTTTTCAATAGCAGCCTAATAAAACAGAAGCAAAGCTTTCCAACTAGTCTTAAATCTTTCACATACAGTACATTAACCACTGCTGCTAAAACAACTGGTTTCTTATGATAGGAAATGGGATTTGATTTCTAGCCTCTGCATACTTACTGAAAGCCTTTTTCTGACCTTTGGAGGGTTTACAAAATCATTGTTCGTTTTTCCTGCCATTTTCCCAGTTTCTTGCCATGGTGATCCTAATAGATTTGTTTAAGGTTCAGTACATTCTACTCTTACTAGCTGTTATATGCAAACTGTGCAATGAAGGTAGGCTCATGGGAACTGAAAGGAAAGAAATTATTATTAACTATTTTCTTTCTGAGAGTCAGAGAAGTCACTGCAACATCTAAAACATAATTTACTTCTAAGGAGCCTATAAAACAAAACAAAAATTCCTCAAAAGAAGCAATATACTAGCATGTGCTTTCTTTTATCAGACTGGAGACAAATCATCAAATTTCATTTGAGAAGGAAGGACAATTTATTTTAAAGTTGTAGTATTCTCAAGGATTTCTGACACAGACCTCAAGAAAAGAAAAAGGTGCAGACTTAGAATATATATCAGTATCATTAACTACTTTATATTAGTTTTATCTACCGTTAACATCTTTTCAGTCATATGCAGTCAAAGAAAAAACATTTAAATAATGTTTCCCTGTCAAAGCTCTTAAGATGACAGTGCTAAAAAGTTAATCCCCATCCTCACAGATCTTCTGGCAGTTTTGACATACATTGGCAAGGATGCATTTGCTGGCACCTTCCATTAGAAAATATTTACATGGAGTTTTCTTGTCTGAGGATTTTCTAGTTGAGTAAATGATCCTCATGGACTGAAGGGCCTTATATGGGCTATTCTAATCATTAGACATTCATCAGTGGTAATTTCCCAGGCTACTGAGAATTCAGGTAACATTGTTAATACTCCAACAAAACATATGAATAATCTGCAAGCCAACATAAAACTCCTTAACTGTTCTGGTTATTGATTGAGAACTTCCAACATAAAATCAGGTTTTTTAAGTCAAACATTATGTCTGTTTTTAAATAAAATATAAAGAATAGAGAGTTTTATGAAAGACATATCATTTTTATAGCATAAAAGGAATGGAAACGCAAGTTGCTGGTGTGAAACCATTGCCACAAAGATTATACATTCTCCCCTACCATTATATTCAATGGCGCACACCAAAACTAAACATGTACATAACCCAATTACAGAGCAGAATGCTTAAAGTTAGACATATGCTTAAGCTCTATATACAAGTCTACATGCATTAAAATGTAGGCAGCCCTGCCTTGCTTTGAGGTATTCACTGCTGACAACAAAGGATGAATACCTGACTTGATAGATGGGTAGTTTGACCTAGAAAAACCTACAGCGAGTAGATCACTTAGACATTTCCAAAGAAACTGTAGGTCTTGTCTGCACTAGAAAGTTGTTCCATTTATCTGTACCTGTGGAGCTAACGTAGTACATTTTCTAGCTATATGAGTTTAAAGGCCATAAATTAAACCAGGTTGAGCTTATTTGGAAATAACCATTACCTTTATGCCTATATAAGCATATTTATATCCAGGTCTTGAACCATGTATTTAGGAAAAAGGAATCCAAACAGAAGTAATGACCAAGTAATTTTTGGTTACTCTGGCATGCCACAACTGGATGAATTTCCAATTGAGAAAAAAAAATCCTTTTTACTGGATGATTTAAGGCAGTTATGACAAGTCTCTGTAAGATTTTCAATATGTAGTTATAAAGTAAAAAATGTAAAAAGATCAACACTTACAAAATATTTTTGCTGCACTAATCAGTTTGGCAATGTTCTAAAGGTGAAGTATAACCCACTTCATCATGAAAGAGCAACCACACCACTTAGGATATTTGGAATAAGAGTGGCTTAGCATCTTCAGATGTATGGGTGACTGAAAGGTTACCCTTCAGCCACATTCTCCCAGAGCATGGCCCCTCCACCTCTGAATCATCAATAGCACAAAGACCAAGGCAGGCCTAGCATGCATAGTGGATTATATGAAGTGTAAAACATTGTGGGGAAAAAGCTTTTGAAAGAAGTCAGGAAAAAGAAATCACACTTGCAAGAAGATCCAGCTGACAGGCTAGTCCCTAACAAGTGAATATGTTTGAAAACATTGTGAATGCAAGAAAAGAACACGCCTTTTGTTTCCAAACCTACAGTGTGTCTTTACCCCAACTGTTGCCTGCATGGCTGAACATATGTTTTTGGAACAAGAACTGAAGCAGAAAGTGTTCTTTGTTATAATTCACTCCTTTGTATACACCTCCCTTTTTCCATTTTGGTCACATGCAAACAGTAGTTACGCTGAACACTTAAGTTCTGAAGGACTGCACAGCAGTGTATGCTTCAGTGATTATCTACTATTGCTGAAATCAGTTGAGCTAAGATGCACAACAAGACTCACTTGGCTAATCTGCACTCTGGACAGCTTAGATTTTGCAGTACTGAATCACGCTGAGTACAACCTGCACATGCTCACTCAGCCAGCAGTCTGAATTCTCATCATCAACAATTATGTGCAGTTCTAATAAGCACTGAAGAATTACACAACAAATAATTTTATGCATTCAAAATAACTCAAAAGAGTACCCCGTACTTTTCTTAGCATCTCAAAATTAACATAATCAACTATTATGAATAAATTAGGGTAGAGGAGAGAGGAGAGGAAAAAATGATGGGCTTCAAAGCCAGAAGTAGATAATACTATCTCACAGACACTGAAATGAACTGTAGTTCAAAATAAATACTCATATAATTTTACTGATTCGAATGAAATAATTTAACATGTGAGGCATTGTGACTCATCTAATTTATACTGAAGCCCTACCACTCTAAGTAACATACGAGCTTCTCTTAAAATATTTATAGATGCAAACTTGTACCAAAATCGCCAAACTAGATCTCCGCTCTTTGTAGCGCTCAAAATGCAAACTGGAATCTCTAAAGGTAAGAGTAATAATAATAAAAAAAATTTAAACATCCACAAGTTATGACAAAAAATGGAGTGAGTGCTAGATTCTGAATTATTACATTTTTATTTGTGACTATCTTTTAGTGTTTAATTACATGTCACGTTACTGATTTTCTTGAACAGCACATCTCAGCATCTATTTAGTATGGAAAAGCCTAGAATACCAGCATTTTTCTCCCATCACTGAAGCCACTACCTGTTGCCATCAAGCTACTTACTGCCTTAGTCACAACATCTTTTAACACACTGTCCACTAAAATATAGTTATGTAGAAATTTAAAGTGTATTTCCAATGTCATTAGTTTTATTGAAATAATTTAAAACAGAAAGTCAAGTTACAGAATGGGTTAAACACTGCAGAATGAAGAAGCTGCAAGCCACAATCAAATGAAACAGCAAGCCACATGTCCAGAAGTGCCTGTGGGCATGCTTTGTCTAAGACACATGCCATAGCAGAACAGCAATTTAGTACATATGCAAGATAACCACATACAGCTGAATCATATCTTCAAATGACATAAGGGGTTCAATGCCTTTATCATCCTCACAGCCCTAAATGCACCAGGTCTGTGGATATCCCTGTGAGAAGGGGATTCCCACCATGTTTTTTTCAAGAATGAAGTTTTGTCACACTTGACTCAAGTAACAACTTCATTACCCCCAGTGACACCATGGCACACCATTGTGAAGATTTGAAATTCATAATCATTTAAGTGCAGTAGTGATACCAGCTGTCATAGCAAAACAGACAGAAAGAGAATTGAGAGGACACTGCTGGGAAGAACATAGGAAATAAAACCAAAACAGAGCCTGCTACACTACATGTATTTAATGTATGGGGAATATGACACTGTCAAGCAGCAAGGAGAACACTACCAGACATTGCTAGGAGTTGATGACAACAGCATTAGGAAATACATTTTTTTGGAAGCTATGATCCTCGTTCCTCAATGGAAAACCAGGCTGTCTGATTTCAGTGCCTTATTCCTCTCCAGTGCTGTTACAGTACACAACTATACTTTACATCAAACCATGTGCTAGGTACCTTATGTGTAGGTCATGAAAATGCTGATGATGTGCAGTGTAAAACATACAACAAAATGCAATGTACTAGCAAATTTTAAAAAATGGGGAGCTGACAAAGGAAAACAAACAGAAAAGCCTTCTGATTTAACTTACTTCAAACAGTTGCCCAAAATATGTACCATCACTATTTTGGATTCAGTACTTACACTAAATATGGATTCCTCCTGAAAGAGCAAGGCAACCACTTACTCTTAATTCTCTTGCATTCACATTCAGAGCATGTTCAGGAATAAAGTTTTGCACATGTCATTCCGACTTATTAGAACATAAAACTACATAAACCTGTATTATATATATATGCCACTTACAGATAGACACTAATTTTCCATTACGAGTGATAAAGGGGAATACATCTTACTAGTATATAAAGGCAACACAAATCTTACAAGAAAAAGAGTTAATTGCAAAATTACAGTGCTGAACTGTAGTTAATATATCTGATTAAATGTAACATCCTGTAGGCTCAAAAGAAAACTATACTTTTTTTTTCCAGAATAAAAAAAAAATAAAATAAAATACACAAACCACAGCTCCTCCTAAAGAATATTGAAACTCTGTCTAATCTCATATGTGTAGGTCCCTGTTTGCTGTATACAATATACACACCAGGATGCCACACACCTGCAGTTACTGCTTCATCATATTCCACTTACTTTCAGGGCAGCATCCTGGATCTGGAGCATTAACCTGAGGAATACACAGGCACACCTCCACCCCTTAAGAACACATCACTTCCCACTGAGGTTCTCATCCTCTTGACACACTCAGTTGCCAACTTCCATTCTGCCAAGAACTCAGTAATATATATTGCTACTTATTTTTCTTCTGAATGCAATGTATCTGTATAACCTACACTTTGTAAGGCTGTTAGTGCCAACTGTAGGCAGCTATTGATTAGTCTGATAGAGTTGTGTTCCAGTAAAACACCGTGCTACAACACTGAAGAAGATGATTGAATGTCCAACTACTTGAAAATTTCACCACATGAAAAATAATATATAGACAATTTTCATTAATGTGAAAGCACTCAATCAGGGAAAATAAACTTTAATCATCTGAGTCATGTGCCTAACAAAGAAAAAATCCCGTGTGATCACCAAATCAAACGTATACAAACACATGCGCACTGATTTCTCTCTGAAACAAAAATCACTTGCTGCAGATTCTGGCAACTCAACAGAGATGACATTTGCATGATGTGCTCACAAATTATGACAATACAATTTAGAAAACAGATAACACTGTTGGAGCTCAGACACCCTGTAACAGTGTATTCTATTACCCTGCACCACAGCATTCCCAGCTCCTGCCTCAGCACTCACCAACGCTTCCTTCTACAGGCACGTGAAACAAGATATGGGTTCTCAAGTTCAGCTGCAAAGTCCAACTTAAGAGAGAGGTCAGAGGTGGCTGACTAATCACCTCTGCACTCTTCCAGAAGGAACCGTTAATCCACTGGTAAAAAAGCAATGTCAAGGATGTATTAACACAAACTGGCTGAGCATCCTTAACAGACACGTACTGAGTACAGGCCACAAAGGAGATATTCTCCACTAACCCAAAACAGCTTTTGTATCTGCTGCAGAAATGAAAAATAATAGTTTGTGGAAAACAGTTTGACCTGTGTTCTCTCATACAAAACCTTCCACCATTAAAGACACATCATGACGAGCCGTGCCAGAGCTCTAAAAATCTCCATGTACTGTTACTGTCTACCTGCTTCACCATGATGCTACAGGGCAAATCACACTTCACAGAATTCAGAGCCCACACATAAGAGGCACAGCCTAGGTGAACAATCACCCAAACTATCAATGTGGTATATAAAAATATTTCTCTTCTTAAAGAGGAGAACATATCATTTGATAAACTAGTGTCTCTCCTCAGCAGAGTTTGTGTTCCTTATATTTTTTTCCACTTTTAAATTTTTTATTTAGGATGTCATTATGCAGTCTTTTTATGTGTACCAAATCAATTTTCAGGGATAACCACATTCCTCTAGGAAAAAAAAAAAAAAAGCTAAAACATTTTCGTTAGGATATGGATTGCTTTTTAACAATATTTGACTATTTTTTCCTATTCATTAACAACTCTGTCAAGACTGCATGCTGGAAGACTCATACTTACTGCAGTCTTAAATGCTATACATTTTTTTCGTTCCACCGAAATGTTTCTTAAATACTTACAAACAGAACTACTTAAATGTCAAACTACCACTTATGTTCTTGAGTACTAAGTAATCCTTTAAGGTCGGCAGATTCCATCCTGTTTGCAACCAGTCAAATCAGTTATTGCCACACTGGAGAGATCACTAGATCTAGTAAGTTGCTCTTACTAAAGTCATGTAGAGATGAAGTGTAAGAAAATTAAAACCCAAGACAAAATGTCTCTGCACAAAGCCCAAAAGCACAGCAGTTACTAGGAGGAGAAGTAGTATTTTGAGAAGCATTTCTGAAAACTTGTTGTCACAGCATTTCCATTTTAAAATAGAGCAACCAAATACTACAAAATTAAGTTCATACTGAAGAGTTTTCATTCCGGGGAAAAAAGCGAGATTTCCCTCCAAAATGGTTCAATTTTTGACACAGTGTAGCACTTAAGAACAGGACTTCAACTTTTTTGAAGTTATTTTGGCCTGCAAAACCAACTAAAAGTGCCAGCCAAAGATGACCATCAGCACTGGGCTTGAAATCTCCTAAAATTGTGGGATTCAGGGCAAATTCTAGATAATCAAAATAACTTGTAATATTTCAAGATAATTCTTCCTCCATATATCAGTGACAGGCAGAAAAAAGCCTTCAAACTTCTGAAGCCATTTCAAAAGGCTATACTTTGTTAATTTTTAACTGATTAAAACCACTGAGAATACTATTTTAATTCGACATTTTTAGAAAGTCTTCATTTTAAACATCTTCATCAACACAGGAACCGGCAAATTGTTATGTAAAGGGTTTGGGGTGGAAAAGAGCAGTTCCACCTTTGTTTACTACTTTTTAGGATATCAGGAACAGAAAGAAAAAAAGCTTCTTCATTTTGTATTACTTGAGATGAATCCATTAGCTCAGTTAAAAAAAAAAAAAAAGAAAGAAAAAAGTATCACAGGTCAAAAGAACAAAATGACACACAAAAATCCATTGCCAAACTCGCTGTCGGTTGGATGCACAAGAGTAATGCTAAACAACTGTGGTATGGAGACAAAATATGCTTTCTTTAAGACACTTTTACAATAAGTTATTTAAGCCTTGTGAACAGCCTTGCCTTGCACCCACCCCTCACACATTAACGAAAACAAAGGGGGCCCATTTACATTGTAACCCCACAGTGGGGTTAAGCATGCGACCTTAAAGTATGGTGCTCTTGTGCTCAGTGGAAAGGTTCTTGACAATATAAACAAGAATTACTGCTGTTAGAGAAAGGGAAGACAATTAAAAACAATCTAGGATGCATGTTGTACAGCTGTTCAAGTTTCAGCTACGTCTGACCCCTAAAGATGCTACGGGTTTCACTTCAGAAACTTAAGTCATTTTAGTTTTATTAAAGTAATCCTTCAACAAAAACTGAATTCGTATGACAAACATGAGGTTTTATACGAGTAGCACAATGAAAATTATGTATTGTTGGCAAAACATGCCATTGCTGCAGTTAAAAAGATGTTGCGGTCTGCATATCTCTTTCCAATGCTTAAGCTTGCCAACAGCTGAGCAAAAAGGAAATCTCTGTAATGAATGCTAAGAGAACCTGTTGAGAAAAAACCAACTATTCTTAAAACAGGTCAAGTCACAATCAAATCTGTTTGACAGACCTTTGTATCCAGGCGAAAAAAACCCCAACTGGGTGATTTCAGCAAAACTCTGCAGGCGCAGTGGCCCAAAATAGATCAAATTGCAGGACCAAACAGCCACAACATTTTTTTAAGCTTAATTTTGGATACCATTGATTCCAAATGCAATAAAGACAGACTGCAATTATGGTCAGTAATTTCTTTAAACATACCTACAAATTTTCTAATAACCAAGAAAATAATTAAATTTTAAAGTGAAAATGAACAATCTTTTTTCCCATCAGTCACTAAAAGTAATTGTCTTAATATTGTCCTTAAAAAATAGGGTTAGAGAAGAAAAACTTCTGAGAAAATAACAAAGATCTTGGCTAAGTTTCATAAAACCACAATTTTCCTGCCTGTTTGATCTTTGTACAGTCAGCATAAGCCACTGAAACTCCTCCACAAATGAAAGGCATTCATGGGAAGCCATCAGAAAGCGTTGCTTGTCCTCTGGGAGCCGGACAATAAAAGAAAAGTTTGTGTCTGCCACGTGGGCCTACAATTCAGCTTAAATGAACAAACCATTGCAATATCCTTTGGCTTTGTGAAAACGATACTTCCTACTTTTTTGGAAGAAAGGAAGTCATATATAAACAGAACAAAGGGAAGAGGCAACACAAGTAGAGCCTCTCATAATAAATATTACAGTGAAAGTTTTGCTCATCAAACCAAGATTAAAAACATATTTTAATCTCCCAAGTTTTATGCCTTTGATGTACGTTCAAGAGGAAAGCTTATATATTTTGTAAGATTTACAACATTTCTAGTGGGAATAGCTTAGTATTTCAGTTTTTTCCTCTCTTTCTGAAACTGAGAATGTATGGGGTTGATTCTAACCCTGAATGCTGTGTCATATCAAACACTTTTGTAAAGAATAAAAGGTAGGATGTCTTTTGGACATTTTTCGCCCACAAATAGGCTAGTGTTCTACTGAACAAAGCACTGCAAAGTCATTATAATGGTGTAATGGTAACCTATGCAACTATGGAATACTTCTTAAAATGCCAGCTTTCCTAGACCACAGCAAATTCAAACACTTGCACTAAACTCCATAGCATAGAGAACCACTAAACTGCATTTCCTTGTGGTGCTAAAATTAGGAGAAGGTTACACAGCTTCAGTAGAAAGAGTAGCAATTTATTATCTGTAATTTCACCACTACATGCCCACAACAGCCTGATGTAACACACGAAGCATTAATTTTCAGAATTACAAAACACAAAGCATAAACCTTATGCAGCAGGGGCTCCCTTTGTAACATCTTCTGTTGAGTTCTGCATGATTTTCTTGGCCTCCCATACAACCTTTCTGAGCAGCTTTTCTTTATCTTCCTTGATACAGCACCCATTGCTATGACAAAAGGACGTGCTCTTAAAATCACATTTTCTTGCTGTAACACAGTCAAATAGCTGCCCGTTTCCACAGCCTTAGGTGAAGGCAAAGCCACATACACTAATGATCCCCCCAGATGAGGCAAAATAGATGAAAGTTTCAGTGTAAGTAACAATGAATGAGTGGGTAAACACGCTCTCCCTGGTCTTGCAACACTCCTGGCTTTTGGCTTTGGTTTCTACCAACCATTAACTTTGGGGGACATCACCAGAAATTCTCAAGTATAGTTTCACAAACACAGAAGTCAGAAGAGCAAAGGTGAAAGTTGCCAGAACTGTCACTTCATACAGTGAAGGTAAGTGTACTGTATATTGGTAAGACTTAGTTTAACAATATTTAAGGAAGATCTGTTAACTTCAGAGAAATACAAAACTGCTGTGAAACAGTTATAAATGAAGAAAACACTGGGTGGTAGATAGGTGTATACTTAGGAGGTGGAAAGGAAGAAATGGGTGAGGAGGTGACAAAATCTTTCCAGAGCTGCGTCAGCCCCTGGAGAGCTGATACAGACTCTCCTCCACGCCATTTCAAAGGTACGTGGACCACATATGTGTCTTTCCAGAAGTCAAATCCTTTCCAGATCTTTCCAAGCACCCCTGATCAGTCCATTTGATTCCAAAGATACATAAAAGAGAGATGCAGAAAGTTGTCCAGAGATGGCAACTTGCAGATAAAGAAAAAAAGGAGACAGAGATTTCAAGGACAACAAGAACCTACCATAGCAGATTGTCTTCCTTAAGGAAAATAAGTGAAATGCTGTAAGAGAAGAAAGGGATATCATACCAGAAAATTAATATAGATTTTAACTTAGGAACAGTCAATAAGAGATTATTCCAAAACTATTAGAAAAACAACAATAAATTTATAATCAGAAGTGCCAAAGCTGGAATTACACAAAGAAACTTCAAGGAGCCTGACAGGGAAGACAGGTGTCTTGTCAATAAATACTGTGCCAGAAGAAGGTTCAGGAACAACTTCTTAAGTCATTTGCCCAAAGCAAATAGCAAGCAAATGAAAGTGTGAGGAATAATAGGATTCTTGTCTCCTACTTTCTATTTCCCTTCATGTTGCCATATGGTATCCATATCTGGGAGGATAAGCAGTACTTTGTACCCTGGTGTTTCAGTTTTCATGACACTTTACAAGTCTCATTGCTCATTTCACTGCTTTCCACGAGCTACTCCTTAATGACACCCAGCCATTGCTTCCTTTGCTTTCCCGTAAAAACAACATACTCAGGAAATAATGAATGTATATTTGTCTCTTTCAAGTAACTGCAGCTCCATTTTAACCATTTACTTTGCAATAAAGTTTTTAAAGAGAGCTTTTTTTTACTCCTACAGAAAAAATGTGCGTGTATATCTTAAGGGTCACAATATATTTGTATATTTTTTTAAAATTAGTAATGTCCCATAGCCTCACTTCTGAGATACAACCTACATTAACTCCTCCACCTCAACAAAGAAAAAATAAAATCACAATGCAACAACTGAGCACTCCATAGCTCATTTTGACTCTTCAGCCCAAGCAGAAATATCCAGTGATTGGTACAGTAGCCACAAAAACGACTATCAAATTTCTTCTAATGGCAAGTTTCTAAAAGCATACTTTGCTAGAGGGAGTTACTTAGAAGTAGTTGTGGAAACAAGAAAGAATTGGCGCAGAGAAGAGGGATGTAAGCTTATTAACAACAGCATCCAAGCCCCAGCTGAAAGAAGCACCTGCAAAGGCAGAACTGTTTTGTCTCCTCTGACAAATGCAAACAGTGGACTCCAACCACTGGTCAAGGCAGAGCAGTTTCACTAGAAGGGAAAAGGAATCCTCCAGAACCACAGAGTCCAGGACCATGCCTCAGGTAGAAAACAAACCAGCAATGAACATGACTCAGAGTTACTTTTTGGCAGGGGAGTCTCTCTCTTCTTATTCTTCCTTGGTGCCCAACCTGCTGCATAGTCTATATGAGAAAATTCTGCATTTTTCTGCATGGCAGTAGCCTCTGAAGCAGGTATCAAAACCTGTGTTTAAGAAACAGAATTGTAAACTCATCATTTTAAGATACTTTAAGGCGGGATAAGGCAAAGCTTCTGAAATCAAAACACTGTTCATAATAAATTAGGAGAAAGGAAATTCCTGAGAAAATTTAAGTCTTTCACCTCTCCCCAAAGCCCAGATTTTAATAGAATTTTAAAGTCTATTCCACTCACAAACCATTGCAACTCTCTGGAAACTATCCTAAAGGCTAACTTTTCCCTGTGGTTAGAAAAGTGTTTGCAATGCTACAACATGGTCTCGGAGTGATATTCTAAGTTTTTCACCTTATATGATAAACTTGAATATGAAAAACATATACAGAAATACAGGTTAGATTTTTTTTTTTCTTGATTAATATAGCACAGGGAAAAGATTCATCACTGTTCATAAGAATTCATTCGCTCAGGGAATTTTTTCATCTGTCCTGTCCTTTACTTAGCTAGACGGAAAATAGATTTTGCTGGCTATGTTTAATTTCCAGAGCTGTCACTGTGATCTAAAACATTTATATTGGAGCAACCACATTTATCCTCAGGAAACCAGGAACTGGAGTACCAGTTCAAACACTGGATAGGCTATCTGCTATCTGCTGACCCCAGTGGTGTCTTAGATTTAGAAGCTGTACAGTGCAAATAAGCTGTAAAATATTTTTTGATTAAAACATATTTGAAAAATGGAATGAAACAGCAAAAATGCAATGAAACAGAAAAAATTGACACGGTTTATATATGCTTATTTACTGGTTAGTACAAATGTGAGGCACAAGTAGGTGTAAAATGAGAACATGATATCAATAATTATTATTTCTGATGTAAATCTCTAAGCATACTT
This sequence comes from Corvus brachyrhynchos, assembly GCF_000691975.1. Classification (NCBI taxonomy): domain Eukaryota; kingdom Metazoa; phylum Chordata; class Aves; order Passeriformes; family Corvidae; genus Corvus; species Corvus brachyrhynchos. The sequence goes on from NW_008239324.1 coordinate 8,735,069, forward strand.
TGAATGTCTAGAATATAATTGTATAAATATATGTATAATTTAATTGTATAAATTCAGATTATGGAAAGAGTCACCAAAAAAGAGCATCACAGGCAACAGACTCATAGTCTTACTTGTAAGTCATGTTATTTACTTAAGCCCATTATGCAGATTTTCAAATGGTTGTTTTTAAAAAAAGATTACAACACTTCTGCAAATATTTATGGTTCAACCCAAGAAAATAAATGGTTGTTTGTGATAAATGTAAGAAGGAATCAAAAATATTTTAGAAGACTTTGAAACAGGACTAGCAAAATTCTAATATACTATATATTTGTACAGAACATAATCTTCAATATGAAAACTGCTAAGTACATTGTTCTAGCTATACCAGCTAAATCAGCAAACAACTTTCTCCATCTTTCATGAAGCAAATCTTATTTAGTAACCTGGTTCTTATTATTCTCATTTAAAGGACTGATATTTATATGTCTAAATTACACCTTTAGTTGTATGTTCTTTCAGTCTTGCTTGCTACCTACTAATTTATTTCTCCCCAAATGCTTTTTTTTTCTTTTTTAGTATTAAAAATGGATTTACACAAAACCAATAACAATTTTCAGTAAAAACATATTCTTGTTTTAATCAGGCAGTTCATCACTTAAAATTTCACACATACACACTATTGCAAATGTTCTATCTGCAGACTTTCAGGCTGAATGTTCTGCTACTGTGAGGCCATAATGTAACCACTCCTTCAAGAAAGCTGATTCAGAAATATGTCAGCTGACAAAAAACTATTTTGACATATAAAGTGAAATTATACATTCAGACAAAAGTCACATTTTTAACTAATTGCATCATTTTGTATTAGTAGTTTACATATTTAATATTCCCAGAGCAAGGCCCTATTAAATGCTGCAGCCAAGTTTAAGAGATGAAAATTCAGTTCTTTTTACCCTAGCATCCTTTGCACTTCTAAGACCCTTTATACTTCCATTATATTTATTCCTATTTCTCTCACTTGGCTATTGTTACTCCCTCTTTTCTGCAACCTATTTCCCTCCCAATTTCTCGCTCTGGTCACAAAACCACTTTGACCTTTAATTCTACCTCCTACTGAACTACTTCAAATGCTTTCAACACGCTTTGGTGCCAGACTACTCACAGCCTCTCTACAGCACTAGAAAAAAAACATTTCTAAGCATAAATGAAACTATTAAAATGGAAACATTAAAGGCACAAGGAATGAAGCCTGTGTAGCATTTGGTATTTGCACTAACCACAGACCAGCAGTTGAATGGCACTTGGCACTTAAGCAATCTTAAACAGAGAAATCATGTAGGAAGCCACAGTGCAGTGTGCAGCATTCCCCCTGGAGCATGTACAGGAAAAAAGTACCCCTAAAATTTTAGCATGTCTGCTTTTTATCCCACAATGCAGGGACTAATTGCCCTCAGTGTCTGAGCTGGATTCCTTGCATGCTGGAGCAGAACAAATACTGCTTTTTCACCTATCCGTCACAGCAAACATGAAAGATTACGACAAAAGCAAACCAGCACTAATCTCAGCACCTCACTGAGCTCAGAGCAAAACACCAGAGAGCAAAGCAGAGAGAAACTGAGCACAGACAGTAAAACACAATCATCAGATGAGTGGCTGGACAGGAGCAACTTGCCTCTGTGCTTCCACCTGGGTAACAATCATCATATCTGCTGTAGAGCAACATTAAACATTAGAGCATTGGTATGTAGATTAAATGTTTAAGAATTACTAAAATATGTTGCAATTTTCGGGCAGATTGGAGGACTTCATCCAGCAGTTCAGGCATTGAGCCCATTCTGGTAACTGAGTTAAAACAGAGCTTTATACACCAGTGAACTCATGTTCCAGCTCTGCAAAACAGACACCGTTAACATTTGCTCAGTCTAGTCTGATGCTGAGATTTCCTAAAGCAGCAAGTCAGGAGCAGTTATGCCTCTAATGGAAAATGCAGAGGGAGGCTTATCATATTCTGTTACAGCTTCCCAGGTTGCCATCATCTGAGCTGAGAACAATCTACAAGCTCAAAAAACTGCCCTAACCAGATGAGCCGCTCCCCTTCCGCTTCTGGCTTCCTAACTTTAGTGTTTCCTTTGCTCTTTGACCATCTCCTTTGTTTATATGCAAGTCCTAAACACTGCAGAGGGCTATGCTCCATCAAAATAATTCTCCTGTAACTGGCTTGTTGCAGTTTCAGGTACTACCAGAGAGGTTTTGGAGTGGAAAAACACCAGTGAGGGAACTCTGGCAGGTCTTCCATCATGCCCACACTTTTCCAGATTTGGAGTAGGTGGAATGACCACAGCATGAAGAATCTCCAGAGGGAACATGTACCTCAGATTTTCAGTCAAGGAACGTGTTATAGTCACCTTTACAGCAGGGAGCAAAGCCAGTGCCACAGCACACTTTGGTGAACACTGGCAATTGCTGTAAAGGCTTTGCAGTTGGACACAGCAACTCAGCAAACCTGGACACATAACTGAATTCTCCTGGAGCTGTGGGAATGGTTACATAACCCCAGAAATGTGTGAAAAACAAAACAGCAAAAATCCTTCAGTGCTTCCCTCTCAATCACCTCCAGCACTTTAAGGCACACAGCTGAGAAAAACACCAAAAAACCCTATGGTAATTCAAGAAAGTATTGAAATATTAGGGCAAGGGTAACTTCTGCACAGCCACAGCCTTTGAAACAACTGAAGGCTTTTAATAGAGCTTCTCAACTCTGAAACCACAGTGACTGTGATACAGCTGGCAGCTGGACAAGAATCTCTGCAATATCTCCACATCACCTGAAATGACAGCCATATATATTTATACCTTATAAAGTGTGTGTTTATATGTATACATACACATATGTATGTACACACCTTTATAATCTTTAATAAATCTTTCCAAAAAGGCTTAGAATGAGACACAGGTAGGTATCCACTTTTTCACAGATTTAAGTAGAGAATACCTTCTTCCATATGCTTTTTACTATGATTCTTTTGGTTATGAGATTTTCATTATCTTTAAATGGTGGATTTCTGGAAGAGCTGTTCAGTGCAAAGAGAACTTATGTTCTAATGCCTACAGCTTCAACAGACTTGGGCCCCTACAGAAGAAGCATGCTCCTCTCCTCACCCCAACTGGTCTCAAAATAATTTTCAGATAAAACAGAGAATGAAAAAACCTTTAGAAAAAAAAATCCAAAGAAAAAACACTGAAAAAACCCCAAAACCCAAATAAAAGAATGTACCTTTGACCTCTGGTAATTCAAATAGAGCGTTAATCACCAAAGGATTAACACCCTCCGTATTACAAATAACATAACCAGTCATCAGGAAATTATAACACCCCATATAATCAAGAAACACTGAAGTCTGTAACAGAACTATGCCCAAGCAGTGGGATGAGAGGTACTCAGATGAGAAACTTAACACATTGTATCAGTTCAGTGAGATTCTGCAACTTCAAGCATTATGGAGAGAAGCTCAGTACTTAAACAGGCAAAAATCTTTCCCTCTGTGGGTGCACATGGCTGTATATACATGTATATGTATAGGTATGCATCCATGTGCCATATAAACACAAAAAACTAATTCACATGACTTGATCGTTATGTGCATTTTAAACATTTTTTTAAATCTATGTATATATATAACCTCCCTGGGTTTTTCCAGAATAATTTTATGTTTGTTGAATTAAAAGCAAATACTGTCCAACATACTTTAAATAGTTTTCTGCATTTGACATAATTACTTTTTCTTAAACAAAAACTATTTCTCCCTTATTTGATTCTGTACTATAAACCAGTAACATATTAAATGTAGTATTACTACTGCACAGAGGTATCAATTAATGGATTTCTATCAAAACACTACATTTTTAAAGGGATAGGAACACAAAAAATCAAAGACACCACTACCCACAGTATTTAGCTTTGAAGGAGACTCACAGTACACCCTTATCTTCTGCCATCTTCACCATAACCACTTCCTACTTGCAAAGCCTCTCCATCCTATTTTCTCTCAAACCACTCCACTCCTTTTTGCCTGAGAGCCTTTGCCATCCTCTCCCACTCTTTGTCAGTCTCCAAAGCTTTTCCTGCCAAGCTTGTTTTCTATTCCCACTGTACCCAAAGGTCCATTCCACCCACAAACCAGTTTCAAGTTTTCCAAGCACTTCTGCACTCACTCCAAAGCTGCTGTCCCAGGAGTTCTCACTCACCTTGCCTTCAGTCCTGTCATTCTGCCACCAGAAGGGCTCCTAGCCCTCTTCCCATGTTGTCACTGGCTACTGGCACCTGCTGCCACTCTCCCCTTGGCCAGCTGCAACTGCTGCCCTGATTGCTTCTTCCCCCACCCCTTACTCTTTCAGAAACCTGTAGAGGTAAGTAAAGAAGTAACATTAACGAGTCAGATGAAGCAAATAAGACGGTAAGTAGAACTCACTCAGCACTTACTGTTTCCAGCTGTGCCTGTGCCTTGCTAATCAATCTCCTCCTCTACCCAGACAGGAGGGTTCCACTAGGACCAGAACCCCAGCATTTCCCCAAGAGGAAAATCAGACCTTTTCCTCAACATGGAGTACCTCATGAAGAATATGAAGAGTACCTCATCTCAAGAAAGAATAACTGAGTTCAAATTACTTTAATTTGTAACAGTATTTTCTGCTGAGACTCAAAGAGCAGTGGAGGAAAGACCCACATTCCCACAATTACACTGTATTAGTTTACTTCTTCCAAAGAATAGCAAAATAATGTAGGGTCATGGAATCTGGTGACACACCTACAAGCAGGCAAGCCAAGGTTGGGATGAAAATGGACAGCTCTTCCCACGTACAAAAATCTTAAAATTAGATAAGGATAAAAAGAAAAGTAGACTTTCTCGGTTTGAGAAGCCTTCACAATCTAAACTGCATTAGAATTTCTCCTTTAAATCTTCAGTAAAAATGACACACTCCTTTAGTTCACTTCTTCCCATTGCAGAGTAAGTAGCAAATCTTATCTTTTTCAAGCCCACTATAAAAATGCCACACAATTTCTCCAACCTTGTGTCATTCCACAAGTACAAAAGACAGTTTCTATATGAAATACACTTTAAAGCTGTACCATGAGAAAAAGCACAGCTTAATTAAGTTAACTAAGCTGATTAAGCCATGCTCTTTCACCTACTACAGGAAGTATTTAGCCCTGGAGCCATCCTAAAGGCACCTCACACAGTGTATGACATGTTTTCCAGAGATACTGTATATATTTAGTCACTGTGGAAGGGGAAAAAGCAAACACCCTATATGTCAGCATGCCAACAAAAGAACAGAAGTATCAGCTGATAAAGCAGCTGTTTACATCTCATTCTTGTCTGGAAGGTAGGTATTACATTACAAGGGAATAGACAAAATTAAGAGAACAGTACCCCACCACCCCAGATCTGACTGTTACAAAATAATTTAAGAAGGAGCACACTCTCCAAAAATCTTGATCACTGATATTATTATCATTATTATTATTGTTGAATGAAAAGCAAATGCTTTCCAACATACTTCAAATAGTTTACTGCATTAGACATAATTACTTTTTCTTAAACAAAGACTATTCCTCCCTTATTTGATTCTGTACTCAAACCAGTAACATATTAAATGTAGTATTACTGCTGCACAGAGGTATCAATTAATGGAATTCTATCAAAACACTACATTTTTAAAGGGATGGGAACACAAAAAATCAGACATCACTACCCACAGTATTTAGCTTTGAAGGAGACTCACAGCTACACCGTTATCTTCTGCCATCTTCACCATAACCACCTCCCACTTGCAAAGCCTCTCCATCCTATTTTCCAAAAATCTTGATCACTGATATTATTACTAGAATCTTTGTAAGTTTACAAACAACTCAGACAAATGAATGGAAAATCGAGTAGATTACAACAGCTTTATTTTAAAATAATTAAGAATAATCTTTCTCCTTTGTTGTATTTAAATGCATTTATATCATTAAAAGAATTCTTTAAAATTTTCAATCCTTTTAAAATCTATAAAAGAAATTTCTAAAATGAAGACATAGCAGTATTCTTATCTTGGCTTTTCCTGGTACAAGGCTGCTGCTCTGTGTCTCATAAAGATTTCTGGCAGAGTGAGAAAACCTGGTCAGTATCAGAGTCTTTCCTGGGACCTGTCTGAAGTGTCGACAAGCAGCTAAGCTGAATATTAATACACTCTCCATCATCAAAAGCTGTTGCATACCCAAAGGATGAAAAATATTTTAATCAGCTTTCAGCTTGTCTAGTAGAAGTCAGTTTATTCCTTGGGGATTATACATCTATGTGCTCAATTTTTGTCTTCGCGCTCTCTCTCTGTACATATTACTTTTGAAACTAGCAGCAAAGAGCCTAAATCTGCTGTTATGTTGGGAAAAGCCAGCTAATGCTGTGATTCAATTACAGTATTTTACATTTAAGAAGGAAATGTAGAAGATGAAAAGCAAAGAAAAAACTTGAGAAAACAGCCCTGTTATCAAGTTTTTTAACAGTAGGATTTCTTAAAGAAACCAGTGAGACTTTTTTTGTTTTGTTCAACATTTCAGCAAATTCTGAGAGTTTTCAGACTGGTTCATCTGTTGTCTTACCCATCTTTTCTTCTCCCCAGTAGATTCCTAATTATTGCAAATCCACAATTCCTTTAGCATAACAACCACCAGTGGAATTGACCCATGAATGTATAAATATTTTATAAACATGTGTATCAAGTATGTCCTACATGAAAACCAACAAAAGATCAGTAATGGAAAAATGTTTTGAAGAGCCTTGACTGTACAAGTACATGCCTTGACTGCATGGCAACCTCTCCTTTCTCTGCTGTCTTTCCTCTGAGAGACAATGCCAGTCCCTGTAAAGTTGCATTAATGAAGATAACACCTACAGGAGAAGACTTTTAAAAGTGAGAAATATCAGTAATCTTAATTCTCTTTATTTTAAATCCTTTTAAAAGCATCATAACATTTTTGGACTAGGACCTAGTCAGGACTTGGATTGGTCTTTGCCTTGAGCATCTACATAAAAGCAATACAGAGCTAATTTCTTCTTGCCTCACTTCTGCTTCCTGGGGATAGATGTATTACCATTGGACATGCAACACCATGTTGCTCTTTCCTCTTGCCCATAAGTGAAGACATGAAGAAATGTAAGGCTCTGCTGACTTTCAGATTTTCTATAACCTCATGGAAGTCTGAAAAGTACCACCTCTGTGTGGGACTACACAGCATCAGCATAAACTGCTTTGTACAGACTAATCTTAAAATAATTTCTATCATCCATCAGCAACAAACCCAATCGTTACTTTTGAGCAAAAGAGTGAATTTTGTGGTCCTACTACCGCAAATGATTTCAGCACATGATTTCTATTTCATGAAATGGAAGCATGACATTGGACAGAAGGAGACCAAAAGGATCACAACGAGTTAATTTACTCTGCCATGTGTCTGAATTACAAAAAAAGTCTTATAATTCAGTTATCCAAGCTGAGTCCCACCACAACATCACAAAACAATTGACTTTCTAGATAGCTGGTGAAGCTCGAATCCATTAGCATGTAGGACACAGCTTGAAGATTGAGCTAAAATGTAATTATTAGCAGTGTATATATGCATACATATATACACAGACACATAAAAATAATCACTGCAGTTTATTACACAATGACATTGATCCCTAGGCAGCTAGACAACATGAACTGATGCACTATTCCCAGCTATTAACAGTGCACTTTGTGGATCACTGCATGCTAAGCACGAGCTGGATTCATCTTGAGCACAGCTCCACTGATGGCATGCCTGTCCCCCAGCAACAATCTGTCCTCTTCTCACCATCCCGTTAATGGTTCTACTCTATTACAGAAATTCAAAATGAGTCCTATGAAAACTAGTCTGATTGTGATAAACAATCACATTATTTTACTGGAATAATTTAAAAGATTTGCTACACTTTATATTAGTGCCTCTGTTGTGAAAATTATATAGATTTCAGACTGACTAGCAGTCCAAGGAAAACTGCCAAAATCTGATGTTCACTTGTAACATTTGAGAAAAACCAGTAATTATCTACCTACTGCAGAATAGTAAACATTATTATATCTGCAGCTTCAGGATCATTAAGCAGAAGCATGAGTAGTGACAAACAGAAAGTGCAAAAAAGATTCACACAAAAGCTCCTGAGAACTAGACCTGGGAACTGCCTGGAGACAATCAGGGTCAGCCAAAACACAGTAAACTCTTCTTAGACAGAATTTGCCCATCTGAAAAAAAAAAAAAAAAAAAAGCTCCTATGTGGCCCCATCTACACTTTGCAATCATGATATGGGGAGGCAGAAATTTGTTGGTTTCCTTCAAATGCAGGATGTTCTCTCCCTAGGACATAGCCAAAAGTAATTGTCAGATACAGAAAAAAACATAGCCTCATCTAACTGAGGAGGAATTTCAGATCAGAAATTGTCTGCAATCTAAAACCAAAGTAAGACCTCAATGTTTTGATTGCCAGACTGATTTTGAAAACCACACCTAAGTTACTTGCACAAGTTAAACAGAGGGTCAGTAAAAGAATTAGCACCTAATTCATCAGGGCATAATGCTCTCCATAGCAACTTCTGAAGCCAAGTTTCATTTCATAATGTATAAAATGAAAGCTGCAATTTTGAGCAAAGATGAAGTAACTGTTAAAGAACACATTACAAAAATACTGTTCAGCCATGATCTTGTCAGGAATTAGAAGGACTGATGATCAGATAGGAAAGAAAAGGTATCGATGCAGCAACAGCAGCTTTTCAGAAGATGTCAACCTCCCTTGCCTACCAAAGCCATTTGGAAAGAAAAGCAGCTGTATTCTATTTTATAGTGGTTACAGAGCCACTAAAATACAATAGCAGTAAAACCACATTTAGCAACACTAGCTGTATTAAAAAACATACAGCAATGTAGATGGTGACATTTTAGTCATACTGCCATTTGCTTTCACTTTCCTTCAAAATCACAACTTACCCTAGTTTATAACAATCACAGTACAAATTATTCCTGCCAAACCACTGTAATTCACAGTTCTAACACCAAGCCAAATCCTTTTTTTTTTCTGTGTAGCATGTCCATAAACATATATACACAAATACAAATCCATATGCTCTGTATCTGATCACTTCTAGGATTGAATAAATGAGAACTAGATATAATTTTAAATATTGGTAATCATTAATCAATTTTTACATACCACATAACATAAATTCTAAAAACACAGATTAATTTATTTTCAAGAAACACTATTCTCAGTGTTCAAATGTGGTCTTTTATGCAGTTTTTCTACTAAGAAATAGATTTCTGAGAACATTAAAGCATATCATAGAATCTTCTGGCTTGGAAGGTACCTTAAAGACAATTTAGTTCCATCCCCCATGGGCAGGGACACCTTCCACTATCCCAGGTTGCTCCAAGCCCTGTCCAAATTGGCCCTGAACACTTCCAGGGATGGGGCAGCCACAGCTTCTCCGGACAACCTGTGCCAGGGCCTTGACAGCCTCACAGTAAACAATTTCTTCCTAATATCCAAACAAAACCTGCCCTCTGTCAGTTTAAAACCATTCCCCCTTGTCCTGGCACTCCATGCTCTTGTGAAAGGCTTTGCAAAGAATAATGAGACTGGTAAAACAATAGCTCAATACTACAGCATCATTATTTCCCCAATAAATAATAAGGCTCAATAAACATACTATTGATACAAAGATCTTTTGTTATTCTACTGTATGTCCATCCAAGGTTCTGGGGGGACAATGGTGGAAACAGCACACAGTTTTATACAGTCTACACCAGCCCCACCACACTGACTCTGCTTTCACTGAAATCAGCATAGCTTCCAACAACATAGTTCCCATCAACAATAAAAGGGTGGCAAGACTAGGTTCTAAAATATCCTTCCAGGATTGACAGTGGATTCACAAGGATGCAGCAGGAACCATGATCTGAGGTTTTCCCTCCCTGTCAGACCCAGGGAAACTTGCAGTACCGCCAAATGCATTCTAATGCTCTCTAAACTCTTTTCCTATGTTTTTCCTGCTGCAAAGAACTGCAAGCAGTTGACCCCAGTGCTCATTCCCTATAAACGCCTTTTCTCTAAATTTAAGTTTATATGATTCAGAAGTCACATAAAGAAGTTAATTAGATCATCACAGTTCAAATCCCCAGTATGGGTGTGTATGGATTTGTGTGTAGAGCGTGTACACACACATACAGTCACACTGTGCATCAGCTCTGGTGCTCTATCCACTATGGGAAAACTTATAACATGTGGTGGAGGAGAAAGAAACCTGTTTAAGCCACAGTCTCAGCTCAGACATAGAGACCAATTTACACAATTCAAACACAAGACTGGGAATAACCTATCTGCACAATTTTGATTTCTGCTGATTGTGGTATGTGCATTTATGCCTTAAATACTAACACAGAGCTCTTCACATTTTACACACAAGTGCAGGTATTTAGTACACACAACTGTATACATCCAAGAGTATAAAAATAGAGTGAAGATCACAAAAGAAGCCCTGTTACAGTAAGAATTAAGTACAAGACAATAGAATTCTAGTTATCCAAAACTGCAGCTCACCAAGATCAGCTGTATGCACAAGAACACCTACAAATGTCAAATTTGTAACTCAGGTGCAAATCCACCTGGAGGGGAAGGCAGAGGCAAGACCACACCATGGGCACAGCTACACAACCCATCCATGGTTCTCCCACGTGGGCCATCAGAAATGCACCTCACTGCCCCACAGGACGTAAATTGTCCTAAACTTCTGCTGGCTTATGCCAGTGCACATTATCACCTCAATGTTGTCAGAGTGATTTTCCCAGAATGCTGTCGGAGTGGGAAGGCTGCCCCTTGAACAATTCCAGTTTATAACAGAAATGTTATAATGGTTCACATCAACGCAGCTCAGATCTCAACCAGCTCACGTAAGGGTTAAAAATAGAAAGTGCTATCCACTGGTTTACTCTGATGTTCCTGTAGATATTGTCACTGGATGTATCCTCAGAAGAATTCTATTCAACACCTCTGTCTTTAAGTACAAAGCTGTAGGCTGTAGCAGCTTTAGGAAACATAAGTATCCTTTTTTCTGCTGCACAGTATCTGTGTGTGAAATTCTCTAAAGGGGTTTAAGTATTTACCCTGAACACTATCAGACAGTTTCTAAAATTTTCCTTATCCTGTTGCAGAAACACTTCAAAGAGAATCATAAACACAGTCTTTTGTGCTTTCAGCACACATGTTGTTTTGGAAGCTTAAGTCTGAATTCCCTCAGAATTGTAAATAATTTTTTTCCTGAAAGATGTGCAATACAACTTTACTTATTTTTTTCTTTTTACAGATTCATTGTGATTCTACTACAGACAATGCTAAATCCTTTCTCCCATTTCTGACAGCTAAAAATATTGAGGTCAAAGAAATTATTGCCAGAAAAAGAAGGAAAAAGAAAAAAAAAAAAAGAAAAATAAGTCTCCAGGATCAGGTTTTGTTGTTGTTGTTTAAGATAAAAGATACATTTCCAGAAACATCTGACTCCCAGTGTACATAAAATATAACCTGACAAAAATACATTTATTTGAAGGCTCTGGCCTAAACAGATAAGGAAAGCCCCAAAAGACAAGAAATACAGGCAAAATTTGGGTCTTCGAGCTGCCATGTTGTACCTACATTTCACAGCTCATTAGGCAAATCCGATCACCCATCGCCACATGGCCCTCCAATAAAGTGTGACACTGCAATATCTGAGCACAACGGGAAAACCAGAAGAGAAATTAAAATAATACCTCAGAGTTCCTGGAATTTTGGCTGACAAGGTCAAACCAATTCAAATGTCAGTTAAGTTGCTATGCAATTTCTGAAAGAAGCTAAACAACCAACCAGCCTGTTTGTGATCCCATTATCTATTTTTTTAAAAATAATTGGTTAGTTGTTTAAAGTGCCAAAGTCTACAAAAGCTAGGAGAATTCCTTGTAAAAGCATATTTTTTCTTAGAGCTTTTCATGGTTATCTGGGAACTGAAATGCTCTGATTTAAATACATATTTAAACCCTTGCTTTAATTTGGAAAAAAAAAAGGCTCTGGGCTGAGATTTTGTAGCTCAAGTTTCAGCGTAGACTCAATTCTAACTGTCAGGCTGTAAGCCCCTGACAGTAGTGGCTTATAGCTGGAACTATGACATACTTCATATATAGCAATAGGAGCAAATAATGAAATAGACCTCAAAAAGGAAAGAAAAATAATTTTACAAGAAAATAGCCTTGCTCTGATTTCAATTCAGTTGTATAAACTGATTAAAAGCTTGTTATTGAGAGTAACAGTAATAACAAGACTAGAGATAGTTTTTAAAAAGTTTTACAAATCAAGATGAAAGTTGTGCAGAAAGATACCAGTCTGCATGAAATGCCACTTTGATCATTCTACTTACACGGAGTGTGCACGCTTCTGCTTTTGCACTACTACAAATTAAAAGGTGTGCTGCATTTCATTATCATCAGCTCTATTTTAAGATGCCAATAAGTGAAACAAATTACTTGTGTTTTAGTTATCCCATTAAGAAATTACTTCCTCAAGATCTATGTTTCATTCCTTCAAGCAGTCCCTTCACTGTAGGCAGACAGTTGTGCTGTTAAATGCAACTCCAAGCCACTCACACTTTTCTCTACATTTCAGTTCCACACTTTCTTTTGTCTTGCCAAATTCCTGCATAAATAAGTGGGATTAAATGGAGCCTAGCCTACCTAACATAATTATATATGTTGTGATTTTATACTGCAATGAAATTGATACATTTTAATAATACCAGTCTTGGCTCTTACCCACTAAAGTCAATAAAGGTTATTAAGGCCAACTGCCATATAAATACATTGCTACATTGCTAAATGGACTGTCAAAGCAGGAAATACAATTCACACCATATAGCACTATAAGGGCCTTTTTTTTTTTTTTTTAAGGAACACTAGATATGTTTAAAAAAACCTTCAAAAATTCAACGTGCAAGTGTAGCCACATATGTTTACTTTTCATTCCACAAACAAAAATAATTTCATTGATTTACATTTTACTTTCCTAATGGGAATCAACCTAAAACAAAATACCCAAAAAAAGGCTGTCGGACTTCTGCAGTTCTTACAGATTTGGTGTGGTGGTTACAGATTTTCATAGCTAAAATAAATGTCAGATTGCAAGGTTTGCATGATATCAGACCCTGAGAGACAAATTGTCTCTCCACTGAATCTCAGAACAGCTACAGCAAGACTTGCTCACATCACATGAGATTTCAGCTTTTCAGACTTCTCTTTACCCAGAAAGCAAAGCTTGTACGGTCTTTTTTCAAATGGTAACTCTCCCTTTGAATTCTGCAAGCATTTATCCTGATGTTGCAGGCGATAATGTGTTAATCTTGGATGACTTTTAAAAAAAAAACCCCTCCAACATATGAATAGCCTTCATATTTTCATGGGAGGGAAAAAAAAAGGAAGATTGGTTAAACTGCTTTGGATTTAATGGCTCATAAATTCATGAGGTAATATTGTGGGAAATGTGATGTTTTATCAGAATGTCATTCAAATGAAAGGTTTAACATTTACATCACAAGAGTGAGCTCCAAGTAAAACTACCCTCAGGGAAAGAAATGCCAGGAATAAACATTATGATAAAATTGTGTGCTTGCTATAATGTACAAAAATATTAAATAAAGCCCACAGGTCTGAAGACACTGGGCTGAACTTCCTGCAATATCATACTCTGCTGTGACAGAAGAGTAATTACAATTAGCAGAATCAGAGATAATTTTGGAAACTTTCTTTTCTTCTTTATAGCTGCTTTACTAAACAAGGGGAAAAATTTTAAAAAGGCACAGACTGACACCAAGACTGACTTTTCTATCACTCTAGACACACATATAAAAAAACTACGTCAACAATTGTTCAGCTCACACACAAAGGAAAAATAGATTGCTTAAATATTTTAAGAAATAATTCCTTTTAAATAGCAAAATTCTTCCAAAACAAGACCAACAATTCTAAGACATTTTTACTTTTAGCATTTTACATTATTCTCTCTTTTTTTTTTTTTCCCTAAGAATCATCCAGCTAAAATTATAAATTTGGAGGAAAAGAAACCATCCACTGTAGACTACTGGGTACCTTCAAAAACACCCTTGTGATTTAACTTAGCTGTGGAAGCTAAGCATGCACCAAAACACTGCACTTTTTATGTTAAATTGCTGTTGAATTTGTTAACCCGCAATTGATTTCCTGTGTTATGGAATCTTAGAGATTACGGCTAACTTGGAGCAACAGGGATAATTCTGGATGTTAATGCCGCATTTCGAGGGGTTTTTACCGAGGCCGCGCCTGGGAACTGCGGCTCAACATTGCCCCCTAATGGCGCCCTGCGAAACGGCGCAGCGCAAAACGCGGGTTACGGCCCCAAAAATACACCCAGCGCCGGGGCCCGAACACCGCGAGCATCAAATTTACTGAGAGACTCAACAAAACAGACATTCTCAATTAACATTCTCTTCTGTCTCCTCCAATAGCTGAAATTAATTGTGATTAATATGTTATAAGTCATAAAACATTAAAGCAATTCTTAAAATTTAAATTAGAAGCAGCTTCTGTCTTGGCCCAAGCTTCGGTTTGCTGATAAATATCATCCTGAGGCCTGTTGAAAGGAGATACACTGACGCCACCATGTTTCTAATTAGAGACACATGGCAATGTCACACCAATTGCAGAAAACCTAACCCTTGAGAGTTCCAGAGTTTGCTGTTTTTCCATGTTTTCAACACACAATGGATATAAAATATCAACCGTTCTTGTCTCTACCTCATCTAAGCCTGTATTACAAGAGAGTAAGTTGTCATTTGAAAGAAAAACAAACCAAAAGATTTTTTTTAAATTATAAGGGTCGTTCAAAAATATGAGCACAGAAGAACATAAAAATGAGACAAAAACCCCCCACATAAGCAAGTTTTATTTTTTCTCCTTTTGTAGGAAAATTCAATGTTCACTGATTTCTTGTGGCAACTGATTCCCCAACTGGAAGTTGCATTTTTCCAGGCATGTTTTCCAAGTCTGAAACCAGACATTGCTGGAGAAGCTCACAATACATTTGAGCAGCTGAATCACAACACTTCCAGCGAGACTCAAGAACACGTTCTTGTTGCACCACGTCTCCAGAGCCTCAAACACACCCCTGATAAAAATCACGCTCAGCACCCTCAGCTACAATACAAACTCTTCCAAGCCAGTACAGGCAAACAAGGCTTTATGCTGTGACCAGCAGAAGTGACCAAGAAGCAGCTTCTGATGCAGAGGGTTGGAGAGGAGCACCATGGGTTTGCCAGCCCCTTCTGAGTGCAAATCCAGAAACAGGCATGCTGACAACCGCTTTGAAAACTTTGACAGCACAGTCTCTCACCTCAGGCTCTACATGGACAGCAGCAGCAACAGGATGACAGTGTTTGGCACTGAATCCATTTTCAAGGAATGCATCATGTACTTTGAAGTACCCAGAAAACATTATTACATTTGTTGTTGAAATAATCCCCTCGTGCAGGTTCTGGCTATGGTCTATCTGTGCAGGTGGACCACAGACAGTTGTACTTCCAGATCACCAATTTTGTGCTCAACTTTCCTCAGACACATGCACCACTGTTGTCATTAGCACTGTTGTCTATCTGGGTGTTGTACAAAAAAGTTGACAGTGCACAGCATTTGTGTGGTGTAATATATGGCTGTCATCTTATGAGGCTCTAAAAGGCTCATATGAGGCTTTTACGAGGCTTTCAAACTTTAAAAACAAGCAAAGTCAAGAGCTAACTAAAATCCTGGGGGTTTGGATCTGATTTTGCTCACATTTTTTCTAGCTACTGGGGGATAAAAGTAAGAGGAGACAGTGAAAGGCTGACATTGATTCTGCTTCTCATATGTTCTGAATAAAGTCTAAAACCCATTACTTCAGTACAATTAAAAACATAATTGTGAGTGCTCTCAGAATTAAGCCCTAGAGGCTTTAGACTTTAGAACTAGTACTTACCATAATCTCCATTTTTCTCCAAAATTCTTCCAATTTAGCCATAGGCTTAAGCCACCAATCAGTGCACTTCAAATACCTCTTGCCTTGGAACCAAAACTGTCTAAGCCACTCAAATTCGACCTGCAAGATAAAAACATACTGCACCATAAACATCCATGGTCATTATCTGGGGCAGGAATGGGGTAATGCAAGAATCCAGCTATACCTGAACAGCCCCACAGAAAAGGAGCAGTCACCAAAGTAGTCATTTCTAAACACACCCTTACACCCAGCTGTTTATTTCTATTCCACATCAATTTGTGACCTGAGCTACTCTCTTCAAACCCAGAGAGGTGCAAAACTCAACTCTCTTTTTTTCCTCTGTTTTTCACATGTTGTACATGCACAACAAACATTAAAAATTCCAGTTTACTCACAATTCAGCCAAATATGCACCAACTCTGCCTTATCGTGATTAACACTGTGGGTTTCAAATTGTTTCAGTCATAAAAGATTGAAAAAAACTTGCAGTAATAACACTGCTAGAATGCAGCCCAGTTGCTGTGGAATGAGAGGGTGGCACTACAAGGAATCACAGCGTCTCATCCTTCACCAGACAACCCAGTTACCAGAGATGCTGCTTTTCTTTAAGAGTAATCCATAGTTCTGGTCTTTAGAATTCCATATTTATCTTTGTTGTGGTAGTTACGTTTCACACTGAGTTCAAAGCTGCTTTAATCATTATTTGTACCACAAAGAAGATTTGTTTATCCCTGCTCAACTCTGATGATGCAAACAAAGACAACCAAGGGGAAAGAATAAAGAAAACTGCCCAAAGCTGTCACCTAATGCTTCCTTTCCTACAAGAGAAAACTGAACAGCTACAGAAATCTGAAAGTGGTCCAGTTAACATTAACTAAAGGTTTGGTCAATATGTTAAAGATTACAATAAAAAATACTTACATTTTCAGTGTATAAAAAGAATATTAAAGCACATATGTTAGTAAAATACAACATGATTAGTTGGCAGACACAGACCTTAAAGTGTTTCTAAAAAACCCGACTGCTAGCTGGCGACTTTTTAGCACAGAAGTTTGATGACATCCTTCCTAAAAAAAAAAAAAAAAGCTGAAGGAAACTTTGCTTCCTCTATAATATTAACAAGGTATGAAGGATCCAGTTATGGTTTGGTAAAAAAAGGTAAAAAAATCAGTATGTGCAGCTTTGGGAAAGCTGAGCGTATCATTATTCAGTTAGAATTTTAAGAACTTTTCTTTTCTCTCTCTCTCCACTTCTTTTTGTGTTTTTTTGGCCTCTACCACGTGATATTTGGAAAACAGGCTCCATGAAATTAATCATGAGGCCATTAATCAATGAAAAAAAAAACCTTTTTATTAAAATCAATGTTAAAATATGTCTCATCATAGGTCTATTTCAGTCAATCTGATTTTTAACTAGTCATATTGATTTGCTACAATAATGTATGTAATTTCACTCTAACTGCAATCTGGCGTATTAGCAAAAATTTAAATGTATCTTGATCCTATACACAATATATATAATTTGCCATACAAGAGCTGCTTTTTAGGTCTAAGACAAAGTATAGCAACAAACTAATTCATTTTCTGCAGGATTAGCTGGTCTCATCAGAGGTCAGTGTGTACCTAATTGCAACAAGAGGCTGCTAAATGATGTGGACTGCCATCTAATAAAGCTATGAAACTCTGCTCTGCATTCATCTCACAGCATCTCTGTTTAGCTCTAACCTGGGTTAATAAATTGGGGTTGGGGAGAAAAACAATGTTTTAGCCTCCAAGGTGGCCACCAATCTGCTTGACAAGTGACTGCTCTGAACTATGACCTCTGAACAGGTAATTGTTGATTCTGAGAAAGAAAATTAACTTGATGAGGCAAGAGTGACATGATTTCTCTCTGTAATAACTTTTTCTGTAGCAGGAACTCACTCCTCTTGGCTTCTCTCCTCCCATGCACAGGAGAAGCTGTATTGGTAAAAAAACCCTCAACACTAAATACTGCAGAGACACAGAAAGCTCATTTCTAGCCTTATTGGCACGGAAGTTACAGAACATTCATCTTCTCTGACAAAACTCTCAGGTAAACAGCTCTTGCTAAGGATTTTGTCAAAGAGTTTTAATTTGGAGACTCCCATACATGAGAACTAACTTTAGTTATCATTAGAAAACATTTTACATGACTGAAGAGAACACAGCTTAAACATATTTACATATAAAAATATATAGACTGAGTATCTGAGGAATAATTTTCATCTTCTGATTTTCACTTATGACTTACATCTGTGCAAGTAAGCTCAGAATCAGGCCTCATATGTCTAATCTCAACATATTTTCAAATTGTCCTTTCAGCAATGATTAAAGGCCAATTTTAGGTTATTGTTAATACTGGGTAGTAAAAGGCCAACAGTAGCATCTAACATTTTGTGAGGCAATGCTCCTCAGTCAATTATTTAAAAGTACTGGTTATTAAATGCCACACATGTAGGTGATCTGTATTTTCTCTCTGCCATACTAGTCAGCCACCAACCATGCTGTCAGCTTACTGTAATGTGCTAAAACATACCATCCTTCCTTTGGATGCCTACACCCTCTCCCTTTCTCATCAGTGACCTCAGTGTCTAACACCACATCCCTTCAACTCAGTTAGCCCAGGCTTTCTACCTCCCTGTGCACTCTCCAAGCTCAATTTATCTACTGCTGCCATAAAAATGGGTTTGTTGTAGGCAAAAGTGACTGTACCTCACAAGCAGCAGGGCAACCAATTCAGTCTCTAATCATGGTAATCAGGATCTGATTATCACAGGTGAGCAAATACCCTGATGAGAACAAACCCCTACCTTTCAAAATTGAGTACTTACTTTGAAACCTGCCATATTTTCAACACAATCCCATGACTCTAAGAAGACTTCCTCTAGTGTTTTACTACACTGAGAACATCTGGGCATTAGTTTGGTGTTGGCAAATACAGAAGCCTTGAAAGTACCTCACACCAACATGAACTATTAGCAGATTTTACATTAGTCAGAGCAAGAAAAATTTTCTTTGAAATGGGAAGAACAGGGTGGTGAAGATCTTTTCTGCAGATTTATTTTTGTATGTATGAGTATTTTCATGATCTGTCCAGCAGTATTTAGTTCCTTTCAAAAGAATTTAGATGCCAATGGTTTTCCCCGGGTGTAGCTCTGTTTGGGATATACTCAGCAGCTGTATATGTTTTGGAAAGCTAAGTAGGAGGAAAGTAGTAGTAGGAGCAAGAGGTTGCCATTCAGAGAATTGTGCAAGATCATTTCTTTCAGGACAAATTATTCCTGACCAAACAACAATCTGATTGTGACTGTGTGAGTTGTCAGGCTATTGTACTCCACAGCTGCCAGGTAACTACATCTGCTCACCCTGCTACACCCCTGCCACTGAAGTATTTGTTCATACTGCAAGCCCACAAGCTACTCAGACAAGCTGCACGTGAACACCCTTAATTAAGGTTATCTTTACTTAACAACTACAAAGTACACACTGAGAGCGAAGTGACTCACACATCTAACACACAGCACATACCTTGCAATTACTCAGATATTCCTTTGAAGGCTGTTTTAGTGGGGGAGACCATGACAACAAAGCCAGGTTTAAAGAAATATTAAACTTCCACCTGGCTGCCCGCTAGAGATGCAAAAATCCTCCTCAGGTTAGCATCTTACTTTTTCAACAGGAATACCTCTGTCAGGACATCCAAGACAGGGTCCTGACAAATGAACTCTGGGAAATCTAACATCAAGTAAGGACATCCCCCAGATCCTCTTTTAGAGGTTTCTCTGCCCACCACAAAATTGGAAAAAACCGAAATCTCCACCTATGCTTCAGATCCTCAGTTCAAACACATTTTATCAGCACAGCAAGTCAATTTTCCTGCCCAGGAGTACAAAAGTGAAGGCACAGAATCATTCCTCATTCTTTCAGACCCACTCTTAGGCTTTTTCCCTCGAGCAGACACAGATAATTCATCCAGGCCTCATTTGGCAGAGCAGTTAATTTCAGCACAGACTGTGAACCTGCTAAACTACTGTATTTTAGCTTGGTACTGTGATGGTTCTGTTCTAGTTAATGTTCTCTGATGACTGCTTTGGAGGCACCAGCAGGGGGGTAAAAAGAATGAACCCATAGCATTTCAGGAAGATAAAGAACCAGGAAGAATGGCTGCATCTAGTTATAAGAGTTAAACTGAAGAACTTCAGTTATGACAATATTTTAAAATAAAATACAACAGTATCATCACCTCTAGATACTATCTCATTTCAAGCTCATGATCTCTGGTTCAGAGGAAGAGAAAAAAATCACAAGGAGGTTTATAAATAGCACAGAAAGCTGTATATCAGAAATACCCAGGCAAAACTGGGAAATTTGGTGGCAGTTCTCCATTAATCCTATGGAGATTTGGATTTTTCTGCTATTTTGATTTTGCATTAAAAGTTGCTAACAAACTAAGAGAGTCAAATTAAAGGCTCATTTTCATCAGTAAGCAGTTTGATTTTTTAAAGAAACAAAAGTCTCTTGTTCTTCCACCTGCCTGATAAAGTTTGAACCTAAAACCTGTATTAGTGCCTGAAAAGACAAAGACTTATCATGCAGCATGAAAGAAGGTAGGAAGCTTTTATATTCAAGAAAAGTTGCATTAGTTTCACAGGTCTTTATATTTTCAGCTCAGTGATGTTTGAAAAAGAAACAGGCATTTACCATAGAGATAAGCCTCTAGAAATTTTGTCTACTTGTGCAGCAATAAATGAAAATTAAGTAGCACTCTAACAGCAAGTGAAGACTTGACCCTGGGATAAAAAATAATAAAAAAGAACAGAAAATAGGTGGATGGGTAGTCTCTTTTCAAATTAAATATAGGTCCAATGTATCTACTAAGTGCACAATATGTACAAGCTAAACAAGGATTGCTGTTACAGTATATCCCATATGTGTAACAGGAAACATCCCTGTATGTCACATTGCAAAATTATTCAGGTGACTGCAAACACCAGGGGCTACTCTCTCACCTGATGTAAACAGCACATGGCTTTGATGTTAAAGGACCCGTGCAAATTTACACCAGCTGTGCCTGTGGCCCTTGCTGTGCAAACCACATATGCGTGTAGTTTTATGGACTGAGCCTGATTAATGTTTTGTAAACCCCTGCATGCATCAGACTTCTTTAAATTGCCCTAGGAGCTGTTTTGGTAAAAGTCAAGGGCGCAAATCTTTTGCCAACACTATGCTCCATTTTACCCAGTGTAAACACAGTACAGATAAAAATGTGTTCTACAAAGTTTTAGTAGCACTACACAATATTATATTCCTCAGCAGACAGCAATTTAAACATTTTATATGCATTTTGAGTTGAGTGAAAATGACCTATGTACAGCTTCTAATTTATCTTAGTAGAAATACAGCACAGGTCCAAGCACAAAAGCACGGCCAGCATCAGTGGAATCCTGTCAAAGTGCATTAACACACTTGCATCTTTTGTAGAACTAAATGACCTGCTTAAGTATGTGCCTCACAATTATTTCCAGTGTATTTTCTTCAGAACATACTTTAGAGCCCACACTCACAATTGTCCCACCCGTGGCATTATGCAAAAACCTGGTTCAACACAAACCAGGAAAAAATAACTAAAAAATTTTACCTGCTCTTT
>NW_008239324.1:8757018-8763885 GCF_000691975.1 Corvus brachyrhynchos
CCTTCTCTCTCTTCCTTTCTGTTAGAGAAGTGCTAGAGTAGTCTGTCTGTCCACCACAGCAAGTTCTGGTGTAATATTTTGTGAAACTTCTCTTACTTTACCAGCAGAGGGATCTTAAGAAGGAAAAATGAAAACTTCCATGATAATCCCAATTACTGTACCCAAGTAAAAAAGTCATAAAAGCCACATTGCCAACAGGTACAAAGCACAGCTGAACACACTTAATTGCCATTAACTCCATGAGGAGACTGCATTGCTCAGACCTGGCTGAAGTATTTTCAGTGCAGATCATCTCACCTCGTTATGTATTTCTTCTACTTGCTTCACAACTGCAGCTTCCAGTGATTTCAAAGACAAAGCCATTGAATCAGAATCAGTCTGTAAATTCTGGAGTGCCAGTTCACATTGTCCAAGTATGTATTCCAATGTTCCTCTTGAAGACTATAAAGACACAATAAAAACTTATATATAGCCAGTTCAGAAAATATGTATTTCTCAACTATATTTCATCAGCAATCCACGAGTTGTGGTGCAGCACATTCTCAATTCACATCTGGTAAGCCTACCTGGGAGGTAAGGCCAACTACCAATACAGAACCAAGTGTACATGAACCACAATTCTGGGTACAACACCACGGTGCAGCATATATGGCACCAGGATATTGGCTTTACGAGTGAAACACTTTTGGTACTTACATCTGCCACCCTGTGAGTTGAGCTGAACCGAGGTGATAAACCAGCCAGAACACAGTGCTGATGTGTCATATTGAGATCATCTAGGGACAGATTAGAAAACCTTAAGTACAGGGAAAAAATTATACTTAATAAAAGTTAATCTTGTTGAATATGAATTAAGTACAGTACTTTTTTTGCTTTAATGCTTAGAGAATTCATAGCTCCAATGTGTTGCAGAGCACAATAACTATTCACCATCCTACAGTGAGAAATACTTCTACTTACACTAGTTTTCTCCAAATTTATACAGTGTAGAAGTGACATTTTCCCACCTCTTATGGGGAAAGTTCAACTAAATACATTAATTCCTCCAAAGCTGAGGATCACTCAACAGACTACTTGGAAGTGACAATCTCTTTCCCAAAAATCACTAAAAAATACTGATTTTTTTTTTTAAAAAAAGGAAGAAAAGAACCCCCATACACATTACTTCACCTTTTTATCTGACACCCAAATCTGTTCAAAGAACTGTCTCCAAATAACTTTTTTGTGATTTCCTTGTAGCCTGCCAGAGGACTGACATGGACTCCAGTTCATGAACTGGCAAACAAACAACCCTGGAGATTGAACCTATTTGGTTGCCATCAAGAATTTCATCAAAATTATTATAACTGAAGAATGCCTGAACTCTGAAAAATCAGCACTTTTAAGGAGACTTACTCCTCTGGAAAAGTTAAGACTAGATCTAATAACAACGCTCATATTTATGTTGAAAGCCATTCATGAAATGCTTTCAATTCAAATGAATTGTTGAATTCAATTCAATTTTGTTCTTGAAGTCAGGCTGCTCTCTCAACCTTAAGACATTCAGGAAAATTTATCAAAAATTTGTGTAAAATCACTCCTGGGATGCAGTTTTGTATGGCATAGAAAGAGATTTAAAGAATCATACAAAACTAGGTGACCTGATGAGTCAGCAAGAAAAAAATCATCATAGACAAAATTAGAAGAGAACAGGAATAGAGGCCTACAAATATGTCAGTTAACCAGGAGTCTGTATTTCTAGTAAGATTTATTCTTTCAGGGAACCAGCATGACGAGAAATTATCAAGCTTCATATAAAAACTATTTCTCTTTAAGAGATCAATATTTGCAAACCTGAAGCCTGATATCCCAAATTCCTACTAATTTTTGAAAACACTCTTCTGACCATAATAACGAGACTATTGTATGGAACAGAATACAGTGTGTAAGACTTCACTGTATCCTTTATTACTGGAAAAAATACATGGTCTAAAACTTCTATTTTGCCTTGCAGCAAGTCTGAAGCTTTAAAACTGAAGAAGTCTAGTAAATAAGAAATCAGAAAAATTACTTAAGTTATCCTAGTTGTACAGTGTCTTTTTATGAATTTTACAAGCATTTATTAACATATCCAAGACAGCAGAGAGCATGATAAACTTGAAAAAAATTAAAAATAAAAATCAGAAAAATAATTTATACAAGAAGTAGCAGACAAGTGTTAAAAACAGGATTGAATTTGCACTGAGATGGTTTAGATGGGAGGTTTATTTTCTGTTTGCATGAGGTTTGCAGAGAGCTGCAGTTGAAAAGCTTGAGGAAAATGCTACAAAACATAAAAAAAGAACTTATGAAAAAACTATTTCCTTTAGAAACATGTGAAGGTAAATTGCACAGAACCCACCCTTGCACAGAACATTATCTTCCCTGGACATTGCAATATGTATATATCACAATCACTTTCAACAAGAATTGTGTCCAAAAAACAAACTTAAACACTTCCACTTCCCCTTTCAGTGATCATTCATTGTGGTGTGTTTTATGTAGCAAACATAGAATTAGACTTATTGCATTTTGATTTGCACCTTTATACAAAACCTTGGCAAATTTTTCATTGTAGAGCTCCACCCTGGAATTGCTTCCAACTGTCCCTAATCCTTTATAAATCTCAGAAAGAAGCCTGTAATTTTAATTTAAGAGTTTACAATTAATCTAAAATTCTAATTGTACAAAAATAGTTGAGGCTTCATTGATTGCATGCCTCAAAGCATATTAAAAACTACATTTAAAAGACTAAAGTCTTAAAAGATTGTTGTAAAGATTTACTTTCTTTTTCTACTAAATATATATTAACTGAAAAGAAAAAACACTCTTTGTTAAATTGGCTATTGTCCATCTGGCATTAAAAGCTTTTATTCAGATACAGAACACTACACCCAGATTACTATTTTGGTTTTAGAGCCAAACCAAAGCTGTTTCATTCCTTGGTCACCCATGTTGGAAGTACCACAGTGCTCTCATGGGGCTCAGTAAAAAACAACACATAAGGAGTCAGTGTCAGTATTACATGACTAAGCACTGACCCGTGAGGTCTGGAAAACCAAAACCGTGTCTCTTCAGTATAGAATGCTGACTATTATTCTCTATGTTGGACCCCCTTACCAGATAAAACTTCTCAGTGATTTCCCTGTTATTTACAGATAGCAGATATATTTTGGCATCTGGATGTTGCACATTCAATTTTTAATTGTGGGAGCAAGTTCACATTATACATCTGTCTCTCCCTCCACTATACCAACATTCAGGGCTTTTGCCTCTTGTTTTCTCAAAATACATCCCTCCAGCACAGAAAGTCAGCACGGTCCTCTCCTCTCTGCTTCAAACTACTGCCAGTTCCTCCCTTTCCTCTCAGATCCTGTTCTCAGTCCCTGCCCCTGCTCTGTCCACTCTGGTCTTTCTTCTGACAGCTGAATTACCTGGGCTCCACCAGGAGCACTGAGAGCCCTGTGCTTACACAGCCTTTGTCAAAAGAACAGACAGATGGATATGTCTGTGTACAAACACTGAAATAACACACATATACTTAACTCTCATTCTACTACTGAACTAATTATCAGTGAGCTGAGGAGCCAAAGCACTGTGGGAAGAATGACTATACCCATGTCTCTGCAGACAATTGCAACATAACAAATACAAGGTAGAAAGGCAAGAAATTCTTAGCCAATCTTTAAAGGAGTGGGGGATAAAGGCCCTAAATTTATTACTTGGAGGTAAAGTATTTCCCAGGAAAACACAAACCACAACGAAAAATGGCTCCCAGAATTACCAATAGGGGTTTTTACAGTCTTTTCTATCTTCTCTCAAGTGTTCCTCCTGAACTTTTTAGACAGTTGTCTTTTATCTATTTCAAGAGACAAAAGGTACAGTGGTGCTTAAAGCACTGGCAAAATCTTTGATATTCTAACCACCACAAATATCTACAAACAAAAGTGAAATGGACTTTTGCTATTAATTTTCTTAACTACCTTTAACAAATAAAAAATTTTCTTTTTAACCATATTACAGTGCAATTTTCAATGCAGTAAAATACTTTTCCACACTTTCCAATTTTATTTGCATCCAACTGCACACAACACTTTAACAGGAGAAAATTGAATAAAATGAATTTTACTGCAGGTGTATCAACAAAAGGACCAGGAAGGCATATCTCCTTCCCTAAGACATTACGGGTCAATGGAATACTCCTTTCATAACAGAAAGCTAGAGGGATGATCTTTCCGGAATTAAGAAATATTTTTAGTTTTTAAACAAGAAAACCATCACAAATAAAATAGAATTAACTAAAAGTCTAAAACATAATGAATTTAAAAGAAGTATGTCAGTGATTTGTCAAACTTCATGATCAAAGTTTGGTAATGACAAATACATTTCTGGAGTTCTAAGTCTTAATGGTAGGGAATACACCATTTGGATTAAATGTGGACTCAAAAAGAAGGGGGGGTGAAAAACTCCAACACATTCAAGATGCTAGAGAGCAAAGAGGGTTCAAGTTAGTTTGTGAAAATAGAAGCAGATTAAATATCTAGAAATAGTTTAATGAGTCACTATATACATGTGGAAGTGTTTCCATTAAATACTTATCTTTAACCACAAGCCAACCTCTGCAATGTGTGCAACCTACTTCTGGTTGGTTATGAAAATAATTTTTTGATGCTTCTCAAACTATAATTTGCTGGGAGAGGGGAGTGGTATAAGACTCAAAGTTCATCTTCATGCTGTTTTAAAACCCTAACCTTCAAGCAAGAGCTTGATCTATGGGAAACAGCTGCAGAAAAGTAAATCTGCCTTTGAAAGAGTCCAGAATGTATTTTTGTTAAGTATGTTTTGAAGTCATGGTAGGAAAATTAGTGAAAATTGTAAATCTCCTTGCAAATCTGGTCATGTCTAACTCAAAGATTAGGGGAAAAATTCCAATCTAATAGTAGGACCATGACAAGCCTAGTTAAGCATGCTCTAGGACAGAGCAGATGGGGCCCTTTGCTCACCTCCACGCGTTTTGGATTTATTGCATGCACCCAACACGTTTCATATTAGACACCCCTTGAATGTGTACTTGAGACAGCAGGGTTCAGCGCGCACTTCCTCTGCAGACCAATATATTATTCTAAATTGAGCTAAAGTGTTTCCGTTTCTTGAGTGATACAAAGTTTAGATTTGAATTTTTAGGCAGCAGACTTGCAGCCATTCACCACTTTTTTCTTCATATTAAGAAAAGCCTAAAAAAAAATTTTAAAAAATCTGGCTTACTGAAAGTAATTTAGAGTTTTTTGTTGGTTTTGCTTACAAAAATACATTTATATTATTGTAATAGCTTAATAGGAGAATGGATTTGATCACCTTATGTTAAGTATTATCATAGATCTAAATTATGGCTCATGATGTCATCTGAAGAGGGCTGCTGAGAAGGAAGATGCAAATTTTAAGATATTTTACTAAATTTCTCCCCAGAATAACAAAAACCATCTATAAAGCTAATGAAGAGAGGAACAGAAACATTATTAAATGTCTACTAGAAATGCTACAAAAAAAACCTGGTTTTCTTTTTACTTTGCTATACCCATTGATCTTGATTTACAAGTTACTGTAATTGCACGTTACTATAAGAAATACCCAGTTACCACTTTCTTATATAGATTTGTGTGTGCCATAGGAAATACTCATGATAGTACAGGTACAGGAATTGATAGGACCGAACTTTTAAATTATAAGAAACATACTGAATGTGATGTTTCAGCACTTTACAACATTCATACAAAGCAGTAACACTACACCATTCCAACAACTGGAAGAACAGAGCTACAGAGTGGCTGAGTTTTGCATTAGAGTGGATGGATCAGTGGTGGGCAGAACCAATCCTGCCAGTCCTATCAAGCAGTCCCTGTACATGAACCACCACCTGCTGCAGGACTCTTAATGTCCTATTTTCTAGATGTTTTGCATATTGCTGCCACTGCTTTTAACATAAGGCCAGTAAGAGGACTCTGCTTACTGAAATGAGGTTCTGGAATACGGTATGTACAAAAGCATATGAAAAATGATTTTTTTTCTTTTTTTTATTGCCAAGTTTCTTTTTTTACAGAGTTTTCATATTTTATCTTCTAGATGGCATCCTCAAGATGCCCACTTTTAAAAGTTAGTGCAAAAAATCTGAACAGTAAAAAATATGCTAAAACTATATGTTTCCTTATATTGTCTTTCATTCCAAGTCAAAATGATAAAGGCAGTTCTGCTATACAAAGAAACCTAATAAAAGGGCCATTTTGAGAATACCCTCTAATACTATTTAGGAGAGTAATTTTTTTTCCAAGTAATTTAAAAGAAACACAAAGACTATGGAAATGCAGAAGAGATTAACAAAACACCTGGCCTACAGAGCTCAAATCTGTAGCTCTTCAAAAGTATTAATAAGAAAGTGATTTACACATCATCTTCAAAAGAATGTTTAATATATCCTTTGTTTCCATCTAAACATGCTTGTGATGTTACTCATTAAATAAACTAACTTTCTGATCTACCCTTCATATAGAATCCCTGAAAATACTTTAGTTACTCTATAAATTCCACTAGGGAATAAAAAACACCCTTATGATCTGGTAACTCAATCAACTACAATCTTCAGTATTTTGCAATAAAAATACTAAAGTTAGTCCCCTTCTTTTATTAAATACCTTCTGAATCTGTTGGCCAGCACAGCTCTATATGCTCAAAGTTTCCAGTCAGCAAGGATTAGATAAGAAGTTTACTTGATGCCCTAACTGCTATTGCACAAAAACAGATCACTAATAACCTTTCTAGGAATGTTTAGCTGCCATTTAAACTTCACTTTCATTG
>NW_008239324.1:8763896-8819661 GCF_000691975.1 Corvus brachyrhynchos
CCTCTAGACTTCTACTTTAAACCCTTACAAATACAGAAAAGGGAGGCACATCCAGACCTGTCAAAGGACCTCACATCTTAACACTTGATCTTTCCATGTCTGAACATACTTCAGAGCACAATTAGTCCAGTACTTTTTACACAAGATACTTCCCTGATGACAGTGCACAAGATTTGATGACTAAGAACAAGGAATGGTATATGGTTTTTATGATGGCTTACGAATGTATTGGTTTTAGTATATAAACTGTGAAAGGTAAAGTTCAAAAGACTGTTCTGCCCATAAAGTTGGGAGTGTACAAGTCATTCTAGGGACATTCCACAGAATACCTCCTTCCAAGTCACAAACACGTAAGTAGGGAGTTCTGCAAGTGCTCTCAGTCTTCAAAGATGATGTCTGTCAAGCCAAGACACTGAACAGGCAAACATCATGTTGTCAGAGGCCTTGTTCTTGTTTTTGTGTGATTTATAACTAAATTTATTTTAACAAAAATGATAACCAAGAGAAACACAAGCCAAAAGAGAAAGCAACAGATTTTGTGTCAATAAACCTTAGCAACAGTTCTCACTTCATTTCTTTCAATGGATAAACCTTAGCACATGAGCTCAGCTGCTCAAGCAAATTAACTCAATTTAATTTTCTTTTTTTAATCCTCTACGCTTGAGACATTGAGACTCGTTCTTGGAGTAAGACAGCTCTGTTCATTATGATCTTAGTATAATCCCACTACTAGAAAATAGCATGTCTGAATATAGACATGGAAAAGTGTAGCAGGAGGAGAGAAGTGTCATGTATAAAATTGGTACTGTAAAACTAATAAAATATCCACAGGTTGGCATAAAGATTGAAACCTCAAGAACCATGGTACCAGAAAACTTTAAGACATTTATTCACATCTTACATAATACAGGAGCCACTTAATAAGCCAAGGTGAAGAACAGAAATTTATTTGTTGAACATGAGAGATGCTCAGAAAAACTGCATTAAGAATACAAAAAACATCTAGAAATACAAGGATGGGACAGATACAGCACAACTTCTTGCATGATCTGGGGCAATTCTGCTTATGGTCTGAAAAGAAGTTGATGATGGGAAGAAGCATGATCTGGGGCAATTCTGCTTATGGTCTGAAGCCTGACTTGGACTAGTAGTTCTGACTGCACAACAGACAGAAAAGGTGAAAAAAGGCTATTTCTTTCTTAACTGTGAAGTGAAAGCAACATTAAGAAAAAAAAGTTCCCTAAAATACTCCGTAAGTAGGCAGGGTAGCTGTGAAGTGAAAGCAACATTAAGAAAAACAGTTCCCTAAAATACTCCGTAAGTAGGCAGGGTAGAAGGAATTTATTATATACTCCAGACAGATTTCATGTCTTTCTAAATAAGGAAATTCCCTAACTGGAAGGAAGGTATGGTAACTAATTTTAACATAAATGTAATTTTCTCTATTTTCAACAGAAATTTCAACTTCTTAGTCCTTAAAAATTACCAAGCATCAAGTAGATGTCTCCTTGGTGAAGTGGTATTGCTAATCCAGGTGTCTCTATGTCCCATGCTACCTTCAAGCCTACGTGCCAAACAGCTGGGTCTCTTCCCTTCAGTTCTTGTTCATTGCTTTCTTCTATGGCTGAATCTTGAGAGAGAGAGAGAGACAGACCACAAAAATGAGAGAACAGGTAAGAATCATAAACACAGATTCTGGTTTAAACTTAAAGATACCCCATATTGGTACAATCTTAATAGGCTTAAAGATTCTATAATCTCAATTTTCTATAATCATCATCTCCAAATTCAAAATAGGTAAAAGAAAAAAAAAAGCCATATGAGATCAAGAATTGTTTTGCAACCAACATTACCAAGACGAAAAGTTTATGTTAACTACCAAGCAAAGGCTAATCAAGTCAAGGCTTGTAATGGACTCAAGGTTTTCTGAAATTCTCAAGCACATGTAAGGGGAGTTTTAGTTAAGCTTCACTCAATTTAGTTTTTTTCATTACTAAAACTATAAGCATGGAAAAAAAAATTTTAAATGCAGCAACGCTGATATAACACTAGATAACTTCTGAAAGAATTTCAAGTCAAACTGCCAAAGCATTTTAGGAACAATTTCATTTGTTTATGTACTTGCAATTTCACCAAATCTTGATCTGAGGCAAAGTAAGGTGAAATAATGGTTACAAAACACAGTCTAGACCAGCAAAGCAAATCTTGGAACCAT
Organism: Corvus brachyrhynchos; assembly: GCF_000691975.1. Taxonomy (NCBI): domain Eukaryota; kingdom Metazoa; phylum Chordata; class Aves; order Passeriformes; family Corvidae; genus Corvus; species Corvus brachyrhynchos. The sequence goes on from NW_008239324.1 coordinate 8,766,112, forward strand.
CTTTGTCATTCTTTTCTCAAAATTACTGGTCAAACATGCTAGATAACATGTGCAAGAGCCAATGAAGCTTCAATACATTTGTCACAACACTTTTCTTATCATTAAGCAACATGAACATGTTGAGCTTGGGGAAAAAATAATCCACTGCATAGAAATAGTATTTAGAGCTTAATCCCTCAGAACTGTTTTCATAAGCTTACTTCACTGCAGTATAAATTGAAAGATACAGTCAGCATTTATAACAAGGTATTTGGGAGTTATGGTGTAACAGTTTTACAGCTAAAGTAACAGCGCATTTTGACAGAGGAAGGATGAAGTTTTAATAAGCAGTTGGCACAAACCAGCAGTGAACAGTTAGAAATTAACTATGTACCATGCCCAATTCTTACTTACAACTTAGTAACTGTGTCCATTTCACTGTCCACTTGAAACATGCTTTCATGTAATGATTTTTAAAACTTTCGTCTAAATTTAATTCTAGAAGAAAAATATTAAAGATGTATAGCTCTTATTTCATGAGGCACACATGAAGTGTGACCACAAACTCACATTTTAAAAATATTCATGTCATTCACCTCACATGGTTACTGCAGGTTGTTTGGCTGGGGGCAGCCTTTAGAAAATTAAGACAATTAACTTATTAACTACTATGTCAATTAAATATTGTCTAAATTCAGGAAGCAGAGAGATAAAGCCTATTAAAGAGTCAATCTAAATGTTCTTAAGTGAAAATTCTTACAGTCTCTTAAGTTCACTCCCTTCACTGCTGCAGCTCTCATCCCACTGAAGCTCTGGCTTGGGAGCAGCTCTAGGCCCCTCCATCAAGGAGCACACAAATGAGAAAACAAGAGCTAACAAATACTCAGAAAAATCAATACTAAACTCTTCAAGGGGCTTTCATATTTTCTACCCTGCTCAGATAAATCGTAACTTAATTTAAGAAAAATGTTTTCTGAAAACTGCAAATAGGATGGCTTTCAAGGCATTTTTAATGCAATACATCATGGATATTATAAAAAGAAGTAACCTTTCTGGGTTAACTCTCTCTGTTATGCTGCTTTCCCATTCACTTTGGCAGCAGCACTGTTCACAATATGGCACCAATAAAATATAGAACTACAATCAGAGACAGCAATTTCAATCAAAGTTTCCTGGGGTCTCCTCATAAATCCAGCACCTTTGGAATGTGCTCGTTAAAATGACTTATTTTTTGCAGTTTGATAAATTTTTTATTGCTTAAGTACTGAGTTCAAATACAGCTCACAGTCTCCTTTTCTCTGTATTCTCAATTATTGCACCTTATAATTATCAGCAGCAATTGAAACTGATTGCTCCTACCATGTTATTTTGGTAACAAATGGAAGCAAGCTGCTACTTGCTTTTAAATGCAAGCTACCCTGAAAGTGAGAGCAAGGGGTAAAAAAGACACCTTAACATTTGTGGCATATCCCCAGGTAGCACTGACAAACTTCTACATAAAAAGAAGTTGTTATTAAATTCTCTATGACACCTCAGGAATGACTGAATGCTGCATATTTATTGACATAATTACAATTCCCATTTAAGTGAAAACATTTGGATGCATCTAAATCATAAATATTTGAGAATAAATCATGTGGATGTTGTACATACCCATCACCTTAAGAACAAAAACTTATTTTGTAGTAAGCCATACAAAAATGGTCAAATATACAAGTATTTAATGGAAGGATAACAAAACTATGTGCAAATTTGAATTCTGGTCAGCAGAGATTTACAGACTTGGGCTTGCAAGAAACCTTTAAGCTGGCATCCCAAATAAAATGGTGTCATGAAGTAAAAAGCTTACCACAACATAACAACAATACCTCATCAAACCTGTAATTATAGTAGAACCATGAAAGAGAGAATGTAGCTGCAGAAAATTGGCCACAACACTATGCTTTTAACTAGACAGCTCAAATTTCAGAGATGTTCCAGCACTAAGATCTAATCTTATCAGGTTTGGGTCATGGTTAGGTTCAGAACAATATGAAACTCGTTTTCCTGGAACTACTTTGGTTATTGTTCCACAGCACAGAAAGTAAAAGCTTTGAAAGGTTTCTTTGCTATTTGGCTTCAAAATCTTCCAGAGTTTGAGACTTTTTTGATGCTCTGAAACCTAAATGATCTCTATTCAAGTAAAACTGTAACGCCAAATTATATCCTAACTTACACACCATTTCTTAAGACAATAGAATCACTGCCAACACATTGCTAAGAACAAGGACTGTAAGCATTTACTTTCACATTAAATCCAACTGACCATTGTTATATTATTTTTTTACAGATTGATTGATTTTTTCCAGAATGTAAAAGAAATTGGGCACATGTTCCTCAATCAAAAAATATATACAAATTATCAGTGTCTTTCAATAGCAATTTATATATGTCACATGCAAGAAGTAAAAGAAGCAGAACATGTTTTGCTTCTCAGCAGCTGATGGGAAAGAATAAGTATCTATCCAGAGTTATTTCCTCTACCTCATTACTGAAAAGCCATAGCGTAAGAGCTTAAACTCTATTAACATTTAAATTTTTCTTCTAACTGACATTCACAAAACCAAAAATTGTAAGATTTTGTCAACAATGTTCTTATCAATTCATGTTTGGAAAGCTGTATCCAAATATATCAGGGACAAAAGCACTAGAATAAGACCAAAGAATATTGTGTCATCTCTTCATACAGGAGAGGCTGTATTTGATCCAATCAGTGAGAACATGTTTACAAGAAACCCCACAACCTACAACAGTCTATTCAAGTGATGATTTCTTTGTAGACAACAGGGATTCAAATCTATTACTGTGAAAGTAAGTGGATCACTAAAAATTTGTGACTCTCAAAACACAATTCCAACTGGCCAGATGCTACAAGTTAGAGCCATGACCATTTCATGCACTTACTTTTAAAGAAATGAGTAACATAAAATTTTCTACATACCATTTCTGTTATTTCAACAAACAATATTTCTATTATATTATTGACATTAGAAACTATTCCAGTCCTTCAAAAAACATCTACTCCATGACTTTTATCCATTAAGGAGTACATAAAGAGGGTTATTGGTCAACTAAAAAGTTAGATTGACTTAAATTCTGAACAACTTTTGTAGTTTCAGGATTTTTTTTAACATGGTGAGGAAACATACATCTGTAGTGCATCTCAATTATGTTTATTCTCAATTAAATGAAATAGCCATCATTAGGCTATGTGCCAGGATGTTGCTTCCATACAAACAGCATTTCACAGAAGAAACAAGCACAAAAAGTCTTTCAAGATCAGTCATCACTGCAACTAACAGTAAGTTCGTTAAACCTTTTAACATTACCTTGTCAGCAGACAGATCCAGTTGTTTAGAAGTTCAAGAGTTAAACAGCAAATAGGCCTTACAGCAAGAAGACAAACTAGATACGGTAAAGAATCTAGAGAAAACTACTTATACAACCTCTAACACAGTCTGTGGGAAATTCAGGTAAGAGAAAGACGGACACACTTCTAGTATTTACATTTTTTTCCATCTCCTGTAAGTTAGTAACTGAAACAAGTCTCTACTTCAAAGAACATCTTTAGAACCAACTAGTGCTCTGCTACGTAATAAAACTTCCTACAAAACTTACAATGACCTGATGGAAATCTGGTCATTAGGAACTTTTCATGGATAAAATCCAATTTTTGAAAATGCCTTTATTCTGCTGGATTGAAATTCACTTTTATAACTGCAGCAGGAAATAAATACGGGTTATTAGCTTACTATATTAAAATCCTGAACAATTTTTTTACCTTCATGTTCTCAGGTGGTAGGGTATTTGTAAGCTAATGTGTTATTAAAAATGCTGAATTGGTCAAAATTTGAAATTCCTGTTCCTTGATACATTCTGAAACGTAAATTAATTCTGAATAGTGTTAGTGGCAGTATAATTGAACACACATTCTGTAACCTATTCAGTTCTGCATATGCACCACTCCCACTCATGCACTTCCATGCAGCATACACACTAATAGGAAACCTCTCAAACTTTTATGAGGCCCTATTCTCATCACTTGACAATCTACTCTTAACCTAATGTAATGTAAGTAAAAGCATCAAGCAAAATCTTTACCTTATTTTGTTGTTAGAAATGTACTTCATTTGAAGTTGCTTTGAAAGAGTTTTACACTGGAAACAAGAAAATAAACACTGATGCCAATTAGAATATCAGCTTGCTCCAATATCTTTATGTTGATGTCTAAATTTCTTTTCTGGCATATTGAAAACTGTTTCTACTCCAATTAATACTGATCAAAGTTTCAAACATGAAATTTTCATTATGGCATCAAACAATGAAAAAATAAACAAGAAAACAAGTTGTTTCAATTACAGTACTATGTGTTTTAATGCTATTTAATCCAATAAGTAGGTACAAAACAAATACTGATATAAAAATGTAAATGAAAGTAAAAAGAAAACCATATAAGCTGAGTTGTGCATCTCTAAACAGTCTGACAGAGCTGCCACAACTTGACTCCAAGGGCTCCTGCTGCCCAAAATCTGACAACCTGGGGATTCTGCATTTTTAGCAGGGTAGTTCAGCACCAGCCATGGAAGCCCGAGCTCCCACATGCTAAAGGCTGCCACAGACCCTCAGTGCTTGGAGCACCTCAGAGATTGGAGGAACTGCGAGCTGACAAAACAAACGTGCAAGACCTGGCAGAAAAGAGAATCAAGCCAGTTCCAGCAAATTTCAACGTGCTTAATTTCTGTTTGCATTTCCCACAGAATCACTGTTTTCTCCCAGGAAATTACTAATCCAGCATATCTACATCTTTTAAAGGAAAAATAGTTCCATAAAAAAAATTCTGATTACATCTACTCTCTTGATTATATATCCTGTAATGAGTCTGTGACAGTCTTTTTACACTACACTGAGAATTCAATGCTAATTCAATACTAAATGAATTAATGGAGTAAGTAATAATAAAAGTTATCAGCATAAAATTAAATATGTTTATGGAAAATAAGAGAAGTCAAGACATGATTCTACAAAGATATAAGAATATTCTTCAAAAAGATGTTGAGAACCTCATGTTTCAGAGTTATGGAGACCTGGCAAGGATATAGGAAATATTGAAAGTCTTTCTGAACTGCAGAAAACCATCAAAACATTGACATTATAGAGAACTGGAAAGAATAATAATAATATAAACGTTGATGAGCTTATAACCACCAGCATTGGAAAGCTGTAAACAGAAAATCAGAAAAGCAAGAAGACAATCTATTTCTCTAAAATCAAATCCTCTTGGATGCCCTGGGTACAAAATGTTAACAAATATTTACTGTCACTTCAGTTACAAAACCATATTCCCAAGCTGTAAATAGGATTCATTTCCTCCAATTTATGAATAAGCAGGTCATTGCTTCAAGGATACACAATGACAACCACACCCTGAACACAGAGATGGGAGTGAACTGCTTGCACACAGAGCTGTACTGCAGGACATTTCTCCATGATGCTTCATTAGCCATGTCAGGCACCTGAATCTCCCTCTAAAGCTCAAGAACCCAACTTGAGCAATGCAAAACCAGCAAAATTTTAAGTAGTGACTTTTAATTTTTTTTTTTTAAATGTAAATGATAGAACAATCAATTTATTTACTAGAAAGATGCTGGTTTCTTTGTTTTCATGTCTATTTCCAAACCTTTCAGAAAAAAAATACAAACTTTTAATTGTAAGCATATTTATGAAAAAAGACCTTGTATTTGGCAAAAACATTAATTGTACATAGACATCAAAATAATTTTTAGTCTAAATATATAAAGTATTTCTGTCTACCCACATCAATCAAATCTTCTACAGAATTTGCAGTGGTTTTAAAACACCATAATTTTTACTTATTCAACTTGCTGAATAAAAGAAACAAAATCAACTCACAAGTTATGAATAAACATAGCAGCTTTCATTTTTGTTAATTTATAGCTCTCTGAACTTAAAGGGACTCACTTTCTTCCCCCTCCATAAGCAAACTTTATGTTAAAGAAAAAAGTTTTAAACATACTACAATAAATCCTCATACACAGTATTATTACTTCAAGTTCATGTTTAGGTTTCTTTAACTTAAAATCCTACTGAAAAAATATTTCTCTACAGTACTACTGAAAAAAATCCCATCACATCTACTTGACACCATTGACAAATACGACATAAAGAAGTTCATGAAGAAAATTACACTTTTATCTGTCAGGAAATCTCTTCTACTCAGTTTGCTAAGCCAGTTGATGTTTTATATCGAGGAAAATATAAAGAATATGAATTCAGCTGTATATTAAGTAAAAAAGTGACCAAGAATTTCAAAACTAGTAACAAAGACAATAAGAGAATGCACATGGGAGTATAACCTATTATTTTTATATCACAGTCTTTAGTCAAAACCAACTGAAGTCAACATGAATTCTTCCCATGTTCTAAAGCAAACCTCACAGGATTTTTGGAAGAAAAAAAATGCCTTGTCAATTATGAAACAGAACAGAACATTTGCAAATTCAAGATCAACTGTCTAAATTCTAATCTTATGTTTGCAAAACTGAGAGTCATTTAAACAAAAATCCAAGCCTTTGTTCAAGCACTGTTAGGAACAAAACAAACAAAAAATCCTCATGTCTGCTCTTAAATAATGATAAAAATGGGACAGGTACTTTAAACTAAAAATGAAATATTTAATGACGACTCAACTGCACTTTTACCATCACCACCCCCAAAACACTGTACACAAGTGGTTTTAAAATAAGCAAGAGCCTGCAAAGTCTGTCAGACAACAGTTGTTTCAATGCAGTGTCCACCCTTCCCAGCTAGGGAGATGTTGGCAACTCCTCCATAAAACACGCATTAACACTGCAGCATGCCCAGACAAAATGCATATACTTCTAAGTAAATACAGTGATACTTTTATCCAAAACCAACTGAAAATGATCTTTCCAAAGAAAAAAGAGTAGTAAAATCAGCATAAAGAAAAGCAAGTCTGTGTGTGATAAATAACACCATAAAAACGGTGATCTCAACTACAATGAAACATTTTACAGGATAGAAAACATGCACATGCATTAACCTGAGAAAGGTATTTGAAAGATTTTGATTTCCTGGCTCTTAGTCAGGGAGTTAATTATACCAATTTTTAAATCTACTTAGAGAACAACTGCTAAGCCAGCTGCAGTAAACACAGGCATTTTGTACAGGTTTTAGTGGAAATAAAGATAAGGCTTAAATACAAAAGGTACCACAATGCATTCAGAAGCATGTGACAAGTCTAGACCAGCATGCAGGTGTGCTTATGTACATACACACAAGGGAACAGAGGACAGCTTCAGGGATTTCAGATATTCTTGCGACTGTTCAAGTCCCATCACTCACCTTCACAGCTGTAACTGTACACAGCCACCACTGACCTTTCCACCAGATTCTCGTCATGGTGCCAGCTCACTGCCATGTTCCCCATTCCAAAGTAAGGTTCTTGTTTCAAGTACAGCATTTGTAGTGGATCCATATAATTTAATAAAGTCAAGTTATAAGATGTTCTGTTCTTTAGACTTCTGTCATCCTCTGGTACACAAACACCACTTTGAACTTTTGAAACAGACCCTTGCTCTGTAAGAGAAGTAGCAAAACTTTGCTCCCTATCTATTACAGTAGTATCTTTAATTTCTTTGGTCTCAAACAAATTTTGTGCTTGTAATGCCTTGACTGCTTCAATATGCAAGTAGTCATTAAGTCTCATTAATGCTTTACAAGCATCATGTATTTGAGGATTGCAATATTTTATATCATAACCTTCAGTAGGCCAAGGAACTGTAAATAATCTTGTGTTCAAGTACTTGTAAGTGCATCCCGGGTTTCCAATTAAAATACGAGACACTGGAGTAAGAAAGTCTTTTCCTTTGATCCTTACAAGATCTTGGAAGAAACAGTTGTGTTCTCGCAAGGTCAGAAAGCTTTCTTGTACCATTTGATGGAGCTCTTCAGGTACCATATCAGATTTCCTGAAAATCAGCTTGGAATACTTGGTCTTCCACTAAAGGAGAAAAAAACCCAAACAACAAAAATAGGAAAATAATTATTCTTTTTACAGGAGTCAAGATATTTCAAGACAAGGCAAAGCTGTCAAGTTAACAAGCATGAGTCTAGAATGTGGTGAAGAAACAGATGCCAGCACTTGTTAATTTTTTCTCATATTTCAGTATATTGCACAAACTGTGGATATGTATCACTGGCTTCAGCCAGAGAGCATAAGCAGGGCAAATCTCCAAATAAATAAATAGGAAGACTCCAGAAGAACTCAGTAGAACATATAACTCGTCTGATGAATCTGTAGATAATGCCGCCTTTAAGTATATAAACAATAGAATATCGAGCAGTAAGAAAGTGATTCTTCTTCTTGCAATGGTTGCAAAGACCATTCTGTTTCAATCTGATGTACAGAAATCTAGAGGGCTATGTAAACTCAAATAGTTTTATATAGCAATACTTTTCAGGGAAAAAATAACAACATTAAAATGTAAATTTTCAAAAAATGCGCTGCTAACATTCTGGTCCTTTCTATTTTTACTTTCCTTAGTGTCTGCCAATCAGCTCTCCTGTTTTACATAAAAGCTCTCTTTTGATAACAGAAAATGTCCAGACTTATTTTCCTCCCCAGCTCCCTACCTGTAATATCCTTTTTCCTCATATCCTCTTGTGACCACACCAGCTTTGGTATCAGCTGGAGTTCAGAATCCAGCCGTGTGTGGAGGCAACAACTCCCAGCAAGGTATAACACTGCTAATCAGCAGCTTCTTGCTTTGTATGCACAATAGTGGTTCCCACTCCAGGAAGGCTTGGATAATTTTATTTTGTTAATCTGGTTTTCTAAGGAAGTGAGTATCACATAATCACACTTTTTATTGGTTGCCTGTAAGTCTGCTTTAACTACTGCTGAGACTGTTTGGCAAACTGGAAAAAGGCTGGAGAATAAGTGCTTAAGAAGAGTGAGTTCTTATGTATTTCATTAAAATTAATAGATAAATAAAAGAAACAGATGCAAACTAGTGCCCCCAGTAAGGGAAGGGTGGTAATGTGAGCGTATCAAGTATCAATTAGCACTTGTGAAGCTCCCAAGCACTCACCACACCTATTTCCTTTTCTCCAAAAATTAATCACTAGTCTGGATAAAAGGTAGATACTGATGGTGGTGTGGGGACACATATTAAGGTAAACTGAAATCTGAAGGCATTAGGCAACGGGGCAAGAGCACATGGATGCACAAAACTGACCTGTCAAAACTTCTACTGGTCTAATAGCTTATGTTCAAAGTGCTTTTAAAGAGACAAATAAAAGTCACCATCACAAAGCACCACACTGACCTACAGTCCATCTGTGAGCTCCTTCTGGTACAACTCAAACCCACTTTACTAGTACTATCTACTTCCAAGTCTCATTCAAACCCGTCTTTCAGGAAATTAATTTCAAAATCCAAAGGACGTGCCCTTAAAAAACACAAACCAGGCAGTTAGTATGCACATTTTCCACTGCATGAAAACAGACTTTTGCATCGTAATGCACTGTTATCCTACAACACTGAAGAGCTGGCTTTATAGGATCATTTGTTTCTACTAAAAAGGGGAACATAAAAGGAAGTCTATTTTAAAAATAATGATTACACATAATAAATCTTGGTTTATCTATAAACCTCACCACCATTCCTTGTGAAATTTTTACAGTGAAGCTAACTCCTTTTCTTTATCCATTCTTATGGTTCCAAAAACTAGCTTCCTAGAGAGAGGAAAAAAAACCTGTAACAGTATCTACAGATAATAATTTCTGACAATTGTATTTACATGCTTAGCTTCAAACATCAAAGCTTCAAAAGAGTCCCAGATCTGTGTAAAGGTCTCTCTACAATCCCAGAACAGTGGATCCCAGCTCTCATTCAAAGAAATGAATTCAAACTTGATAAACTAAGTTCACCTGAGCTTGTCAAAAGCCTGAAATGATTCCTTTAGAGGTCCTGAACTGCCCCTTTTGTTTCTATCAGTGCTGCATATGTCCAGCCTTTGAACAGTACAGTGAAAAAAATCCTTAAAAACAACACCTAGTGAAATCAGTAACTGTAAATGTAAGACTCTGCAGTCAGATGTGTAGGTACAAGCTGATGGGAATCATAAATATTCTTTCACAATCCTACTTAATAATGACAGAATATTATATATTGTGACATATAAAGATTATTACTTCATTATTTCTTTCATTATGCAAATGCCCTGTATGAAAGAAAGAGCACTAACAGATGCTATAGCAGTACCCCAGTATTTCTTTAAATAATTCTGTATACTGGACATAATCATACCACATTACATATGCTATTATGGTATATTTGAACAGTCACTAATACGATACATTTTTAAACCATTTATATGAAAATATAAATACAGTGAATTTCTGACATGAATCACACACACGAAATTCCTAACAATTATTAGAAACAGAAGGAGGGAAATAACAATATGACGTAAAGCAATTAAACGCCTGAAAACATGGACTAGAAAGGAAGAACACAGATTTTTACAAAGGTAACAACATTGTATTTCCCTCCTGAACTGCAGAGGTAATGCCTTGCACATTTAGTTGCCAGCCAAGTCAGAGGCATGTTACCTTTGGGTTGTGCTTTAAGATCACATGCTTAAGAACTATTTTATCATTAAGGTATCTCAAAAGAAATCAGGAAGTGGAAACAAATTTCCAACACATCACATGAAAACAGCCTGGTCTTCTTTAAATCCCCAGCCAGTGCCCGTACTGTGCCCTCCATAAGGAAAGAATTACAGGATCAGAACACGGGGTGAGTGCTGGGTTCACACCAGACACCTTGTTGTTTCAGGGGGATGGGGAAGGGCAGTAATCATGTACTCTGTGTTGTAACTCTGACAGCCAGTATTAAAGGTCAACCCACTGTTCACTCTGAAAGGAGTGGGTGCATTACAGGCAACTACAGGACAGAAAAAAGAAGCACGTTTGATGCTCAAATCATCTTGTGAATGTTACACACAAGACTTTAAATATGCTTTCACTTCTGCTGGTGATGCTCAACACAGAGAATCACCCTATGGACTCGCGTGACAGGATAAAGTTAGGAATCAGCAATAAGGACCCTTGATAAGCAAACTACCATGTTCATCATGAAATGATAGTCTGCACTTCAAATATTTGGGAATTACCTTGCTACAGCCCTTTCTTGTTCAGTACTGGCTTTAAACACTACATTGTTTCAGCTCATGGCCTGGGGCCCATTTCCAAAACCCTTCATCAGGCAAAACACATTGAAAGAGGATGTCAGTGGAAGTTTTGCTTGTGATGGAATTTCTTACTTCTGTTCAGCCTGTACACTTCCATACCCGACAGGATATGGCAGATTTTTTTTGTTGCATCCTACCTAACTTTTCCAATATGTTCAAAGAATACTGTTTTGTAAGAGGTGGATCCTTCAAGGAGCAGAGCAGGTCTGTCCAGGAAAGACAGACTATAAAACGAAACTATATGTGATATTTTACTTTGCCGATTTGTTGTCTTCAAGCTCTCACCCTTCTTTGCCTCTCCAGCTGTAGTGCATTTAAGCATCATGGAACTTTCAATTTCTACAGCTGTGATTGAAGTAACATTCCATAACCACCACAGAATTTAAAAGGTGTTTGTGATGCTTATGGTTATCATATATACTTAAAAATACCTAGTATGCACACAAACACTACATAAAAAGTATAATTCTATATTTGCAAAAAGAATTTATCTAAACTTAATTAAAGCTTGAACAGGTGTGATTTTACTGCTTATCTTGTTCCCATTGTCTTCTACATTTATGGGTTACTGACCCTGAGCAAAAGAGATGCCACTTGGGCAACCTTGACTCCACCTTCTCTTTTCACATCAACTCCACAGGAAGGTGAATTTACAAAGACGGGGGAAAAAAAAAAGATGCTGGGCAAAGCAGCTCTTGGCAGCATCTGAGATAGAAGAGAACAAACAGGAGGGAATGTAACAGGACTAGGGAGGAGAAAAGACAGCTGCCTGATTCTTAAAAGGGGGAAGAGTTTCTTCATAAGCGTAAGTTTAAGACTGAAAGGAACGTATTTGGGCTTTTGTGTAAAGAAAGAAGAAAAAAGAAAATCCGTCTGTTTTGCTCTTATAAATTTTCCCAGCTCTTGTCCGCTTGCCCATCTTTGAGCCATGTATCAACACAGGGCAGGCACCGCTCCTGTGTCGTGTAACGTGAGCATGTTCACTGGAGCTGTTCAAACACCCAGGTGATTTCCTACACCTTTTTGTCTTACCATGATCCAATTTGATCTGATTGAACCTACCCTGAGTTCTGTAGCTGATGTAGAAAGATCCAAGATGGATGCAGAAAACTTATTAATTCATTATATTCTTCCATACACTCACTTGGTTTACTATTCACGTGGCTACTGGGCCTGATCTTACTTCTGTTGGGTTTCATTTGAGGCATTCCAGTTTCCACAGTTTGTTTTGTAAGCAAAGTCTTAACAATTACTTATTGTTGGAAAGTAGAATTAAGCCCCCTAAAATTTAAATTTCTATGTTAATATTCCCCCTATTATACTAAAAGTGCTATAAAAGTCTCTTTACCACTCAGAAAACAATAAATTAAAAGAATGGTGACATGGATTTTGTTTCAACAAAGCATGAGATACTGTGATTAACTGTTATACATTACTGGTACTGAGGGTAAACACCTAAAAATAAAAGAAGTTCACTAAGTTCTCATTTGTGAATATCCTAGTTCTAGAGATCTTATTTCGCACACCTGGAAGTGCATTATCAGCCATCAGGATATCTTTTTTCATATCAGATTTCACAGTGTCTCTTCAAAGGAAGATTTATTTGTTGTTCAGTGCAAACAGCCATTTTAGTTTAAAACGAGTTAAAAGAAATACGTTACCAGCTGGTGGAAATCAGCATCGGCTGGTGTCAGATATGGAAGCCTATTCTCCCCAAGTTCTTCAAGAAGTTTCTTCTTCTGTTTTGGAGGGGTAAAATTGAAACAGAAAATTAGATTAAAAACCAAGATATAAACAGAGAAGTATAAAAGTAGTTGTAGTAAAATGACAAAACCATGTGCAATTACTTCTCTTACTACCTTCAATTCTGGAAAATTAAACAATGAAAAACGAATTTTAAAAATCCATGGAACTTCTCCACTTACAAAGCAGTAATTCAGTTTAGGTAGTTTTAGAGCATGTGAGTACTTTTACTCCTAAATTCTTTTTTAGATAATCAGTCCTTGTTACACTGATCAAAATTCATCTTGGCCTCATGTTCTTCAGACCCGTGCCTCCTTTATAATTACACATTAATTTCTTATTTCCTTTTCATTTTGTTTTTTACTTCAATTTGTGCATCCAATAGGTAAAAAGCTCATATTTCATCAAATGGCTCAATAACCCACTTCATTAAAATAATGAGCCCCAGTGTTGGGTGCACTCTAAAATATTTCCTGAAATGGTTTATGAAGGAAAAAGAAAGCACAGTGTACTGTACCCCAAAGCCCCCACAGCCTGACAATATTTAAAATGCCATCCTCAAGACCTTCTATCCCACAGACAGCCATAAATCTGGTTTGATGCTGGGAGTGCACAAAGAACCACCTGCCTGTAAACAGGTTTTCTCTGTCCCCTTGTTCTCTTAACTCCATTTTTACTTCTGGTTTAGACTAAGAGCATCTCCACCAATATTTAGTCAATGTGACCACTAATAAATTGCTAAGACAAAAGCCTGCTTTTTCTCCAAATTGTGTCTTTCAGGTTTTAATTAATCAAAATAGATTTTTTTGTGGCACTATATAGTTAATTGTGTTAATGATTTGCAAAGTGCAAGAGATGTGTGAAACATGCCATCAGAATTTTGGATTCAAACAATCCTGATCCCTGACAGGTCCATTCACACTTATCTACTCACAGACTAACTCAACGCTAACTCGGTATAAATACAGATTAACAACAGTGTAAAAATTATTGCAGTGGAAGTACTCGCCTAGAAAATTAATAAACTCCTTCCTCTACTTTCTTTTAGCTTGCAGGGATTACTTTTTACAAACTTTGATTATTAACAAATTTTGACTTACTTGCAAATCAAAGACCATAAAACTGTATATGCCATAATGCTTAAATATGTAACAGGATTCAAGCTCTTATTTTTATTGCATACTTTCAACTACATAAACACTAGCACAAGAAACAACTCAAGTTGCAGCTCACTCAATATTTTTACGTTGTAAGAGAAAGACCAGATGGAAATGGAATACTGTTTTAAAAAGATTATTAAGGATATAATACAAAGGGAAACAGACTAAGTTAAAAAAAAGGTATGACTAACACTTTCATAAAACCAAGTTCAAAAGGAGGTCAAAACAGATCTTCCCTATTCTGGCACTACTATTTAAAAAAGGAAGAAAAAACATCCCATGTAGTATCTAATTCCTGGCTTATAACAAACATGTAAACAAGGAAAGCTGAACTCTGGAGTATAACTGAATTCTGTGACAATGAATTCCATTTATTCAAATTTAAGCATCAAGAAAGATGACAGAGGCTTAAAGTCAGGTGGAAGTGTAGAGGATTTTAAGGTTCATAGATCAGTCAAACTACAATAAGAGCAGGTGGCTCTCACTCATCTCCACACTCACAATGCGCTGAGCACCAATTCTTAACAAGCCTGAGAAGAGCAGCACTGACATTTCTGAACCAGTGGTGTAATTTCTCTATGTCCTCAGTTTTCTTTGGGGACAGGTTGTTGGTATGTTGACATGAAGTCATTGGTGAAACCCAGCAGATTGTAACTTCAGATTAAGTTGGCAGAAAATGACATGCTGATTTTCTGCATATTCTAAAACAATTACACTCCTCTATTACCAAAAGCTTGCCAGAACTTTATTACATGAAATTGCTGAAAACATTAGACTGGCTTTGTTATTTGTAAGATAAACCATATTAAACTGCAGGAAAAAAAAAAAAAAAGATATTTTAACATGGACTCACATCTGTGGGAAGAAAAAAAAAAGTGGGAAGAAGAGAGATTCTGACAATTTCTTTGTCAAGTATCAGGCTCTTGGCAAAAAGCACATAACATTAAAATGCACTCTTGTGTATAGGTAGTAGTAGTTCACATTTGATTGTCAGATCTGGCTAAGTGCCGCTCTTCAGCTTGATGTGCAGACTAATACACACAGCTGGGTGGTATAACATGCTGCTCATCTCTTATGCAAGAAGCTGTCACACAGATGTCAAAAACATCAAGCTACTCACAAATACCTCCAAAAAGTAAAAAAAAAGAAAAACTCAGTATCTGGCTATACCAGCTGGCTGATGTGAAAGTCTAAGCACTGTTACATAAGCATTGTTTATTGGCTTTTCAAACACACAAACCCCTAAATAAAAACTAAAAAATTGCCTCTATTTGAAGGTATCAGGCTTCTTAAAAAGCCTTTTTCTGAGTTTTACCTTTTAGAAGTTATCAACAGTGGAACAATTTATTCCAATACCAAGATTATATTTCTTACATTTTAAAAAACAGTGTGATTTTTATACACACATTAGTGACGCCAATACATGAAAGACGATCTAAAGTGCACCATCCCTGTCACCATGCACTGTGCACTGCTTTAGAAACTTTGTTAAGTGCTCATCTTGGGCTTTCAGAAAGGCAAATACCTCTGCAAATACTCATTTTGTGGGCTGCTGTGAGTGTTTCTGGAGCTATTTTAACTGACTCTGCAACGAAGATCAGAAGCACAAATATCCAGTTTTAGAATGTGCAACAAACATCCTGCAGACATTAACAATCTCTGCTCATTTATTAATAATAAATAGGATTATTAATGAGACAGTTGTAAAATTCAGCAAGTGGAATATCAATAATTGGAATCTCTCAATCACTATACTAGTAATTATTTATTTTTCCTGGCAAGAGAAGTGGTGCATTGTATGTTACAGAGCAAGAGAAGTAACGGAAACACAACTAAGACACATCAAAAGTACAAGCCAAAATGCAGTTATGTTACACACGTTTTTCTATTTTCAAATTAAGTGATGTAAGGAAAAGATGGGACTCAATGACATTTTCTGACCAAGAAGCATGACAATATAAAAACTTTCACAGCTGACATTTTTCCCTGTGGGGTGTCAGTACCATTCTCAGAAGGTTTCATTTCTCTCTTAATTGTAAGACAGAAGTTCAATATCTAGGCTATAAAGGCTTATGAAGACTTTACTGTTTCCAACAAAGAATTCCTACTTAGTTTCCTCATCAAGCAAGTCAGAAAACAATAGTTATTTTCCAATTTACAGATAATTTTCTTGGCTGAAACAATATACTATAAAAAACTAAATTTATTATAATCACACTGAAATATTACTGAAATTAGTTCTGACAACAAATTTAAGGCTGCAATGCCATAACAATTTCTAACACGTAAAACCACTGAAAACATTAAGCAAAAGTTTGGGTTTTTTTCCCCCAAGTACCTGGCATAAAATGTACTGAAGAATTCATTGAAGCAATTGCAATTGTTAACACAAGGAAGACTTAAATCCATGCAAAAAGGATTTTTTTTTTTGCCTATCTCATATCTAGGTCTGACAAATGATCTTGCTGGGGCTAAAAGTGGGAACACCACACTGGTGGAGGTGAGGGTGCAAAAAGGTTTGTGTAGCTGCTCTGGAACATCATCTCCACTCCCAGATTACAACAGCCCCTTTGCCTCAACTCCTTTCATCAGAAGTTCTTAAAACATTGTCCATTTTTTCATCTTAAAAAGTTTTGCTAACTGCCTACTGCAGTTTTTACACTTTTGAGACTACTCAGTACCAGAACTAGTAACACACTTGAATTTTTTTGGTTTTAATGCAATCCAATATGTTTGCAGAAATTTCAGGGATAGATATTAAAAAAAGACCCACTATTCAAAGCATAAGAAAGTATCATCTCCTTCTCCAATACTGTTTTTCCCAATTGTCTTTCATTATCCAAAGGGTTATCAGCTTCAGAATGCCTGAGAATGCCTATTGTCATCACAGAAAGATCTGAATCACAGTTCAGATGCAAACCTTTGTTTTCTTAAAAATCTCTCCGTCCTATTACCTTTTTTACCCATATAAGAATGTCCATTAGGGCTTCTGTTTCCCTTTCATTCTTTTTTTTTAATCAACTGTAATAAAACATGGATTTCTTTCAAGTCTTGCATGAAACAAAGGACTAGTGCTCTGAAATACTTTAACAGTTTTATAAAGGAGGACGATTAAACATATAGCAAAAATTTTGTGACACAATACTAAGACCCCATCAAGAAAAAAGCCACCATTTTACAGGAATTTCCACAACGTTACCTCCTAACAGTCTTTCACATGTCAGGTTTTTTTTTTTTTTAAATAAAATTGGGATAGTTTCTTAAGGAAGGAATGTGATTTTGAAGTTGACATTTGTTTAAACTACAAGGCCTTCCAAGTGTTAGCTATTAAAACTTCATAGCTACCAAGAACATTCAAGTGGCTCACTAAAACAAGTTATGTCAGAAATGAACATCAAGTAATAAAAAATGCGTTCTAAATGTACCATTACAGCTTTTATTTCTCCATTATCACATATATTAGATTTCAGAATTTTTTTTTTCTTCAAATTATTTCTGTAAACTCTACTCATCAAAAGATCTTAAGGGACTGGCCAATTTTACAGCACCATTTACTGACATGAAAAAGTTATATTGCCAGCCTACCCTTCATTACACTCAAGACTTACCAAAAACATTGTCTGTGCTACATTCTACAATACAGCCTCCCAAAAATACTGGTAGATATATGACCATACTGTACCACATTTGCATACTATAAACTGCCCTCCCCACCCCCCTAATATAAGTCAAAAACATTTTTATATTAAGGGAAAAACCATGCATTATTATTATTCTATGTAAACTCATATTAAAATTATCTACAACAGTCTAGCAGTATTTCCTGTCCCATATATTCACTTGCTAATTATACTACAATAAATTATACTTGTTATTTACTATAACCACAGTGAATCCTTTTCTTCCACTGAACAAATGGATCCAGCTACAGAAGTGACAAAATACAGTTCAAGTGACCTGGGCACGAAAAAAATTACGTAATGAACAATCCACTGCCACACAAAGACCTCAAGTCTAACATCAGCATCTGAGAGTAGCTGTCTCAAAGACTGTTTGATATTCTCTGCTGCAAAGGTACTGTTTGGCTTTGCTTACTAATTTCAACCTCTCTTACCCTTTCTCATAAATCACCAGGCCCAGGTTTTGGTTCACACACACACAGACCAGTCATGCATATGCACAACACACTCAACCGATGTAACTGAACTAAGAGTTAATTTATGCATTGAAACAGCTTAGTAATGTGTGAAAAATGTCTGCTGCCAGTATCCCCTCTCTCCCCACCTTTAAGTGTTAAGGGCCCCTTAATTGTTGTTTTAACCTACAGGAACATTGTTCCTTTGGCCAGTGGCTGTTAATGGAACAGAACCGGCAATTTCCTTACCTAGCTGAGTGTGGATTTGTCACACATGGATTAGCACTGTAAGTCATAATAATTAAAATTTGAAGTAATAAATAGTTCAAACACAGACAATTTGGGCTGTCCCTAAGCCTCCTCCACATAATTGTGAATAAACTACTTCTTCTACCATCACTGCAAGCACTTTGATTCCATCATCCATGTCTTGTTCCCTCTTATCATCCATGCATCCTCTTGCAGCAGGTACCAGTTAGTAAATGGGTCAGCTCTGTGAAATAGGTGAGAAGTAAGAACATTCAAATTTGTTTGAAAATGAACAAGCTTCATTAAGATCTCCAGTTCTTGGTTTCTTCTCATACATACAGACTCAAGATCACACGTGTACTTCAGAAAATACTTAAGACAGTGGATACTTTCAGTTCAATGTGGTTGTGAGTCACAATGAAGAGCTAAGGGCACTGGAGCATTTCTGCATGCCCTTCTTTGCACAGTTTCTAAAAAATAGCCAATAGTTTCTGAGAAACTAGATTTCTTAATCTAGCAATTCTTTACCAGCTTACCTCCAAAGAATCAGCAGACAGAAACCTTAGTGACTGTTACCAATTACTAATTCCGCATGATGTAGCAAAAACACCCCTACACAGCCAGTCCCAAGAAACCAAGGGGGTTTGACCAGCTGTGAAATACTAAGCAACGATATTTAACAGACAAAAGATTCAATAAAGACTAAAGACAGATAAAATAAAAACTATAACAAGGGCTAATACTGAAACAAGGATACATTAGGTGTTGCTGTTCATGTTCATCTCATGTTCTAATGACATAAAGATACTGATGGTTCCTAACTTCTATGGAAATCTATTACCAGGACACATGGCACTAGATCTCTGCAGCCTTAGGAGATGCATATTATGCTTAAGAATGGAAAATAATGCTGACATGGTGCTATTTCTCCCTGAATAACTCAAGGAAACAGAAAGAAACATTAAAGATCACCACATTATTTTGGGAAGTGGTGCATATCTGCAATGTGGAATTCTACAAACTCCACTGGGATTCAGTATCTAATTGATGTAGCAAAGTAAGAGCAAACACACTGACCAACAACCACAGAACAGAACAAGGACCTCCAGATTGAAACCCAAGGGCTGACACAGCTTCAAATGCAGATTCATAACCTTTGCAACAGGCTCATAACTTCTGCAGATACAGAAAAAGAACTTGCCAACACAAACTCTGGCAGGTCACACTAAAAGAGTTTTTCAGAACTACCAGCAAAATCAAAGATACAATTAATTTTCTTGCAGCTTTTCATCATTTCCAAAAAACAGCAAGCCTGGCAGGATTGCTGGTCTCTATATACATTGATGCGTAATGGTAGAAGCAATCCATGTGCAGTAAGAATACTTTAAAAAGGGGGGGAAAAAAACTCTAAGTGTTAAAATATCACCCAGAAGATAAAGCAGTCAAAAGTAAAGTGAAAAGGATAAGAAAAAAATATAGATATTTCCTTAAATACTTCAGTTTAGCATCAAATGCAGCTTCTAACCTGCCCTTGGATGACACTGCAGAAGATAGTGTTAATGTAGAAAGAGCAGGTCTTAAGTGCAAATGCATGTGCCATGCAATCGGCTACAAGGAAGATCAATAAGGAGCTAGAGCATTAAATTTCACATACTGTAACTGTCATGCCCATTACACAGTATTTGAACATCTTCGCAGGCCATTAAAAAATTGTTGATTCTTGGTATTTTTTACAGAACCAAATTATTTTCCAGAGATTTTATTAGCACAATAAGCACTACGAAAGTCTAAAAACACTTACAAACTTGGTGAAATCTGAAGACCTTTACAGCCTTCCAAGACATCATATTTACATATTTACAGAATGCAGAACTGTATTCTTCACTTCAGCATGAAAAGACAAGAAGATGGTTTAAAGCCTTACAGATAAAAGGAAATGTATTTCAGGAACCCTTTTCTTTTGTGTTAGTCACATTTCACCAGGCACATAGCTGATGTATTTTAAGAGAGGCATTTACCAGATAATTCTTGAGAGTGTGTGCCACAGCTAACAAAATCACTGCCAAAGAATGCACCAAAGGAAGGGGAATGCCAGTCCCCTGGGTTTTGGCTGCAGAAGCAGCATCGGACTTCTTGCCTCGTGCTTCTTGCCTCTGCTCTTCAATCTTTGTGCTTTGCCCTTTTCAAGGACATGATAAACTCAAATTTTCCTCTCAATGTTTCTCACTAGGGGAGGCCTTGAGCAGAAGCTTCATGCTCCCCAAAACAATTTAAAGGTAACCACTGATGTGTAATCACGGTTACAATGAATTCACTGTCAATATCTTTCCAAAACAGCACAACTGAGACATCATTTTTGAAGATACACATGAGAACAGAGTTAATACAGTTGCATCACTTTTTACAATGTATTTTAAGGGACATAAATATTAGAGATCACATTATGCACATAAATTTAACATAACAAAATTTGTACAAGAGTATTCAGCAAGGAGAAGTGCAATTTGTAACATTTTACACAATTGGACCAGATAATCCTTGAGGTCCCCTTCCAACCCGGTATTTTATGATTCTATGATTTATAAGAGTGACCTGTGTCATAAATGCACAGACACTGCTTTGTATTTATTACATACTGCTTTCCTAATTTTGAACGCACAACACCATTGGTCAAATGATGGTAACACTCATTTAGAAAACCTAAATACTACAGCTGTTGACTCAATTTTATAAGACAACTATTTATTAAATACTGTTGAATTGAATTTTGGTATATAAATTCAAGAAAGATATTGCCATATGGTTTGCTGAAAAAAGGGTTTTTTTTTAAAAAAGAAGTCTTTTAAAGAAACTGGTCATAGTGAACAATTCAGACTTGGTTAATTTTGTTTAGCTTGAAGACTTTGTTTTATTCATAGTCTCCGAAATAAGCCACATGGGGAACAGAAAGCTAACATTTAAATGTTAAGTTGGCAGGTAACAATTAGCAAAATTCAGGGTCTGAAATGCTGGGCAAGTTCAGACCAGAAACAGGGAGCACAATTGCAAAGAAAGGATAATTAGGCACTGGAGGAGACACCTCTGTGAAATATGAATTCTCCCTCATGGGAATTTTTTCTCATATCAAGTTTGAAAGTTTTTATAAATGAGTGGTTCCCAAACTGTGTAGACCAGCAGACTACAGTGAATCATTCATACTTCCTTAAGAAGCTCTGCACATGCAGCCTAACCAAATAAACTGGAGGCAGCAAAGCCACACTGACTGAAAGTTTGATGCATCTCGTTCCTCAGTTTGGTTTTGATTAATCACTTTGCCAGTCACCAGTGGTCAGTGAATCAGGAGACCTTGGTGTTAGAAATCCTCTTCTGCCTCACAATCCAAAAAAACAGGGGTTTGTTGGTATCTGTATTTCACAGTACTGAGAACGTCTGCAGTACTATGGTAAGGTTAAAGAACTACAGCTAAAAGAAGGGCTACTCACATTTTATTCTTAAGCCATCTTTGCATTATGTAAATAATGTTAGGGTATACTAAGAGGTAACATACAAGAGAGCACTGATGTGCTGTAAAAGAAGTAGATCTCTGTTAAGCCATTTTCTTTGTGTCAAATCCAGGTGAATTTCATAATGCAAATCAAGATTTTGCTTAAGAATACATTTTTTGAACAAACTTAAGAACTCCTACATTTTCAAATAATGCTGTTTTAATAAAGCTATTCTGACTCATGAAAAGGCTAATACTTAATTTCCAGTTTTCATTTCTAGTATTTGCATATACAGATCTTATTTCTCATTAACTTTTACCCTCACTTGCAATGTTCAGGTGTAATTTTGCAGAACAGCATTACTCAACTAAAATAGAAATGCACAAAAATTATTTCTTAAGTCTTCCTTTCACATTTGTTCAGGGAAAACTCTTGCCTGTCCTTTCTACCCATACACTTAAATTCCTAATTGGTCTAAGACTCTAGATAGTCCTGCTGCTACCTCTGTGTTTTGAGAATGTGAAGTAGTACAGTAATAACAAATCTTTTCAAAATCATCTCTTCCTTTCTCCACGGTATTCTCAAATACAGGCTGGATTTCTGAAGGTGAAAAGGAGAGAGGCTGGCACACAGAGGACTATTCCAGATTTCTACACAACTCTCCTTTGCCCTACTTGCTCTCTTCTGCTGAAAAAAAAATTCTTCTACCAAATTTAATAAATTAACAATTCCTACCAAGAGTACTAACTCACTCTAGAGTGGCTTGAATTCATTGTCTAAACAAAGGAAGAAGAAGGGCAGCCATGCTGATCCACAACATACTAAAGCTGTAGCAGGCTGATAGGAAAATACAGACATGTTTAATCAACTGTGTGGTGACACTCAAAATTGAATCCATTAAATGACCCAGTAAAGAAAAAGCACCAAATAATTTCTGATTGTATTTTTAAGTAAATATCTGTATATGTTACAGAAGAACATTATCAAAAAAGCCCACAGCAAAACAAGTGAAGGAACAGTGAGAAAATGTAAAAACCTTTTATATAAAGGGATACAAGCACACAAAAAATAATTCTAACATGGAAGTACAACTTGACGAAGAGAAGGATTGTTCTGAACTATCATAAAATTAAAGGCACATAGGAAAGTCTCCATCCAACTGAACATACTGCAGACACCTTAAAATCTAAACTCTCTTACTTCCTTAGAGGATACATCAAAGACAAGAATAAATAAATTTCACTTCCTTCAGAATGTCTACAAGGACTGGAGCCAACCATTTTATAATTCGATACAGTGGTTTCGTATGTTGGGGTACTCTCACCCTGAAATTCAAAATTCTAGGCCACCCTTTCTGACACGTAGCCTGCATGTCTGTGTTAAAACCATCTGAGTGACAGCAGCTCAGTTGCATTAATAAGGGAGGCTGAGGGCAAGGAACTGACATTAAGAGAAAGCTGCTAGAACCACCTTTGTTCTTATTTGCTGGCTTAACATGCTGTATTACTTCTCCTTCTACAATGGAATTGCTTTAGCAGTAACTAGAATTCAAGAAGGGCTGAATGAAAAAAGAATGAACAATGCAGGATTTAAAAAAAAATATTCAAAGGGAGGATTTTAAAATTAAATAACAGACAACTACAAGAGCTTGTGACCCACATTTAGCACTACATATGCTGCAATTCCCACCTAAACTAGTGACAAAGGCTTGATAGTCTCCATGCAGAGCTGAACTGCCATATGAAATATGCCTCAAACTGTTAGTTGAGCTAATTGATTATGTAAGAATTCCATTAGATTTTTACATAGGAGTTTAACTGAAAAAAGACTACAGTTACCTAATAATTTTGGGAACGCTTAACTTTATCAGCCCCTGCATTTGGAAAGAACCACGATTAGGATCCCTACTCACAGCATTTATTGAGGGACATTTTTTTTTTTTAAATTTCCATGACAGGAATTTTAAGCAAAATCATTTCCAGATAGAGAAGTGCAAAAAACCCAAGTACTGTTTAACTTAGAATTCCTACCTGTATTTTCACACCAAGCAGACTAACTTTGAACACCATGACAGCAGAGAGATCACCTGTAACATGCATATGAGACTTTTTCCTCTAGAACGAAGTACAGTTCTGTACCAAACTTCATGAAGCACTAGAACAGGCTCCTAAAGCCTGCCATTGGCAAAAGACACTGCACTCCAATTTCTGTAGCTCCTCATTCCATTTCTCTTTTTCTGTTTTTAAGTTGACAAGTGTTCTATGCTTACAAGTTTTCAATAGCCTATTACAAAAAGACTCAAAGTTGTTTGCATTACACACCACGGGGATTAAAAAGGAGTTAATATATATCTGTTCAGAACTATTGTGCAGAAAATAGCTGTGTTGTACAGGGCTTAGGCTGTGACCCGCTTAACTTTATTCATAGAATGCACAATCCATCACGTACAAAAACACAGAGGAAAATGTGAGGTGTTGGTAAGTACCGCTGTTAGCGAGAAATTCTGCTAATTATTACACCAAATAAGCATAGTCAACAGGCCAGAGCTGTGAGAGGGCATGTTTCAGGGCATTAAATGGCTGCCTTGGATGGAGATGAATACATTACACCGTGCCCTTTAACAATAAAACAATTTCCCTGACACTCGGCAGCGCGGGAGCCCCGGCGCGCAGGGGAAGCGCGGCGCTGCCGGCACAGGCGGTGCTGCAGCGCCACCCAGCGCCGCGCACCTCGGCCGCGCCTCCCCACAGCAAAGCCCGCACGGATCCGCCTCGGCCCGGTGAGGAGCCAGCGCAGCACAGGAGAGGAGCCTCCCTCCGTGCCCGGAAAAAACAGACAAAGCGGGGTTATAGCGAGACACGCTCCTCCTCTTGCTTTGTAACTCCGACACACGCGCCCTTAAATAGCTGGTAACGCCTTACACACAGTTTTACTACAGCCTGCTCTTATAGTCCAAGCCAGTGCATCGTAAAGCCTATGCACTGGAGGCTTGGGATAGTTTTTGAAATTGATTTTAGGAAAATATTTCATCACCTTAATATTTTTAATTTTCCGCCCCTCTGTTTTAAATGGACTCTATCATTACTGTTTTTATCTGGAGTGCTTTCACAGCTTAATAAAGTGTTCTAGAGGCTGCAAACTTTGCACATTCTTCCATTCCTTGCTTGCACGTTGACATTTTGTATACTCCTGCCATCATATTTATTGTCACTGCAATGGAGTTACAGCCATCCCACATCTCCGTTACCCTGCTTCTCTTCTGCTGATCAGTGCTGCAGCTCAATGCTGAGATTTATGCAAACTAAACTTATGCAAACTAAACAACCCCACTCATGAAAAGCCATGAAGAGATTGAAGTACATTTCATGAGGAATATAAATTAATGTGTGAACACCAGCACAATTGTCTATCAAGTTAAAAAAAAAAATCATTTACATGCTTAGATCAAGTTAAAAGCATAGATTGCAAAGAAGGATGCTAGTACGATCCCTGCCATTAGTCTCTGCATTTTTATTTCACAACAATTTTACAGGAAAAGGCAAGAAAAAGTCTATGTTCTCTAGCCATTTAGCACACAGATACCATTTATTTATGGACACTCTATATATTTATGAATCAATTAAAAATTCTACATCTGAACCCCACATCTATCATCATGAAATGAACAGCAATATATTAATACTTTATAGTACTAATTTCAGCACAAAATCACCCTCAACCAAGCTGCTTCCTATTACTGGCATTAAATTGCCACTTCTCATTACTCCAAAATTTTTTTGTTTCATTAAACTAAACAAAAATAATGTAATTTAACATATGTAGAACTGTATACTACAAAACAAGGGGGAAAAAAAATCAAAAATCCCCACCAGGCAGACTTACTGCTACAGGAGGACACCAAATGTCTGTTCTGATTGAAATATAACTTGTATCACAAGATGCTTAGAGGTTGCTTTAAAAATAATTTCTCCAAATTCTGAAGCCACAAGGAGAAGTGTGAGGGGCAAGAATGAAGAGGAGGAATAACAGCTTTTAAAACATTGCTCATGAAAATATTATGCAGGCTGCAACAGAACGACACTTGCAACTGCTACAGGAGGACACCAAATGTCTGTTCTGATTGAAATATAACTTGTATCACAAGATGCTTAGAGGTTGCTTTAAAAATAATTTCTCCAAATTCTGAAGCCACAAGGAGAAGTGTGAGGGGCAAGAATGAAGAGGAGGAATAACAGCTTTTAAAACATTGCTCATGAAAATATTATGCAGGCTGCAACAGAACGACACTTGCAGAGTTTAGAGTTTGTCTAATGTAATTTTCCTACTGCAAACTCAGTGAAATGGAAATATAAAACTTTAGCAAAGTTTTGTATGTTCTCAGGTCCTGACCTGCTTCATCTAGACCTTGAGGGTTATATAATGAA
This sequence comes from Corvus brachyrhynchos, assembly GCF_000691975.1. Taxonomy (NCBI): domain Eukaryota; kingdom Metazoa; phylum Chordata; class Aves; order Passeriformes; family Corvidae; genus Corvus; species Corvus brachyrhynchos. The sequence goes on from NW_008239324.1 coordinate 8,792,623, forward strand.
CACAGAATCTTATTCAGTTATTTATCTGCATCAGGAAACCCTGAAATTATGTGTAATGAAAGAAGTTTCTCAAGTTAAAATTCTCGTTTTGATGGTTAGATTAGGACAATACAACCACATGGACTAAACCTTCCATTGTATTAGACAAACAGTTATGATATAAAGTGCATAAATCACACATGCAGTACTAAAAACCCCTTAGAAATCCAAAGGGGAGAAGCTTCACTCAGTGAGTGGGCAGCACACTGTAACTCTAAGTTTGCAAACCTTTACTGTAAATACACTTTAAGTATTTGAATCGATACTCTACTTTAGGACCTAAACTGCTGCCACAAGAATCAACATTGTCCCTACTTTAAATATGAAGTAAAAAAAGCAAGATAAACTCATTCCTTATGTGTCATATAGAATTCTGCTCATGGCTTCTCAAATTGCTCTTTCAGATTCAGAGAAAGTACTTGTACTTTCTGGTGCACTGACACCTAGGAAAGTTCAAATGAGCAGACTGGAGGGAAGATGTGCTTATACAAAGCAATGAAAAATGGTCAGGATGTGTAGAGACTACAAGAGAAAGAAGGCAGCATTAACAGCAAAAACCAAGTGTAAGCCCCTGTTTACCATAGCAATGAACAAAAAAAGTCCTAAGTCTGATGGTCACTGAAGTATTACTGTCCAAGCTTTTAAGAACCTGTTGTTTCCTTGCTTTTATTACAATACTTTCTGATTTCTAACACAGAGGCTGTGTTAGAAAGAAAAATGATTTAAACTAGAGTAATTCCTGATCATCATATTAGAAGTTTTAATCCAAAAAGATCCCAAACTAGCAGTTGCCTTGAAAAACACATGCAGATCACCTACTCCAAAACAGGTATTGTTTCTTAAGGATCCTGAGATGCACAGCCCTCTGAAAGCCAGGGGCATGCTCCTGTACTAGATTCCAGATTCAGTCTGAAATTTAAATGCTGCATCATTTCCAGTTCTTGATACCCAAGAAACAAACAAGGAATATGGTTCAAGTTTTAGACAATGGAACGAGCCCACTTGGGTTTATCTTCAGTGCAGTCCCCATTCAAAACATCTCAGCTCACATCCACTGGCATCAAGTTATCAACATTCTAGCTCTGTAGCCCACATCAGTTTTACAGCCACAGAGGAATGCTCCTCAGAACAGCTATCACCTCCAAAACTTTTTCCCCTCAAAGTAAAACTTGTCCAGGAAGAGAACATATCACATTAAATTTCTGTCACATTCCTTTTGCAAAGCATATCATTCACATATTTGCAGGAATATAACATTTTTTCCCTCTTGAAATATACCAGCCCTTTTCTCCACAGGATTTTCCTTAAAAGCTGTAAAAATGTATTTGCCCTTATACCTCAAGAAACGCTTGACTGACCAAAGTTCAACTTGTTATATGCCTTAGATATTCCAGATATTCATAATTATTCATATTCTCAAATGATGCAGATTACTCATAGACATTGATTGGATGCCCACACCAAAGCCACTGCTAAGAAAGGAACTGCCAAGCGTCTTTTCAACAAGAAGTTTCCCTTACCCACTTCCAAAGGATTATCTTTGCCGTAAAATATTGAAACAAAATAAAAACCAATCTTACTGATGATTTAAAGAAACAAATTCTAGAATTGTGGTCTGTGTTCTCTTTTGCTGTCCCAAGAAAATGAATATACGAAAAAGTGGCTTGATAGCACTCGATTTTACTTCATTTTCAGTATTAATTTGTTTTAATTACATGATATGACAGATCATTAAATGCAAACAGGTTCATCACAGTATTTCAAAAAAATTCAATTTACTGTCACCATTGTTTTATTTCTTTCCTATAAGTGAAAGCTATTTGGAATGCATTTAGAAGGATAAAAACCTCTAACAAAATTCATACGGTCCTCAGTATAACAACTGTTATCCTATGCTTCTGATAAACTAATTTCCTTTTAAAATTATGTGGGAAGTCAAGAATTACCTATTTTAACAATTCCAGTGCAAGGAATACCAACTGTTCTACAACCATAATTTGCAGGTTCCCTCAGAAACCAAAACAAGGGCACGTAAACAATATCCTGCACTTCAACAACTCTGGAATCAATAAAATGGATTTACTCCTATGAAACTGCTCAGTAGTGGAGAGGGCAGGAGGACTTCTTGCTTTCATCAACTCTTTCGGGCATAGCCAGAGTACAACTTTCTTTAGGACGCAGTTGTCCAGACAGCTCCTATGTTAGAAAATGCAATATAAAGCTGAGGTAAGGCAAAGTAGAGTGACTCTAGGCTTTTGGTAACAAGTTAAAATCTACTATGGTTAATATTAAGCATTTAGTTATTACCCAATTATTCTTATTTCTGAACTCAGTAACTGTTTTTGCATTATGGTAGGTATGGAGTGATATTAGCACCTGGAGATTACATCAATAAAGTCTTGAAAATTGTTTTGTATGACAGTAGATCATAATATGTGTCTTACAGAGAAACACTGCTAGTTATTAATAAAAAGTTGTCCTATAGAAAGGTATACTATATCACACTGGGGTTTATCCACCTTACTGCAGAGACAGTGTCTTTTCTGCTGTCAAAATGCTTTTGCTATATGTAAATATTTAATGTTATTACCATCATTCACTCAGTGCTCATATTGTCTGCTCAAGCATCTATTACTGTCTGCTAGATACACTTGAGGATAACACTTATTCATGTCTACTGCTCAGTCACATGCAGGCCCTGCTTCTCAAAGATTCTTCAAAGTCCCATAATTTATTAAACATCGCACAAAGGCCTGTATCATTTGCAGGATTTTACTTGTGCAAGTGTAAGCACTAAATGCACCGAATAGGCTACAGCACTACCATGCACTACCAAGACTGAACTTTTATCCAGGGTTCTGTAAGCAATTTACATCACAGAAATAAATTCTACATTTCCTGAACTCTCAGGGAAGAATGATAGATTTTAACAGAAGGACACTGAGTGCACTTTAGTTAACATAATTCTCTGAAAGGAAATAATCAGTGATCGATTTACACGTAGTTGTAATTGCATTCAGCACAATTTTTTTATATTTACCTAAATTCATATCCCTGCATGAAATATATATATATATCACATACATAATTCAAATGTTATCACCAATGTTACCCCTTGATATACCTTCCAGTAAAATATGATAGAAATCCGCTTTCTAAGACACTAAAGTCCTGTTAAGACATACAGTAAGCCAGACTCCTCAAGCAGGACAGTCTCTCTAGGTTTGAAACGAGGTCTTGTTTCAAATCTCAGTTTTAGTTTAGACAAAAGATTTTTTAAATTTTTTTGTTTGTTTTGTTAGGAAACAGTAAGAATCACAAACAGACTATCCTAAAAAGTACAAGACTGCACAATTATTCCTTCTATCCCAGTAGACCCTGACACTTTATATGACAAGATCTAACTGTTCATCAGTGAGGCTAAAAGAAAATGAAAATGTTGAATTCAAAAGATCTACCTTTCAGTTAACATCCTTAATGTAAATTAGGGTTAAATGTGAATAAAATTAATATTTCATCACCTCAAAAACTTCTATTCCTTTCTTCTCTTTCAACACTCAAACTTAATTATAAAATAATGTAAAACAAGTGTAAATTTAAAAGAATCATTTTGAAGATTTGCATTAATAGTTCAAGACCTATTGGCATGGATGAAAAGAAGGGGAGTCCCAACATTATGTTGCTTTAAAGCACAGTGTGATTCTATTCCTTGCCAAGAGACAGCAGGAGCCCAGCACAGGGGAGTGCTGTGGTAGGGAGGAAGGGAGAGAGCGGGATGGAGAGGCATTGCAGGAGCAGCACAGCAAGGCTGACCTGTGCTAAAAAGTCAAGGGCAGCTACAGGAGCAGGGAGTGTTAGGGAGAACAAGAAACCCTGTGTTCAAACTGCTACAACAGGGCGTCAATATATTGCTTCACATATCACCATGGAATAAAAAGTTCCTCTCATACAGGAGCACAATCCAGTATTTTGTTATGATGCAGCATGAGACACAGAAAACAATCCAAAACCAGGGAAAAAAAGCTTCTGACATCAGCACAATACCTCTCCAAAGTCTTGCAGCACTTATGCAATCTAACCTGCAGCCCTCCTGAACTTTCATTCTGAAATCCCACACAAGGTGAATCCTGTGGTATTAAAAAAAAATGCCCTAGGGTTTGGGTATATCACCGTGTCCCGCAGCCATAGGGAGGAGGAGAGAAGATCCAGCAGACAGGAATTGTGCAGCAAGATTGATTTATTTAATTATTTTACAAACTCTTTTATAGACTTTTTTCTTCATAGTCTAATTGGACAAAGGATCAGCCACCCCTTGGGGTGATTGGCTAAAATCCTAAAACATCCATTGTCAAAATATTTTTCTACTGTACTATAAACAAGACTTCTCAAGGCTGCAGGTGTTTGGTTGTTTACATAACTCTGGTATCTCTTCTGTGAGAGAGAAAACTCTCTCACGGGCTTAGAAAATAGCAAGAAAATCCTTGCTAGCAGCATTTTTGTATCCACACTATGGGCCTTACAGTTTTGCACAGTGGTTATGCTCGCACAATCTATATATATATATATATGGTCAAAAAACAAGATACAAAAGCTCAGACTTTAATAATCTGTATCTCCATGAAAGGCAATTTGTCTGTAAAGAACCAAAGCAGCTCGTTCCACCACTCTTCTCTATGGAAACTTTGAACTAAGCTCAGGTTAGTTGTTTCCACAAAAAGTAATGAAATTCAGAATCCCTGATGTGTTTCCCATTCCTTTCTTGAATATAACTGAAGCACTTTGTCACTTGCATACAACACACATAAATGAAAGAGTGAGTTTTCATTGCAAGCACCAGTCACTCAGGGTAAGTATTTGAATGCTGAAAACCTGAAACCAAGAACTTCTTTCAAATCAGCTTTTGACTACTCTGAGTTTACAACTTTACCTTCATTGCTTATACCCTAAAACTTCCCCATATACCTGCTAAACTTCTTTTGACTAGAATTCTCTTGAAGTTTTAACCTATCTCAAAAAAATTTTGGCTTCTAAGAGAAGGTGCATGTTTCATAGAATTGGTTAAGTCACATAGTGAATTCTAATATTAACACCATTCAACAAAAATCCAGCGGATCATTTTTAAAGCATACCACTCTCAAAAGCTCTGCTTTACCAAAGTGAACACACCACTAATAGACACCATTGCTCAATCTCCTGAGCATAATGCAACTTTTCCTTCTAAAGGGAAAACTCAAACCTAGTTGGGTGTTATGGTTAACCATTCCAAATACAGACAAGTTCTCCCTGGAACAAGCACAGGTGGTTGTTTCCTTTCTGTCCTGCTCAAGTCAAAGATATGAGAGAGAGAGATGTTTTTTTTGTAAATACCATCAAAATAAGGAAAGAGGAACTTGATTTTCTGCAAAATATTTTTCTCAGCACAAAGAACCCACCACCCTACAAAAACTACAAAGGCTTATTGGATGTGACCATCACATTGCTGGTATTTTGTATTTATCCCTTTATTTATTAGGTATTTATCCCTTTTCCTAACTATTTAACTTCTGCTAATTGAACTTTAAACAAAACAAAGTGGTTAAATAAAAAGTGGCCTTATTTCCCCCTCAAATAATGTTACCTTGCCCCTTTCTGCAATAATTTTCTTCACATGGACTTTGTTGACTGTACTCTACCACACAACATTTTAAAACCTGAATCCCAATCAGGGCTACCCTCATTAAAAATGTGACCTTTCACCTTCAATGAAGCACTGCTAACATAAATTACATTTTGTTGTAGCCCAAAGGTGATAGAGATGAGAGCAGGATAAACAAGGTATAATACAAAAACCAGTTGGGTCAGCCTTTCATTACAGCCCTTTCAAAAGCTATTAATCTCGCTTGTAGTCAGTATGCTGAAAATAACTACTTCTTCTAACCTACATTGTACTCCAAAGTAGCCATAAGGACAGGTCATGCAAGATGCAAATAATTCTTGGTCCTCATAAAACCACTTCGTATGGTATTTGGTGAACATCCTGGCAGGTTACTTCAAATCTCACTGATCAGAGGACTCAACAATATCAATTTGGCCAAAATATACCACAAATAACAGATATTAATTGATCACGTTAAATTTAAAGCAACTATAAAATAGTTCTTTAGACTTTAAGATGTGAATAGAAAATGCTATTCATCAAGTTCAGCTTAATTTGTGTTTCAAGTCAGGGTTCACATTTAAAATAATAGAAAAAAAAGAAAAGTAGGCATTACTATATTTCAAAGAACCTGACACAAGGCAAGTACAAGCCAGTCCTTAGAAACACCATGACAGATTTTAGTAGTAGGCAACAATGATTTTGTCTACCTGGATCCCTCTTTTGGTACTTCATGGCCAATTACAGTAAAAGTTGCTCAACAGGATACACACATAAGAAAATTCCTGTCACAGAGCAGATGCAAATTTAATTACTTTAAGTTAAACCTTCCATCTTGTCTAGAGGTCCTTCAAAAATGCAACTGTAAACAAGCACTACATTGCAATCAGGTGTCAAGGGCTTATTTGATCTCTTACAAAATATGTCACAAATCACTGGCAGAAAGTGGGTCGAGAGGGAGAACAAAGGAAAGAACTGTCAATGGACTAGGTAGCTCATGTGAGCGTGCCTATTAGTGCACTGGATCTTTCTGCTCCTGTCTAATGCTGTCCATATAAAACCTTCTTAGTTTGACAGTGTTCTGTTATCCTGCATTTGATGTAATTTTTCTGTAGTAAGCAAAAGAGAAAAAAAAAAAAAAATAATCTGTGAAAAGAACTGATAGAGTAACCAGAGAAAACATTGAAGATACCAAAATTATTTATTCTGCTAAAGTATCAATTTTTGTGCTATTCTTCATGTGTGATATGTTACAGAACTTCTAGAAAGCTCAACGTTTTTGAGAAATAATCACGTAAAAGCTGGAAGTAAATTACTTTACACTGCAATAGAATTATAGATGGCCCCAAATAAGTAACACACGACACATTCTTTTAAGGAAGGAAATTACAACATTGTACAACTGGCTAGAAGAAAAGCATGTGTATGTGATGAACATATTTTGCCCTCTGAAACACCAGGTACTTTTGAGGGACTAGAGTTGAAATACCAGACAGCTCTCTGCAGTCCTCTGGTGGTCCTAAAACGCTGGTAGGTCACTGCTCATGAATCCCTGCACTACAGTGTAGCTCAGAATGAACAGTGACAAAGTATTGGTAAGGTTAAGGAATTTATGGATACACAGCTATGAGGACACAAGTCTTAATGGCAGGAAGACTCATCAGGTATTTTATTTAGTAGAAGAACCCCTCAGATGTACATAAAAGCACAGACCTTTTTCTGTACACGCTCAGTTTAAACCATTCACCACAGAGTTAAAACTATAATTTAAAAATTCACAACTGAATATGCCAACATCTCTCAGAGTTCTTAACTGAGATCTGTGGAGTTAAACAACAGGTGACCTGTGTAATTTCAGCAACAAAGACTCACTGGTCTGCATAGCTCAGCCTGTCTGCTATAAAGAACATTTTGGGGGTGTAAGGGCAACTAACCCAACATACACTGGGCTACAACAGCCGTAGGGATGTCCCTTATCAGACCACCCAGAGCCACTAAGCAAGGTCAGTCTAGCTTTAGGACACACAAGCTCTTCTTCAGCCTTGTCTAACTTTTATAACCTTACAAGTTGGTCTAACACATTATTACCTTTATCTATCAAACTTGTCTCAACACAGCAAGGAAAATACCAGAACTTAAAACACTGCTGTCAGAAACTCAAACTTCATTTTCTCTGATTCAAACAGCATAACTTCTACTTAACATTCACTGGAGATTTTGCTTAAGCACCTATTCAAAAGAAAAAAAAAAAAAAGGAAAACCCCTCAATGATGGTTGCTCCATTTTACAGTGCTTTTTTATGAAACCAAAGTATATCCTTATTACCTGTAATACAACAACTTTTTCAAAAATAGTATCTTGAAGAGTCAGTTTAGAGAAGCCCTACCAAGTCTGACCAAACAGGCCAAGGAGTTCCTCTTTCATACAATCAAAATTGCCCAAAACTGGGGAGGAGGGAGGAAATATTTTCCTCTTAGGCTTACAAAATCAAGCCTTTCTACATTGATCTAAGCCAACAGAGCAGATAAAGAGCAAGAATAGCTAGGAAGCTGCCTGAGTTGGATGAGGACTGACTTTGCTTACTATACAGGCTGCTATTTTTGCTATTTAATCAGAGCTGCATGTCATATTTATCAAACTGGTAAATTTAGTTTAGTTCTGTTTAACATATGTGTCTCATATATGCTTCCTTGCTAGTGAGCAAAGAAACCAAATTGTTAGTTTTCCAACCCAGTTCTCCATATTAGCAGAACACACCCCTTTAAAAGAAAGAACTTGAACAGATGACACTCACACTTATTTTAAAAAGAAAAATTTCCTCTTGGTTCAAACCCCCCATGCCCCACCACAAATAACAGACTAGTTGCAATCACTTTGCTTAGAATTGACTTTTGTTAAATCCCCAAGATGACTAGATGACTCCAACACCACATTTACGAACAAAAATGCCCTAGATCTATTTATCTCATTCCAATAAAATTTAAATAGTGCAACACATTATTCATCTATCCATATTATAAACTGGTGTGTACATTAAGTGGATAATATTATTAACACTAATGTTTCTGTAGGCTATTCATTAAATAAATGGTAGACACAGTAATTCCATCTATTACACATGGAGCTCAATAACAGCTGTAAATGAGAAAATTGCAATAGACAGGCTGAGTAATAATCAGAACTAAAACAACAACTGTAACAATATATCCATTGTGTAAATGTTCTGATTATAGAAACACAGACTAATCTGTAATTTTTCATCATTGATAAACATTGGTAACCAGCCAGAATTTAAATTATATTTTATCCAGTTACTAAAACACAGCTACAAAATCTACTTGATTTATTAATTTAACAAGATACAAGTATTTTGTTTACTATGACACAGAAATATGTGCAGCATGACATCAAATCACCATACCTGCCTAAAAACTACAGCTAGCAAAATGCATTATACCTTTCCACATACGTAGACACAAATCTGACATACAGATTTTTGCCAGTCTCATGTCATAAAGCTATACTGGCTTGTCAGTAGAAGTTCTCTAAGGCTTCTTGTTAACATTTACAGGCACCACATAATCCCTGTTTAGAGCCTGCTAGAGCAACTGCTCGTGTCATAAAAGAGATTGAGGTAATTTTCTAGTTTGAGAGCTTTGGTGATTCTAGTAAAAATCTTTTAATTACCTCTAATGTCTTAACATTTTTACTACTGTTCATGGAATAATGCCTAGAAATTATCTGCAGAAGCACAAAAAAACTATGTGGCATGCTACAAACACAATTGACTAACACTGTAAGGTTACCCAAGAAAAGCCTGGATCATTCCTAAGAATAAATGCAATCAAAGGCCTAATATTTGGGATATGAGGCACTACATCGCCTGATACAAAATTGCTTCAGTGAAACACCTGGCACAATTTTCTGCAAACAGTGCAATTTATTAACAGGAAAAGACTCAATGTGGCAAACACCAGGGATTATTAGGTAAAGGCTCCTTAGGAAAATGACATCTGTACCAAGAGTCACACAAACTTGCCAGCATCTGATGGAAGAGGTTGAGGTGTGGTCCACCTTCCTGATACTGACCAGATGGGGAAGATGCTACGACTGGCATAAAGCCCAAGGAAAAAGAAATCTGTGGGGACATGGGGAGAGACAAACGTATTTGACAAGAGCAAGACAAGAGCTCTCTCCCAGACATCATCCATAGGGATCCTTCATTCCCCTTTGCTTATATTGTCACTGCATATGCATAGGATGATTGAATATATTATGCACGGGAATTAATCATGCCACTGGCACTGTCAAGAAGTCACTGAGCTTTTATTATGCATGCAAAGTTCTGCCATTTTGCACACATAGATGAAATCTGGAATTCTCAAAGAATTTCAAAACTAAATTAGAAAGGAGAGAAGATTAGGCCCAGGGCCACAATAGTAGAGAAGATTCCACATGCAAAGGAGATTTTCTAAGAGTAAGTAAATCCATTCAAAGCAGTTCAGACTGTTTCAGCCAGGTACCTCTCTGAAGGACTCAACGGCCAAGACGCAGCAGGTACTCATGCATGAGCAGGTCACGTGATCTCCACAACTATTTGTTTGGATTTTGTTTTCATTTTTATTATTTGTAGCTATATTAACATTCCATGCTTAAAAATTCTTCAATTTTTTTCGGCAGTAACAATTAATTACGCTCCCTCACTACTCCTCATGAGAAAAGAATTAGCAGATGCCCAAGTGAAAAATTACTTGCCTTTAACAAAATTTGATGCACCTACATTGCCAAACAGCCTCTCTTAAACAGCAAACCACGCATGTAAATTCACTTACATATATGGTATACAACAGTCACTCATTACATTTCAGTCTAATAAATGCTAGACTGTTACACAGGAATCCACTAGATGTCTGGCTTTGTAACTCACTTTTTATTGACTCTCATTCAGTTCTGTGTTACTTTTCTGCTTATCTAATCTTCCTCCCAAAATACCACACTGCCTAAGTATTTTATCATCTTTCAGCAAGTCCCTCTTTCCTGAGTTCTTATTTTGTTCCTTCATTGCTTACTGCCCAACTTTACTACTAGTAGACTTCATTCTCTAATTTATTTTCTGTAGGAACTGGATTATATCCTGTTCTTTACTTAAATTTCTTGGAATAGAAGTATTTACAAGAAAACAATAACAAGTTCCTCACTGATTATGAAACAAACAAAAAAGGTGATTAAAAAATGGGCTTGTTAATGCAAATTTCTAAATACGCTTTAATCACAAATTCGGGTAAAATCATGGGCAGTTAAATATGAGCCAGTGTAATATTGAATTCCATATACACTTAAAAATTGAAAGAGGAAAGTTCTGTAAAGCAATAAGCTTTTACTTTATAACTAGCTACTACCCTTCTGGGATATAATCAGAAACATTCTACAATAATTGATAAATTCAAATTCTTGGGACTGTTCTTTTAGTTTTCAATACAGATATCAGTTTATAACCATACCAAAAGATTCAAGAATTAAATTGATATTTCCACAAATATTGCTATACTTTCAATAGTTTAAAATAACCTTGATTTAATTCATCAGCTCATCATTCTCAAAATTCTTTCAAGCACAAGTCTACTTTATAGCACAAGTCTACTTGATACCATAGCATCACCCCAACTTTAAGGAAACTGGATTTTTGAGGCAAAATTACCCTAGCCTAAGTACCATTTCAACAAGTTGAAAAGAATTGTCTGCTTAAAGCCATTTTACAGGATGGTCTGACAGTTATCTCCTGTTTCGCATGCCTTATAAAAATTTTCCAAACTATTAAGGCAAACCAAAGTTAATTATTTAAGCTTCAGAAGAATATAATGTCAGAATTTTCAGGATCTAACAAGACACACTTTACTGACCTGATTCAAATGAGTTAACATTGACTTTCTAAATTCCATCTTCTATGGACATTAAACCCAATACCAATAGATTTCCACCTTCTTCATGAATACTCAGAGCTTTAAGCTACAAATACATTAATAAGCTTGATTTGCTAACAGCCAAAACTAGACCAAAGTTATGGGGTTTATGCTTTTTTGAAAAGGCTTCCATGCCTTTTAAAGAAACATCTTCAGTTTCTCTCATGAATATTCACTTATGATTTCACTCATCACAAAAATGCACATTTTGGACATAGACTTTAGTTTTTAGAAAAAGTATCTGTTTGGCAATAGGAAGTCAATTTCCCATCCCCTGGAGTCTCATACCTCTAACAACAAAACCTTTTTAATTTATTTATGAAAATAAGACAAGATTATTATGCAAGAAACTCACACAAGAGACATCTGCATTTCATCTCCATCTTGCAAAACATGAAGAATGCCGAAACCCACTCTACTCTTAAGTATTGATAAAGAGTGCAACAGAAATCTTTCCTTCATCCTTAACTCCAGTTTCTGATTAGCAGGAAGCACACCTTCCTTTTCAGAATTGCATAGAAGTATTAATTAAAGCTTAAAGTACATTTAAAAGTTTGAGATGTTCCAGCTCTACAGTTTAAATCAACTCTCTAAGTTATATATATTTCATCACACACAGCTATAGCCAATGGCTAACAACGACTGCTAAATTAATTGTTACAAAACTAGAAATCTCTGCAATGCTACCAAGAAAAGGTCTTGCATGTGACACCAATTATTTCCAGAATACAATATTGTTACTTGTATTAACTAAGTGCATGATTAAACTCTCTAAGTTGCACAGTCCACTGGCACATCAGAATTTCAAGACATGACTCAAGACACATCAGCCTTTTGTGTCCGGCCCAAAAGGCCCCAGACAAGTGGAGAGCAGGGTTAAATGCAGAACTTGAACTGTGAGTGTCTGAAGTGGTCAGAAGGAATCTCTTGATACATATCATACATCCTGCAATACCAAGGGCTCACACAATAAACAATCTCTGCCTTTCTTCATAACCTTGTTAACTAGTGCAAACCAGTTTCTTCTTTCTACCCATGAGTATATTTTATCAGTAGCTAGAAATGTCAAATACTTCTGTGGTAAGCAGAACTATCCTGGCCTTTTTTATTTTCCTACACACCAATACTAATGAAGGCGACAATATAATCTGCCCCAGGCAACTCTATCACCATCCACAGTAGACAGGTCATTTTCCTTTTTATCAAAGAGGAGAGTAGGTCATCACATTTTAGTACATGTTGACACCACTGCTAGTAAAAAGAGATAAGAATTCAGTGCCCTTAAGGTACCTTAACCTCTATTTTACCTAATACAGATATTTCACAGCTCTTACATTAAAGCCAGAAGACAGATTTGTTCCCCAAAAGAATGCACTACAAAGGTCTCAACCTTTGTGACAAGCTGGTATTTGTACTGCAGAGTGTATAGGTGACAACAAAGCACTTCCTGTAAGGTATCTACCTCTCCTTTATTTTGGGTAATAGGATTTATTTTGTTCCTATAACACCATAGAGCATCGTGGATGTTTAACCTCTCAAATACACTTATGTGGCTTTTGAACACTTTTGAAAGTTGAAATAAAAAGCACATGCACACCTCCTGCCATTCTGAGAACCACTTCAGAAGTTTCTTTGCTTGATTAAAACATTTTGCTTTCAGTCAGGATATTCTTAATTCAGAACACAAAACAAAATAATGACACTTAACTGCTGTCATCTTTATTCACTGTGCTTTCACTTTCAAATTCTAATGTCTAAAGAAAGTTGGCAAACACTTTTATAGTGCTCCTTTTATCTTTTAAGGCAATGGGAAAAGACACCAGCTCCTGATAGTTAATACATTTCCACATGTATATAAGAACTTACTTTTTATTGCATTTTATTTTAATAAACTGGTTTCTCCATATTCTTTTAAAATAGTGAAAAGTAAAAAGATCTGCAGGGCAAGAGCAAAAACATTGCAAACTCTTAGTTCTGACATGGACTGGACAGAATTTACTGAAGTACTTCCATTTGGAAAAATATAAAGATATGAACACACTTGCAATAAACTGCATAACAATGCTCAGTTTCTTCAGTACTCTGGTTAGAGGAGGAACAGGTATTCCATACTTCAAGCGAAAAAATAAGTTTGTGCTTGAAGATTTTAAACTCTTCTCCCCCAGTAACACAACTACAAAGAGTATTGTTAACTCCCAGTACAAATTAAACCTTGATTTGTACAGTAAAACTAGGGGCAACATTTGTCTGAAATGAAAAATAACATTCCTTTAGTTTGAAAATAGTCAGTTTTTCTGTTAATTTTGGTAGCATTTTTTTTAAACTGTGGAAACCAAAAGGAGTTCTGATTTCAGAGACCATATCAACAAACACAATGGCTCATTATTTAAATACTCATTATTTATTTTTCTACTTAAATGCACTTAAATGATTGCATGTTTGCATATATACACACTTCCAAAATTCGGTCCTTCTTCATGAAAACATATTGCATGCTTATACATTACTCCAGAAAAGGGAAACACAAACCAAAACTTACTAACAGCAACTTCGTGGGCACGATAAAGAGTTTAGAAGACAATAGTTTTAACATCTAATAGCAGACCACTTCATTTGCCAAAGAATTGTGCACATTTATAGCATGCATGCGTACATATATGTATGCACACACCTGAATGCATGCATTTTATACTCTGAAATTTCAGAGTAGCCACATGTCAATGCACTGGCAAAGACTAAAAATCAAAGAGTTGGGCTATTAAACAGCAACAGCATTTATGATTAAGAGCAAGAAGACCAAAAAGATCTCCATGCCACAATGGAATATTTTAGATCATTGCCTCTGAACTGAGGTCTCTTGCAAATGATACTGTAAGCAGAAAATATAAAATCTGGTTCAGAAAATGCACTGAGGGCAGAACTATTAGGAAAATAATACTTTTTTGTTTCTAAGCAATCAAACCAATAACCACTACTATGATTCTACTGTTTTTACTAAATTAGCATGAAGATGTTTTGAAACTTGAAGGAAAAAAAAAAGTAGTTTTATAGCCAGTTTGCAAGATAATGATACTTTTCTGGTTTGGAAAGAAGTCATTATGAACGAGCTCTAGTGAAACTCTGGTTTTCTTAAGTTGATATTTTGTGATGTCATTTTAATATACCATTTCAATTATGAAGGAACTGATATATTTTGAGAGAAAATAGACAAGTTTCAAATCAAATAAAATAAATTGCAATTACAGATAGCTGCTGCCCAAGTGAATAGTAAATATTCCACTAAAGTAGGATATGCCACTTCCAAGCATGAAGCAGTTCAAAGTATTTGTTAATATATGATAGATTAAGTGATTTACCTACACACCAAGTTTATATTCACAATTAACCCAGGGTTACAATTCTCATTTGTTAAATTTAGTACAAGGTTCATCCCAAATGTTTTTGGGATTCATTATCAGAAGATACAAAGATGTCTGCCTGTTAAATATTTTCAATGTCAAGCATTTATTACTCAGTGAATTTCAGCCTGACTCCTCATACTGGATTTTGATGCTCTTTTATGCACTGTGTTCTGTACTCGAGAGAAAAATGACCATTTTATATTACCTTTGCTTTTTTCATGATAAATTCTATCTTCTCGTCAAGTCTTTTAGATGGAAAAAAAAGTACCTGAAATAAACATTTCAGTCATTTTAAGTTTGCACAACTGCTTTACAAATCACACAGCCTGACCTCCTTCTATGATATTACATTACAGAAAGATCCAAAATAACATTCCAGTTTGACAGCTAACCTCAGGCACCACTGGTCTGGTATCTCGCTGCTTATACTGCTGGCTGAAAAGCTGATAGGATACGCAAGACAAGCTGAGAGTTTAACTGGCAGAGCTGTTCAAATCTAAATTGTGCTATTTGAAACTTAGACCACAGGAGACAACAGTTCACTTTTTACCATGGCAGCAGAATCAACCTCTTGGCCCTGTGAAACTCATACGAATACATTTAGCACACACACAAAAAAATCTCCCTATATTATGATCAAAGGCATATTCAACACACATTTTTTATGCACATTCGATTGTCCTGTTGACAGTCTTGGAAGTTAAGTAATATGGACTGCTGCACATAGGTTTCAAACCTTGATGGAGCCCAATGGCAGGCTACTTTTGACAGTCAAATAATGACAAGCACGTTGCAGGCCAATGCCCGTCATTCATGAACATCTTGGTCTGCTCCAACCGTTGCGCGGCAACAAAGTGGGCGGTCAAAGGTTAAGTTCGAAGAAGACAGCGATGAAGGGCAACTGTCATGCACCACTGAGTACTGTGAGGCAGCAAGGAGTGGTTGTCTTCTCAAGAACATGCAAAATGTTCTCATTCTGTCCAGGCAGACACATATTTGAAGGTCCTAAATGAGACCACTGCCAATTCACAAAGAGCCAAACTGACAGCATGCCATTCAAACTGTCTCTCTCAAATTTGGCTTTTTAAATTTTTTTTTATTTCAAATCACAAATGCATGCAAAGTGTAAGATTAAACAGAACTCCCAGCAGTTCTTTTAAGCAAGCCACATTTGGCAGGGTAGGAAGAGTCTCGGGAGAGACATCTAAACTTTTTCCCTTCTCGTTCTTTAAATATTTAGGAGAAGCTCAATTATTTCACAAGAAATTCTTCCATTTTCTTGTATGCATGCATATATTTCCAACATTACATCTGTTGTAATCCTTGTTCTAAATACTGGTGTTTCTTCCAGTATTAAAAACCAGAGTCTAACACCTTACAATTAGGTCTAATACCTGGAATTTTAATTCCGCATTTGTATATTAATATCACAACAGAAGCATACATTAAAGCATGCAAAATAAATACTTTGCATCAGTCTCTAAATATTCTAAGCATTTCTGTTATAAATGGCACAATAACAGTACATTCCATTTGTTTAAAAGCACTGTTTTGTGTGGAGTTATGGCTTGAACAGCACGATTAACAATGAAATTGCATTATTTTGCATAAAACATATACATCTTACTTTTAAACCATTGCCAGTAAAGATGTATATTTCTTACTTACACATTTAAATTATGTGATCATGGTCATGTTTGCCTCTATTAACATATAAAAGACTTCAGGAAAAATAGAAATACTTTTTTCTATTAGATAAACAGTGATGTGTCTCATCTTTCATATGAATGAACGCTTGACACTAAATTTAATCAGGCTGACAAAGGATCATATGGGTTAGCTCCCTATGCCCTTTTCATGAACAGTCCATCTCTCCTGCACTTACAGGGCCAAAAATTGCCCTCTCACAAAACAGATCAACATGCATTGTGCTTGTTTCTTTCACTGGGTCACTGGCATCCTCCCGCCTGTGACATTACTGCTTTGTACCACCTTCTGTCATGATACCAAGCCATTAAAGACCCTAATCACAAACTGTGCTTTGCAAACTGAAGAGAAAAGGAATTGTCATTATTTATGAGGAATATGTTTGGATCATAAAGCATAAACCTATGTGTCTGTCACATATACAGACACACAACACAGAGCACAAGCTACTTTAGGTAGACATTACATTTATATGTTCTATTCCACGAGTCATACTATCGATACCTATCAAATCACAGATAACGGCCAATCTACTTTCCTGATCACACTGAATTACTTACAGGAAGCCAGAACCATAAAATTATAATTCCACTTTTTTTGTACTGAATAACAAATTTCAAAGCTTTTCTACACAGGCAAGAAATTATAAAGCAGAAATTATAAATGTGGGGAAAGATCAACATTGTCACAACACCGCCTTGCCAACTAGACCACGGTACTAAGTGCCACAGCCTTTTCTTAAACACCTCCAGGGACAGTGACTCCACCACCTCCAATGCCCAAACACTCGTTCTGTGAAGAAATACTTCAGTAACATATGACATTTTTAAAAGAGTTCAGGGAAGGCTGATCAATATCTACAGTTCATTATAAAAGTTTAAGCTATAAAACCACTAAGAACTTTGCTGTATACGCTCATCAAGCCTATCTTGCAACAGTCAAGTGATTATCATAGTTTTCTAAAGTACCGGTTCCCATGGTCAGAAAATTTCGTATGAGTTTCAACTCTTATTTACAACAATACTAGAAAAAAGCTTATTGAATCTAACTTGAAAATATGAGTATCAAGAATGCAGAGAAACTCTGACGAACAAAGCTTTTTTTAAAAAAATTCCCCATGGTATAGTCAAGCAAAATAGGCACCCAGGAATACAAGCTTTTACTAATGCAAGTAAAATATTTTTGAACTATTTTAAAAATGGAATACAAGACTGTGAAATAAAAACATTGGCTGTACTCATAATCTGTTTTTATTTCATTTTTGCCTATGTATAAATGCTTTCCATAAGCACTTCCTATTGAACCAAGACTAATAGTGTCCATATGATTATATCACGGACTGTTTTCCTGGACAGCAGCAACAGAGGCTCAAGAAATGACAGACAGCACATACCAGATGCCTCCCAAGCTTGACAATGCAGAAGCTTAATATCTTCTGGTTTAAAGATTGGGGTAAGTCTACACAAACCAACATTTCTTCCTGTAGTTTTTCTCAACTACCACCTTCTGCATGAAGTTTAAAAAGAAACAAACCACCAATATGGTACACATTTTACATTTCACATGCCAGAGGTGAAAAAGCAGAGCACTGAACATCCATAAAAGATAACTGACTACTGAACATCACAGTAAAACATTCAAACCAAAACAGTTTCCCTTCCCCATTACCACAGATGCAAAGAACTACATAACTGATTCAACCCATCTTATTCTAAATGATTGGCACAGGAATGGTTGGAAAGTGGGAACATAACTGCCTTTTGATCCTACCTCCTGTCAAGTCAGTTGCACTATACTCAACAAATCAACTATATGAAATAACAAATTTAGTAAGAAGTTACTTTTTGGCTCCTACTTGGATAGAAGACAGAACTGGATTTTTTAAAATTTTGTAATAGCTGCAGTGCATTAAAAAAATATTCTTCTACATTTTAGAAAAATCCAGGCTTACAGAAACAGCTTCAAACTGATCAGAGTTTTGGTATAATTTCTGGTGGTTCTATATTGTATTATAGAGTATGGCACTCACATGGTCTCACAATATGCAATGAAACATTTCACTTGAAATCAATCTCATTGGAACACCTTTCCACAATTTTTTTTCTAATGTAAATATCTTGCAAAAGTGATATGTTTGACAAATGCTCATTTTCTTTACAAAAGCTTGTAAGAAATGTCTGCTTAGACTCTGACTCTAAATAGCTTTCCAACTCAGAAAGATGGTAATTTTCCTGATGTTTATATGCACTGTTTACCATGAAGGCCCCGAAAAAACTTTCTCCTACCTAACATCATTAGACTAAATAGTTTGTTCTGGTTTTATTCAGTGATTACATACATACATATGCACCATAGCTCAGTTCAGTATTTTATGAACTGCAGTTGATGGCCATCACATGATTCAGATATCAAACAATGAAGTATTTCCTTTAAGCACAAGAGCATCATTACCTGCTGCATTGACATAATTTACACTAGATGTAAACACAGAATAGAATCTGAAGATTTTTCCAGATCTTGAGTGCACATTCAAAATCAGTAAGATTGGGCTTCTAAAGACTTTTAACTGCATGTGAAAATCCTACCTATTTCCATCAGAGTAAAAAAAAAAAAAAAAACCCTTTATTAAATGTGCATTTGAACATGAATTTTACCAGTTAAACTGTGAGCATTGTACCTAAGTGTATTGGTTTACATGGCAGTAATAGAAATGTTTTCCAACCCAGAAGTTGCTTAAACTTACTGCTCACTTTTTGGAGATTAAAATCTTTATTTGATCCTTTCCCCCGCCCTCCATAAGCATATACAGGGTATGTACAATCATGATTTATCACTGGCAGGATCCAGAGAATTAGATTTCTGCATTCAGAGGACAGAATATCCATGAGATTTGGGCGATTTTAAGAAAAATCTTATGCCAGTGTAGAGTGGAATCTCTCTGGTGAATTACAGACAGAATTTTCAGTAATGATAGTATTCATACAGAAATACACAACTCAGACCCTGAATTTAATATTACAAGGTGTTTGATTTCAATACAGTTTTAAACCTTAGAACAGAATCAACAGCATATTTTAATCAGGTACCTTTTCAAGTATTCACTGCATGAAGGCCCAGTTGCCTGAGGGTTATGAAATAATACTAAAAACTTTATAATCATTCATTGATTTAGTTTTGAGCATAGTATATCATTTGAATCCAATGGGAACATAAAGAGCTGTTTGTGAGGTCAACCACAGTACAGACAGAGGCTGACATGATATCGATGGCAAGGTGGAAAGAAATTGCCAAATACAGCAGATCAATACCTCGTTTCACTGTTACACCCTTCTGGAGACATAAAATATATATCTGTACAGCTACGAAAATAATAATAATGAAAGTGGGAGATAAATGCTTCCCTCAAGGTAAACTATTTGATTAGCTGAGGGCAAAGGTGACAAGAGCAGTTACACTAAAGTAACTTTACAGTCTTAAATAAAAATGGTGGGAAGAATAGCAGATAAAAGGGAAAAATGAAGCTGAACAAGTTCTAGGAGATAAAAACGTAATTCTTTTAGAAATTGGGGTAGCATGTATACAAAGGCAAAAAACTGCTAAGCTAAATAAGGTAGAGCAGAGTTTCCTCCCATAATCAGACTCCAGTAACTAATCACAGGTGTTTTGAAATTACAGCATATAATTTTCTACCCAGAAGGCTTCAAATATGTTTAATCTGTGCCATACTTTAAATGCCAATAAATACTCATAACCATGTTTCGCGCTCCACTAGTGAACCTAACAGAATACAGTAAAACATTACAGTGCTTTTCAGCCTCAGCTGAAGGAAAGAGGATCATTTGGTATTTTGGATGTCCTTGGTCATTATGGGTAATTAAATAATTTAAATGGATGAAGTATTAGAAGCATGAGAGCCCAATCCAGGTTCAGCTGAAGGCTGCATAAGTTTGATCATCAACTGCACAGAGAACAGAAACAAGCTTTAGGCAATCACTGTTTGACCTGTCTAGTTTTCACTAACCTGGGTCAGCTGAAGCTGAACCTTCACTGATGTAAACGAAAAAAGTATTATAATTATTCACCAAATTTTTTCAAAATCGAAAAATAAAATTGAAAGTAGGTCCTGTACTGCACCTCCAGGAGAGACATTTCACTACAGCTTTATTTCAAAAATTTCCATCTGAAACTTCTAAGATTATAAGCTAAGTTCAGAACCAGAAGACTAAAGGGTTTGGGTGACTACCCAGCTTTCTGAAACTGAACCATCTGCTAACAAGTTCCTCAAGATTTCTCTTCAGAAAAATAGCAAACCCCAAAATTAAATTCACATGAAGTTTTATTTTTCTACAGAAAACAGGAAGGATTTTCAAAATTTACTTTCCCTAATTTCCGGGGGCAAATTAATTTTCCTGAATGCTACAAGCTACAGAAATATTTCAAAAATAATGTAGAGAACGATCATCACGTTTCTAGAAATTCGTGTCTATCACTGGATTTGTAAATGACTGTTTCTTTTGTCTCAGGGTTGCTGTTTGAGAACATACTCATGTTTAGTAACAGTCTGGTAGCAATTTACTAAGACAACAGAAAACTTTAAAGTTCACCTTACATCTGGGAGTGTAGCTTTCAGCTGAACAAGTGAATTCCACATCGTTACACAAGATGCTTTGCTCTACATATTTCTAGACTACTGCTTGAAAACTAAACTAAAGAGGCTGTTCACTAGGGAGAGTGGGGCTTAGCAAGAAACATATACTGTGTTCATATTCTTCCTTAGAAAGGAGCGAAAAATTTAGTGTTCTGAGTCAGACAAGGAATCAAAATCCCTGTAAAGGTATTGATACTCTAATACCTTTTAGGAACTGTGAAGCCTCTCCAAACAATACAAGTTGAATTAGTTAAATTATAATGAAGAAAGAAAGCAGGGGATAATCAGGTACATAAAAATGCTGTCTCTTTTACCAGAGCAAAAAGCTAATTTAGACAACAAGAATTTTCTAAAATGCATGGAATGCTACTAGAGTCTTTAAAATAAACGACCAGTGGGGCATGTTGCCCCACTCCTAGGATGTTCCTTGCCCACCATGAGCTGGCAGGATATCCATAGCTGTCACTTGGCAGGAGCCCAGAGCAGTGAGTCTAACAAAAGGTCAGCGTTCATGGAACCGTCCCACACCCAGGTCCTATGGGGTATCGTGCACCTGAACAGCCACTGCACTGAGGCTATACAACTTAAGAGACATAAGCTTCCCATTTAATCTACAAGACTATGAAAAAATAGATGAAACAGAGAGAAAAGGAAAAAATAAGAAAAAGTATTGTTCTCATATTCAGATATGGGACATGCACAGCTCGCCATACGACTGTCTCATGTAGTGGATCACCAGGATCAAAGTACACTGAAGACATTTAGACCCCTGGCACCAGACTTCCCTTACACTACTCCCATACACACGAGCCTCCCAGGCCACGATCCACAAAACCCAAATTCGTGCTTCGAGCAGCCATTCTCCTCACATCCTTAGCTCCAAGATCTTTGTAGATTTCAATACGTGAAGCATAGATCTGTTCTTATTTACAGCAAAAACAAGTGACTGAATGTAAAACAACACATTTAATAAATCTGCAGAGCCTAAAGTACCAATATAATTCCGAGCAGAAAGATAGACATGCACTTCTTAATTAAGTGGGTGATGTTCTAGTTAAAACAAAAAGACAACCCTGGGCCATAGCTAAGATTAAGCACAGGCTCTTGCAAAGGAAGCTCCGACTCTTATCGATGTAAAGGCTTTAAATCACAAAAAATAAACCATCTAATAGTCTGTATTCAATAGTAAGTAGAACGTCAGGACACAGACTGATTTGGATTAACACATTTTCAGTTATAACAAGTAATTTTACAGAGGATTAGTATCTTGATGGTCTGATCAATACTAGGCACTGCTGCTATTACAGATGAAGAGAAAATTACCCCTCCAGTAATAAAGTGTGTATGTCTTGGTTCTCCTTCATTTGCCAAGTCCATTACTGTAATGGTTCCAGCATTAGCAGCTGAGGCAATTTAAACAGCCACTCACTCTTTCTTGTATTTTATTCTGCATATGCAAGGCTTCTACCTGACCATTTCCAATATACAAATCATGTGTTATGTGACTATCAACACTATTTCTTAATTATTGTCTCATTAATAATGGGAAGGTCCAATAATGTGATTACCACAAAAATTGCTACTGGCATATTGGTTGCTGATTCTGCTAAAACTTGCACACCGTTTACCTAAGCAGAAATATGACATGACAAGAAGCTTATTTAACTGCATCTAAGCTGTTTCATTAATTTTCCTAAATATAACTTCTAGAATAATCTAATCTGTCAATTAGAAAAATTTGTTTTGTTTGGGTCTTTCTAATAATGTTTTTTATCTTAAGAGGTAGAACAATAACTGGAAACAATAAATCCATGTAATACTAGAACAAACCACGGCAACAGTGTTAAAGTTTTTAAACTTCATTGTATGGTATGGGCAACATCCTTCAGCATTAATTCTAAAATCAAACCCTTAATCATGCTTTGAAGTGCTCTGAGAATACTTGCCTAATTTTCCCTGGGCATTAATATGCTGAAGCCACGTCATTTACCTTGTAAAGATGTATTCTTTTGCAGGCAGAAAAAATGAGGATGATGCAGGAAATAAGACTTTCAATGATATCTCAGCCGAAACACTGTATATTCCCTTTTTCTCCTTGTAAATAAAATACATACAAAGCTTTGTGTTATTTAAAGCTTTGTATTTCCTTGCCACTTTGTCCAACATGTCTCACAAATGTGACACTGCATATGAATATCTTTGTAAAAGCCCTTGTGAATATTCAGATATGTGCACATTGATGCATTTATTATTTGTACAGCAATAACTTTATTGGATTGGGGTCCCAGCTGTGCTGGGAGCTGTACAAACATAACAGTAGTGTCTGTGGAATACATTCTCTGCAGTCAGTATTCACAGTAGTGTGAATTAGCATAAACAGCTACATAAGGTATTTGTGAACTGGGCTTAGTGGTCTATTCTGAAGACCTATCAAGGCAATACCTTTACTTTAAAAGAAAGTAATACTCCAGACTAGCTGAGTATCTTCTCTTTCACATGGTGATGACACAAGGTGTTAATATGCAAAGAGTGGCAAGAGGAAGCATATACAGGAAATAACCAGAACTTGGCCTCTGTCATACTGAAACTTACTTTAAAAAATCCACTTTGAGTAAGTAAGTCTTGACAACATAAAGTCTTACACTAAACTCACCTGTGGATATCAATCAAGATAATAAACATCCTAAAAGCAGAAAGCTTTCTTCCCAAGTCTAAAAGGAGGAAATAGCCTACTTAGATCACCAAATAGGAGATTTGTTTGATTTTACTTTACATGATACATTTCTACACCCAGTGAAAGAGAAGTGACTCTGACCAAGAGTGTGAAGAAAAAAATAATCAAAATAATTATAAACTGTATTAATTAAAACTGAATTCTAAGCTAAAACAAACAAGCATGAACAAACCCCCAACATGCTGTTTCATAAAAATGCCTTTTCAGCTAATGAGCAGTATCTACTCTAACAGCTCTGGTTTTATGTTCAGAAGTAGTATTTGCTATGGGGAAGACCAGAGAAGCTGATGGCTTACAACAGCTTCAATGGTGTCTTTAGAAACTTCAAAATAGTTGTGTTTTCCTGTCCACTTAAGACTCAGAGAAATATTCTACAGGACATTAGCATGCCCAACATAGTGTTCAGAACAGATGAGTAGTTAACTTCTGGCTATGGTTTTCCTACTTTTTTCAAACCCTCTTCCCAGGAATGAATTTGTATCCTCCTCCTGTTGGGCTTGGAATACCAAATACTAGCACAAATAATTTTATTTCTTCTACACATTTAATCTTACTCAACCCAAGTGAGTGATCTGCAAAGTGGAAATTGCTGTTTGACAGCACTGCACTCTACAGAACTTCTACCACATGTACTTGGAACAGAAATGTTCTTCTATACAAGCATAAATCAAAACTTGCTATATACAAGAAAATTTGAGCCAGAGAACAGCTTATCACATATAAGAAACATACTACATAATTACAAAGCAAAGCCCAATCAGTGGGATTCTGATAGACAGCATTTAACTGTATACAATTATAGCAGAACAAGAACTTTTATTCAGGATTTAATTCTGGAAAACAAGAGACATTGCCAGGAGACACATAATCCAAACCAGCTTCTCTACCCAACCACTTCCCTCTCAGTAGTAGGCCTCATAAATCTTACTCTCCAGAAGAGGTTGGGTTAACCTCACTAAGATTTGGTTTCCTAAAGAATATTTTAATCAGTACCTAAATGGAAGTCTTGGCAGAACTACTACAATAAAGACACTGTTCCTTTGTTTTCAGCATTTCTCAGGTGAGCAACATAAGCTAAGAATGGCTAAGCCTATGGACTGAAGGGTGACTTGGAACACTGACAGGAGCCCAGAGATTACATCTCCAATTAAGCTGTAGAAAATAATCAGCATGAGGATGCTTCCATGGGGAAAAAAAAGCACATGTTCCTTCTAGCATATCCCCCCTTTTCCCACTGCTGCTTTCTCCTTTGGAAGCCATTATTCTAAGATGTTCTACAGGTTCATTTTGCTTCACTTCCAATATACTCGGCTTCTCTCAAGTAGTGCCCAACTTACTACATCCCCTTAGGGCATTCTATGAGTAGTGACACCTTTAAATTCTCTGTAAGAATCTCTTGTTATTTTTCATCCTTCTCCCTGTGTGCACCCACAACATCTAGTCGTGTCTATAGCAGTACTCTTGTTCTTTACCTCAACCTTTTCTCATGCATTGCTCTTGACACCTCTTCAAGCGCCTTTCCTCCTACCGCCTTTGCCAATGTAGTTCACAGCACCAGGCCTTTACCCCCTCACACATATCCTTGAGCAATTATCTTATCAAGGGCAATTACTCTCCTAATGCCAATACATGCAAGACCCATTGAAAAGACAAAGGCCCTTGGATGAACAGCACAAATGTACAGGCTAAAAAAGTATGGGTTGAGGGTTTTTTTGCAAGGTATTTATACTGGATGGGATATCTGCATATGTTTTGACATATATGGAAAGGGCAGAATACAAATGTAACACTGAAATTGCTGTCTTTCAGCAACTTGGGATAGCAGAAAGACTAATTACAAAATGACCGGGTAGTCCTTAAGGAGTTGTTACGAAACTTACGAGTGCAAAGAGGGTCTAAATTTTTCTAGTAAAATACTTAGTTGCAAACTTACATCAGACCTTTTCCCTGCCTCTACTGTGAAATAACTTTTAATACTGAATAGTAAATTAATAGTAATACCAAAACCAGCATGTTCCCTGTTCAGGTGTATGAGATCACCATTTTCAAAGGCATTTTCTAAATTTATAATGGAATTAGCCTTCCTTTCATTAACACCACTAATATCAGCACTATGCTTTCAAACAAGTCACTTACTGCTTCTCAGTACTACTATTTTGTAAACAAAATCAGTAGAAGTACAACAGCCATCAAGAGCTGAAGTCAAATATTGTACAATGTAGTAAAACAAGCCCTTCAAAGGCACTGAAACAGTAAACATTCAGCACTCCTGTTTGCTTCCACAGACAGTGAAATAACATCTTCAATGTAAGCATGTAACAGCATTGCATCTAAACACATGAACAAGAAAAGAAACATTATAAAGTTCGGGCCGTATAAAAGACTTTAAAATGTTTATTTAGATCAGACTTAGTGTTGAGTACTTCTAAATTTAAAAATTAAGGCGCAATTACACAGTGCATCATTTAGTGAAATGATGTTTCGACAAAAGCAAACATATAGTCCTTGCATAATTTTTTTCATATACCACAGAACTCTCTTTTAAATTGAAGTATCTTGCCCAGATGGCACACGCCTTTACCACTAGCTCCTGTTAACGCCGTACAAGGTGCCCCTCATTCAAGGCAGGGGCGATCCGACATTTCCAGGGCAAGCAGACCCCCCTGCCCGGGCAGCCCCGGCGGAGCCCCTGGGGGCGCGGGGCGGTGCTGGGCACACGCGGCCGTGCGGAGCTGCCGCCCCGGCACCCCCGGCTCTGTGACCGCGGCGCCGAGCTCGGGGCCGGGGCTCCTTCGTCTCACAATGAACTTCACGGCGGCCTCGGAGTCCCCTCGCTCGGGGCTCCAGCACTGGAGCTACCAGAGCTCCGGTGAGCTCTGCCCCCACACAGCCCCACGAGCGGCGGGGGGAGGGCT
>NW_008239324.1:8819989-8887870 GCF_000691975.1 Corvus brachyrhynchos
AGCGGGCGGCCCCCGGCTGGGGAGGCGAGGAGCGGGGCTGGCGGCTCCCGCGCTGAGGGTGGCGGTTCCAGGCTCGAGAGGCTCCTCGCTCGGTGCCCATGGGAAAAGGCTGGGAGCCTCAGCGTTTGGTTAAAAGTAGCCCTGTAGGCCTGTGTTTTGTACCTGGAAAGGCTGCGGGGCTGAAGCGGGAGCTGAGCCCCTGTGCCCGAGGGCGGGAGCACTGTAGGCGTTCCTTCGTGAGGCAAACTCTGCCTTCCCTGCGACCCTGCCCCTTCCAGCCCTGTCAGTCACCGCCGGGACTGGCGCGGCTGAATCAAAATTTGAGAAGCGCTTGTAAAATACGTTGAAGGTTGTTTCGATTTTTCTGTGTTAAAGTAGGACTTACAGGTCTGAGAGATGTTTCTTCCCTCAGGCAACAGCAGGATGTTGTGATCCTGTCTCCTAATATCTTCCATGTTTTCTCTTTTTTTTTTTTCCTGTCCACATCCCAAAACACACAGCCCTGCAATAGATGATATTTGAAAGATGATATGTGTTTATATTTCTACCAAGTAATAAATGGGATTATTTTAGGTTACAAGCCCAATAAAGTGCAAACGTTTATCTTTTAAGGACTCAATAGAGGGAGAACGTTGTGATAAGGTAAGATAGGTGGGTGGTCCCTCTCACCTCCTTTTCTAAATTCCCTCTACCAGAGGAGTAGGATTTTGTAACAAAAGGATCGTCTTGGCCATGTCTGAGACTCAAATTCAAAATCCATGTTGAAACAATTAAGTTGTAATTTTTATGATTTCACTACAAATCCCTTCACTGGAAGTCCCTTCTAGCCCCACTGGCTGAGAACTTCTAGAAAAATCATGTAATCCCCGTTCAATTTTGCTACTTTTGAATGATATTGGTACAAAAGTACACTTCTGTGAGTTATATAAGAGTCTGAACCTAAAGTATTAGTCTCACTACTGTCTGGCCTTGTATAACAGTACAAAGTCGTGTGCAGGTTTTCTGTAGTAAACTTTCAGATACAGGTGGTGACAGAACCACTTTTGTAAGTAGTGAAGTGTAAAACAGAGTTACAGTTTCTTTAACTTCAGTAACTATTGAAAATTCTTCCTTATACCTAACTTGAAGTTCTTATGGGTTAATCCCAGAGATACACAGAATATTCCTCTATTTGTATATTAAGTTCTTTTGTCTTATTTTTGAGGAGCAGTATGTGCTGAAGTGATTGTAGGGTATCCTTTCTTGGGAATAAAACCTGGTCTTAAGTTTTTGAGGTTGAGGATGCCATGTGGATCTGTCCAGATGCAAATACAAATTTATATCTCTCTTCCTTTGTTATGCTTTTTTTTAGGAAATCCTGCACTCTTAAGTGTACCATCACTTTTGTAGCAGTGTTGCTGTACAATTCTGTCAGATGTAATCGCTTTGGAAATGCTTTCAAAAGTAATATGGAATGCTGTGGAGAAATCTCATGCTTTTAGAAATAACGCTGGAACTGGACTGCAAGGAAAAGTAATTTTGTTTAAGTGTTTGTGATTGACACGGAGATAATATTCAAAGAGGAACTGTAGCATATGTAGCACATGCTTTGATGTTTGAAGCGTCCTCTCTCAAAGCAGCAGCATAAATGGTGGTTATTAGTGATTATTAAAGACATAGGTATGTAACTAATCAGGCAAATAAGTTGCCAAACCAAATTCTAAATCTGTAATTGTATTTGGCCTCCTTAAAACCAGGAGGCATGTTTGTACTATTTCTATCCAAAACCACTGTATCTAATAAAACCAATTAATATGGTTGGGTTTTTTATATTCTTTTTCTGTGGCCCAGGACAGAAAAGATAGCTGAGTGCTTAATTTCTGTCACTTTGTAATGGAATTGAAACAATTCTTCCTCTTTGTTTTGAAAATTTCAACTTCTAAGTTTTCAGGACACTTTAAAGGTGCTTTATTTTGTCACTTCAAGTCTTGTCATGTTGCCAGTAAACACTGGCTTTGTGTGCATCTCTGCTATGGTATTTTGCTTATAGCTTAAGTATTTCTGTGGTTTTGTTGCAGTCAGTAATGGATTACTGCTGACAAGAGTTTTTTGTTTGTTTATTTGAGTGACAAGCATGTGTTGTTTTGTCTCTGTTTTTAAATGAGTAGATTCCTCTCATACTGAAGATAATAGGTAGATATATCCATAGCAAAGTTTCTTTAGCAAGTAGCAAATAGTGAAAACCAGTAATTTTTATCTGTGCCTGTTACTATGCTAGAGTTTCTGAAGCCTGATTTTGATAGATCACAATCATTGTGGAGTCGTGCTGATAAAATACTTGTTTAGCTCTTGATGTCTCTTGAAACTTGCCCAAAAAAAGCCCCTGTCATTTTTGATTTGTGAAAGCAAGGACAATCACATTCTAGAAAGACATATAATGGTGGCATCTTCTCCTTGCTACCATTGTGAACCAAATTTAGATGATTCTCTAGAGGTAAAATGTTTCTATTTCCCTTTGATCTCAGTTGCCATAGCCATACTGGTAGAGGGACATATAACAGTAACCACAATAATGAACCTAGACCTGAGTGAAGTCAATGACTGCAGATAGAGCTAATTTAACAAATTACAAAAAAGTTTTCAGGATTTTTTAGAAGTAATGCAAAAAGAGCGAGGATGCTGAGGAGCTGGATTCCAGTTGATGTGTATTTGTCATTGGTTACCAGTTGTGCCATCGGCTGCGTGGTGTGGACATCAGCATCACAGAGTAGTATTTTCTGTTTCTGTCACTGACAGCATTGAAACTGCAACCATATTGCAAGTCTGCAAGTGGGGATCAGTTCATTTCAATGGTCATGACAAGGAAACATTTGTTCCACATGGAAGAAAAATGTGTTCCTGTTTATTTATAAACAGTGAAGTCTGGAAATAATATTTTATCATAAATTTTAGTGATGAAAAAACCAAAAGATTAAAAGCAAGGCTGACTTGCTGGAAACTAAATTTCCATTAAATCCCTTTTGTTTCTTTAGGACAAAGCCATAAGGAGACTTATTTATGATGGAAGAAAGAGATAGCTTAGGCAGCACTTTTGATTATGATCGAATTAACAGATATTTCATGGGATGTCTGCTGATCATACTGTGTCGCTTCTGCCCTCTGATATAAGGCTCTAGTAGTATCACCGTTGATTTCCTAATGCTTTCCTAGATGTTTTTGTATTGACTAAGGATTTATATCACCCAAAGAGTTTAACAATGGTTTTCGGGGGACTTCATGTCTCTCCTCGTACTGTTGTTTCAGCATTACTTGACTTTGTGACCAACATGTAATTTTCTGCACCAGAAGACAAGAAAGAAACAGCAGTTGTTAACAAGTATGTTCATGTATTACACCAAAACAAATGTAGTACTTTTTCACATTAATACTTTCCTAATCTCACTATGTCATGTAGCTAAGCTTTCTGCTGCTTCAAGATAGAATCGTGTTCAGATTTATGAGAATCATTCATAGGAGAGTCTCTATCTTAAAAAGTAATTGCGTATATGACAGTGATAGAAAGAAGACTAAGAGAATGCCAGGCAACACTGGAATGACTTCATAACCCCTAGCACCTGTTTCAAAGAATTCCATTAAAAATGTGGAAGATGGCGTTACTCACCTACCAGTTGATGCCTTAAGCTTTTACCTCCCTTAAAATGAACAAACAATTTAAAAACCCCCAACTAAAAAAAAAAAACAAACCAAAACAAAACCCACAGGTCCCCTTCCCATGTCCACTTGGGGATGCCTTAGCCCAAAGATTCCTGAAGACAACAGAATTAGAACTTCAGAAAGCTGATTGTACATGTATTAAATACAATTGGAGC
This sequence comes from Corvus brachyrhynchos, assembly GCF_000691975.1. Taxonomy (NCBI): domain Eukaryota; kingdom Metazoa; phylum Chordata; class Aves; order Passeriformes; family Corvidae; genus Corvus; species Corvus brachyrhynchos. The sequence goes on from NW_008239324.1 coordinate 8,823,838, forward strand.
TATTGTACAACAAAGGTGTATTTTGTGGATGGATTAAAACTGGCATAAAATTAAACTTGAGAGTTTAGATTGTCCTCTGAGCAATCCAGTTGAGATAGGAGCATTCACAGGTCTATCATTTCAGTGAATCTGCCACAACTTTTTCCTTCATTTTATGTGGTGTATTGTTCATTCTAGTCTCAGTTTAAATAACAGATGAAGAGGAATTTCATTTGAATTTGGTTATCCCTAGATAAACCATGCTTGTTGCAGCTGATCTAACTGTGGGGGACCTGCCTGTGAGACATACAGGTCTAACTCCAGCTGGAATTGAAGGATTACAAGGTTTGTACCAGCTGCTATTTATTACAGCTACAGACTTTGATCAGTGGCTTTAGTTTCTTTCTAAAAATGTTTCTGATGTTGCCACTCACAAAATTAAGTTCAAATACCATTCAAAATCTGGGTTAAATTGTGAAAGATGCTGTGACCCATTCTATGTTCAAGTTGCTTGTTATAACAGCGGAGTTGCTGTGAGATGCTAAAAAGTGGAAATGTCATTGAGCTATAACATTCATCCTTCCAGAGGAAAGAGGAATTTTTTGCTGAATTGAGGACAAGGACAGATCCATTTAACAAAATGGGAACCAAAGTACTATGCAATTCTGCTATGTTACTCAGCTGCTATTAGAATGGAACAACTGGGCTTAGTCTTGTATCTGACTAAATGTAAAGAATTATGAGTTAATCTTTTCAAGCTTCAAGAGAGTTTATGTTAACTTTGGAACAGATTAGAAAGCATCTCTTTGGTATTACTTATTTTTAGATAGTATCTTTGACAGAACCTGGTTACTTGCTAAACTGTTACCTTTGTGTTGTCTAGTATGTAAACAGGTTGCTGTATAATTTTAATTGCTTTTTTTTTAATCTGTAAGAGGAAGGAAGAAGGAAGTGATTGAAATGACAATAAATCTAAAAAAATTAACAGACTCATACAAGTGTAAGGTACAAAATTACTTGGAAAGTTGGGGGGTTCAGTATTTCAGAGTGAGTTTTGACTTTGAACTACATGTTGTTGAATGCATTGAAAGTAATTTAAAGTTGTCTTGGTTTGGGTAGAATCATCAACTGCACAGAATGTAGAAGCTCAGCAAGCTATGTAACAAATCAGTCAAGAAGAACTGGAGGACAGATTTCTTCATGTACATGGTGATCACGTCTTACTCAAGCAGCATGCAAATAAGCAAGAGGAGAAAATGAAAAGGTATGGGGTTAATACTTTTATTTTAGCTTACAGTAGTATTTTTGTCCTTTAAAACATCAACAAATTAAAAATGCTGATTTCTCTGAGTGCTTTTTAAAGCAGTAGCGAAAATCATTCTTTGGAATTAATTTTTGTTTTAATTTCTGGTTGTGTATGTATGTCTTTGTGGTGGACTGTATTAGATTTCCGTATGGAGAGGCACAGCACTGTCTGTCACTTTGGAGCTGGTACCTTGGATTCAGAGCTATGCTGTCAGAGTACAGCAGGTGTTCTGGGAGCTGTAGAAGAGGCTGTAGAAGCTTAATGTTTCATCAGGAATTTCATTCTAGAATCAAAATGGTCTATACAGTAAGATTCCACCCATATTTTTGTGCTTCTCTGGCCGTCAAGAAGTTGACTGTCATCTACCCTTTAGTCTCAAGTTGAGCCAGGGAAGGTTCAGGTTGAACATTAGGAGCAATTTCTTCACGGAAAGGACGATTAACCTTGGAATGGACTGCCCAGGAAGGTGTTTAAAAAAAGACTGCACGTGGCACTCAGTGCCATGGTCTGTTTGACAAGGTGATGTTCAGTCAAAGGTTGGGCTTCATGATCACAGAGGTCTTTTCCAACCTAATTGATTTTGTGATTCTGTGATCGTTAATGTACCCAAGGAACTTCAGGCTTATTATTAAACTTCGTGCTGAGCTGGCAAACCAGTCGGGGCTCAGCAGAACTGTTTGTGGTGCTACTGCTTTGCAGGAGGGCTAATTAATCCAAAAGCACCATGGCTGTGTGCTCCCACTGTGCTGTACTTAATAAAATCACACTGCATCCAAACAAGGTGTGGCTAACAGATTCATAAATGGGCAACTGAAAATACTGTCTCTGTAGATGGGACTATTTCATAATTTTTTTAAGTCCAAAGCATTTTTTCCTTTTGACTCAGTATTCAGTAAGTCAGGAACAAATTGACCAGCATGACATAACTTCCATCTTTTTTGTCAGGCTGTTGTCAAATCTAAGATGGTGGAACACATGAATTGTTTGCTTATTCTAAACAGCATTTCCTGTGTTTCTCTTAGATGACTTACCAAATGAACTCATCATCCACTTAGATAGCATTACATGGAATGTCCAAATTGGAATACCTGAATTAATACTTTATGGCACAGAAAATAAAAAATACAGTGTTTGCCAGTGAAAAAACTTAACTCCTCAAGCTAAATTTCTTTTCCAGCATTCCTTGCCAAAACCCTTTTAACTAGAAGTTTGGAATGAATTTGCAGTAGAAGAACATTGAAAAAACTCCACGTAAACAAAAAACCTGCTTACAGACAAGTAACATTCTGTGACATCCTGAAGTTATTATGGAATTTTTTTTTTGTTTCACTTTTGTTCTTTTAAGTAGAAGCTTCTGTCCACAAGTATACAAAAAATAAAACAAGCCCCTTTAAACAAATGAAGTGTGTCCTTATTTTCAGTTTTCTTTCTGGACCTGCAAAAATAGATTTCCTGTAAACCACATACAGGTCTCGAAGATGTGCAACCGACTTTGTAAAGTCTTGAACTTGTCTCTCTCATCAAAGCCACCTTGTCTTTCTTTATATGCCAAGTTTTTTGCATTCACTGCTGGGTATGTTTTCTGTTCGTGCATGTTACATCAGCCCCATGTGCCCTCTCTGCCTTTTGTTCTAGCTTACAAATGTTTATCAAAACTAAGGGAAAATCAAAGGTACAACTCTTGAGATACCAAAAGCAAAATTTGTATCCTTTTAAAGACAGATGACAACCATACCCTCTGTATCTAATTATATTCTGCAGCTAACTGTTCCTTCTCTGAAGCACATTGGTATTACTTGCCAAGTATAAAATTGAGTATGGTAATGAGAACTGTTAAGTCTTTTTTCAAAGTACCTTCTTAAATATCTCCACCTATCTATTTTAGCTACTTTAGACATGAAATATATATTTAAATCCTAAAATACTAGAAATTGTATATCATTGGAATGTTGCATATTATTAGCATTCTTTCAATAGTTGAATGTTCTGTGGAGTTGTAGCTTTTATAGTTTGCCCCCCCACATCCCAAACCTGTAACTTTACTTAACAGCATGCAGAGGTTCCTATATAAGGTCATGCGTTAAAAATTACATTTAAGCACCATATGGAGTAAATATGTGTCCTCCCTTTACTAACCTTAAATGATAAGCCTTAGGAAACTGTTATTTGTCAGTGCAATAAAGCAGATTGCTGCACAGTGGTTTCAATTATCTTCAAAGAGTTCTTCACAGGCAGTAATAGTTATATCAAAACCTGAAATTTATTATTCAGGTTCTGTGCTGAAGTCTTCACAGTGATTATGTTCCTTTCAACAGAATGCTTTTTATGCTGACTTTTCACATTCTTTTTCATCTTTTTATTATTTTCCCCAGAATGACCAAGTTAATACAGCTTGTTAATGATAAAAAAAGTCTGAACAGGTTGGTGGCGGCCCCAAGTGGCTGGGTCAGGCCTGGAGCTGGAAGAAAGGATTGAGCATTGGCAAGAAAGAGTTCATGAGCTTGAGAAACAAAACGAGAGCCTCCCCAGAAAACTCCTTTCAGCTGACCAGCAGCTCCAGATTCCAGGCCATAGACCTTGTCCATACAGCTGTGTTCAATCTTTTATTAGCAGTGGTCTCAAAAAAGTGAGAGAGGCTGCTGGTATGCCAGAGCATACAAGGAAAGGTGTAATTCACATTTATTAAAAACAGTGGTTTATATCAGTACCCCTAATAATTGCTTCACTGTAGCAAGTCCATACTCTTTTTTTTCATCAGTGGGCAATGCTAGTACCTGTAGGCAGAAAGATTGTTCTTTCCCCTTGTTCTTGTATTCATTTATAGTAGTCATGATAGCTTGTTTGCCTTTGAAGTCCTTATTATGAGAATCCACAGTAGTCAGGGTTAAACAAAAGTACAGATTTGAAAAGAGAGTAGCTATCAGGCAAGTTTTCTAATAGTTAAAATCATTGGACTTCCTTAGTATAACTTTCTACATGTTAAAGGGTTATAAAAGTAGTGTATGAAAAAGTTTAGTGTTGTCATGTTATAACAAAGTTTCACATCTGTCATTTGTTTGCACATGTTTTTCCTTTTTTAATTTCAAGGTTTGTTCTAGTCTCTTGATACATATGTGCACAGTACTGCAGACTTGAAAAATCTATCACACGTGTGGACTTTGAAAAGTAAATACTACAATGCAGCCATCTATAATGGTGTTTTTACTGTCGAGACTTACTGCTTAAGGCAGTCTCACTCTCAGTCCTTTACTTATTTAGTTAGATTTGGAACTCACACTTTAAAACTTTTGTAGGGACATTTGTAGTAGTTGTACTCAGTTAACTTATACACTGAACTGATAATGTGTTTTAAAAATCCTCAACAAACAGTTACAGCTCTGATTCAAACCTGAGTCATCAGAATTGTCTCCTTAACGTCCAGAAGCTATGGGTCAGGCAGCTGGCCAGTTACACCCTCACACCAGTCTTCATTTTCATTACATTGATTCAGGTATATGAGAACAGAAAAAATTCTCATGGTTTTAGACAGATAAAAAAATGTGTTTGTCCCTACCAATTTGCCTGTAATTTATATGTAGGGCAAGTTTTGACAATTTTAACACACCTATGTTTGTACACTTCATATCATTAATTGGGCAGTTTTGTTCCCAAAATCAGTTTGTTTGGTTTTTATCTTAAAAATGCAGAATGAGGGTAGAAATATAATAAATTTATTCAGGCCCAGGGCTACGAGATAGAAGAGGGTAACTTGGTTCTGGGAATACATATCAAATGTTGATATGACAGAGTGGGAGGACTTATCTTGTAATAAGAGCAGATCCAGTTGTAAGATGTCCTGTGCAGAACTAGGATTGGAACCATATTGATTAAGGCAGAGATTCTTAAGCTGACGAAAGCACGAATAATTTAAAAAAAGGAAAAGTTGTCCACAGAACGTCCTGCTCAGCTAACAGTGTTCAGGAGTTTTGCAGAAGTTCTAGTGTGCCTGTCTGCTTTTTGAGGCCTTGTCCAAACCAGAGGGGATTCTGGTAATTTGAATTTTCTGAATATGCAATTTCTTGAACACATTTTCCTAAGGTGAAAACTTACTAGAAATGTAGTAACCAATACTCAGAACTTGAACACAGTAGTATTGTAATCCATAAGGTCAGAGCATACTTTCTATAATGTTCATTAGCACAGACTATTTCATGTTTTTGTTTTGCATATATTCTTGTCCTGCCCTTTTGATCAGTGATGACAAACCCAACAGACTTGTGTTGGGTATGTGCCCTCTTTTTTTAAAGAAGTGAACACTTAGATTGCTCAGTCAAATCTTGAATCTGAATCTCAAATCATTTTTAATTCAGATCAGAAAATATGCAGGACACTTACCCAAAAATAAGATGGCTGGAAAAATTCAGGAGAGCTTAGCTGTTTCTAAGGTGTGAAGAGACAAAAAAAATCCACAAAGAATAAATATACCTTACTGTATCTGCTTTATGTTTGGCTGCTTTGAAGATACCATAGCCAATTGATCCAAAAGATCTTCGATATAATTATTACAAAATTTTAGGTATAAGTTCATATCAAGCAATTTAATGTTCCTTAGCACCCATGAATAATTTGGAGTCTAGAAACAGTAGAAAACTATTGGCCTTGTATAAGGGTAGATTAGCAAATTAGGTGTAGCTGTGCAGTGCAGCAAAGTCAGGCAAACATGCATGCAGAATGTGTTCATAATAAAGCCTCTATTAGTTGAATCTTTTTTCTTTCTCTCCCTTACTTTTGCAAAAAATACATGCAAAATTCTACAGCTTTGCATGTATTTTCCCCTTTTTGACTGTTTCAGTTTCAGACTGTTACCTTTAACTGTATTAAGAATCTAATGTGGCATGATCCTGCATTCCTTACTTGTTTGATTCCAGTGGAAGTTCTCCGTGCATGAGAAATATGTCATCAGTTCTTTAACTGCCTTTCAAGGGACTGACGACCCCGCTATTATGTGCAAGCATTCTTTTGTGCATCAGTGGTGCTACATAAATAATACATCATAATGTTTGCTGTTAAATTATTCACAGAGTCATAAGTCTCCCCTATTCAGAATTTCCTTTATATCATTTAAATAGGTTAAAGAAGTTGTTATCATAAATTAATTTCTCAGTCTGTGCCTCCAGTGAATTCAGAAAATATTTAAAATATTATTTTCATCGTTTGAAAATGATCTGTTGCGAAGAACTTCTGTGCGTCATTTGTGTATAAACACTCTTCTTCACATGCAGCAAATAGAAACTGAAGATAACATCTAAATTCTATGTCAACTACCATATTTATGTGAAAACTTTTAAGGAGTTTGAAAGTAAAGATGCACTTCAAATTCATCTAAAAAAGTCCTTAAATAAAGTCAGGCTTTAAAAAGTAGTACAGATCCTTATTTATGTTTATCAAATTACTTGTATCCAAACCATGATAAGTTACTGTCTCTGAGTTCATGTTTGAAGTTCTGGAAGTATTTCCTTTACAGTCTATTTCTAGCTTGAAACCTGATAGAAGATGCATTAGTATTTGAGAGTTACTGTATTTGACTGAAGATACTAGGAAATAAATTGAAAAGTGTCCACCAGTATACATGTAGTGTGTGTTCTATAATTGTGCCATCAGAGTACTTTATGGAAGACTCTTAATCCCCATGTTTTCCATGTATTTTTGATGCTGAATGAACCAGAGCCAGAACTTAAAGGGATACGTACATGATATATTAAGGAGACTTTCATTAGCTTGCTTTCTTGAGAGTCTTGTAACTGCTATCTAGAACAGTCTGTATGAGTTGTTTTATTGCATAAAAAAATAAACAGATTTATAGCTTCTGTGTAATTCTTATTTTTAATCTTTATATTAGCAGAGAAGAAACTGTCAATTCTGGAATACTGGAAAAAACCTGGACATTTGGGTGACCAATAAGGTCATCTTAGTTCATCTCTGTAGCTTGTCTTTGAATTTTGGTATTATTAGCAGCTTTTTCTTGTGTTTTGTAAGAAAACACGTGGCTATCATCCTGCTACATAACCATGTAAAGACAGTGCTGAAATTCTTTAGGAACTGAGTGGTGCCAAAAGGACTGGACTTCCGCCAATCTCTTTGCTGTAGCACCATTTGATGTCAGCCTGCAGTTAGGTTACTGTCAACCGGAAAACATTCTTTATTGTGCTACATGTTGAAGAAGTTCTTGTGATTGAAATAACTGTAGTTTCCAATTAGTGAAGCAGCCATAGCTAATCATTAGTCCATCATCAATAAGGAAGGGAGGTACTGGTTATCCTGAGTCCTATATTCACAAAAAATCCAGTAATATTTTAAAGCTGCCTTTGCAGCTTTGCTGCAGTTTCTGTCTAACATAAGAGCTACATAACAGAGTTGAGTTCATATGCAACAGTCCTTGAGATGATTATTGTAATGTGGCTGCAATCAATGTTTTTTTCCATATTTAATTGGATTTTGTTTTGGGATTCTTTAAGGAACTTATAAATCCACCTTAAGGGACAAACTTGGCCTATGGATTATTAGACTGAACACATTTTAAGTACAAAATTTATCTACAATTAGCTTGACTGTTCATAATTAAAAGATGGCCAAAACCACAGCCTTGTGGTTTGATGTCTATGGTACACAGTGTGCAAGGTAAAACATTAATTCTAAATACAATAATTTTGCAAGCAGGTATCTTCAAATAACTTAATAACTCATGGTACTTTCCAAAAACATCTTTAAAGCCATCCCAGACTTCATTTTTGAAACAGGTATTTGCATGTTTATGCCTTTTTTTGTGTGTGTGTGTTTTGTTTACTTGATCTTTTAATGAAGAGCTTATTTGCCCATCTGTTTTTAATTCCTTTGGCATTTTTTGCTGCATTGTGACTCGATTTAAATATATTATCACTGTATTATTTAAATCTGTTAGATGTATGTAGATCTATTAGGTAGTAGTGCACATTCATGTTGTATTCTTCTCTGCTTGGGAGTCTGTGTGTCTGTCTTGGCTATTGGTGTATTTGTGGTTGAGAGCAATTAGCTGAAAAGCCTTTTGCCTATTTTGCCAGACAGAGGGCAAGTTTGAGAAGTTTGGTGGTGATACGTATTTTACTTACTTGGTTTTCCACTTTTGAATATGAATGGATAAAGCTTTTGAGCCACTACTCCAGTTAATACAATAGTCAGGACTCCTTAAGAGTAGTCTCAGTACTGTATCCATGTCCTGCTCATATGGAAGCAAAGACAAGATGCAAGGGATGTGGTTTAATTAGACCTCAATTTTATTAGCTTAGCCATCTGGGATTTACTGGCATAAATTTGTACAGTGGAGGTCAAGATCGTTTCTTTGATCATTTCCTTCTGGTGTAAGTTGCTATCAGTGCCCCATTCCCACACAGCTGGTCCTCAGCCTGTTATTGGGACTCCACTCTATATGCTTTTAATCCAAATGATAAGAGGTCTGGAAAAGAGATTGTCTCTTTAGTGTACTTAAGACATTAACCCCAAAAATAATTCTTAGCTTTTTTAAGAGTCACTTTCTCCTAACTTCGTTTTCCATTTCAGACTTTTAAAGCCAGCATGAAGATGAGGTTTAAAGGAAGAATAGAGTTCATGTTCCTTATTTCTGCAGTTGTGATAGAAGGCACAGAGCTAGATCAGTTTGCCCATTAATTCATCTTATTGCCTCCAAAGGGATATTAGCTCCTTTTCTTTTTCTGACTTCTGTTCCAGCTCTACTTCAGTGTGTCCAGGTTCTGTGGCAAATTTTATTACTTTCTGGGCACTAAAAAAAGTACTGATTCAGCTATCTCAGTACAAGTTTAGTCTTACTCATTATTTTGAGGGAAATACTTGTTTAAGTGAAAAATACTAGTTAATTTCTATTAAATCTGTATATAACCCCTATTTTTAAGTAATATCAGAATACTTGGGCAGATGTTCAGGGAGCAGAATATACCTACTTGGGAGGGAGAAGCCTGTGAAGATCATAATTTTCTATTCTACTGGTTTGTGACTTCATTTCTAGAAAAATGATCCTTCCCAACAGAGTCTTCCTCAATTAACTGTGCCTTGCCCACGAAATCTGAAAAGATCTCATTGTCCAACAGCAAGCTCTTTTTCATATGCCTGGATGCAATGGACGTTTCTTAGGCATATTTTATATAAATAAATAAAGAAATTGTGATCAATGTAATGCACTAATAAGTAAGTAATTGTACATGCTTTCTCTAGCTCTTACAGTTGCAAGAATTGAAATGATCCAAATAAAAAGTAATTTTTCACTTCTGAATTTAAGTAATTTGCTCCATAGTAGTAGTATCTAAAACCTGTTTAAATCAAGTACTGTTTCATTCACTGTTGAAAAAATAGTTAATGTTGACTGTCAGAAGCTATGGAGTTTACATCTGTACATCATAAATTTCACTATCATCTGCTCCTTTTTCTACTTAAAAAGAAAAAAAAAAGAGCCTGCTTAAAAAAAGAAGGGGGAAAAAAAAGCCTTTGAAGGCATCAGACCCTTTTGTTTGATGTGTGGAACAAGATTAATAAAAACGTGCCACTACATTAGCTTTTAAATAGCTAGCATGAGACAGTGCTGCTGTCTATACTCACCACAACTTTAATTTCTGTAGATAACATGTTTCAGACACATGATAGTTTTAGCATTGAGTTAGGCCTGTTTCTTGGGGAAGATCTCAGATTTGTGACTGTGTTTATCTTCTGTGCAAGGACAATTAACTGGGCAATGCCAAAACACAAAAGCATTTGATATTTTGAAGAATAAAAGGAAAGTATTTCATGTAGTCAGCTGGTTTACAGATGTGTAAGCTTAGTAGTCCATTCTCTTGCTGCAGTGTAGCATTGTGACAGTAATCCAATATGTCTAAAATAGAAAAATATTGGAAGAGAAGTTACCTTTTCAAATGTTAAAGATTTATTTGGCTTTTATAATAATTTATATTAATACAAATCCTCCTCAAATCTTGTAATCTTAGAATTGTAAGAATATCTACATAGGTATTATGTGATTTTTGTGTAGGTAACACACACCTGCAGCATGTTGGAATACAAGCCTTCAGGTGCTATAAGTTGCTGAGTCACTTCTTTTTAGCAGTATTTGATATGTTTAAACTATAAGAGGAAATTCCATAAAATGGTATTCTACTGACACTAAATACTTCAGATGATGGAAAAGTGAATAGAAAACAAACAATCACTTTAAGTATAGAATGGGGTTTTTTTCTGTCAATAATCAAAGATTCTGATGTAGCATTTGAAGCTGCTGTATCATCATGTTTATTTACCTACACTGTGTAATATGAAATATAGAAGAAGAAATTAATTTGGGTATTACACACTAAGTCTTCTCCCAAATGCATTGTAGGAAGCTGATTTGCAAAAGAGTTCAACTTTTCAAAACAAAACTAATATGATAATTCATTTTGTATTTTTAAGCTCATTATGTATTTCTTTTTAAATTTGAAGACTAAACATTCAGGACAATGTGGAAATTATCGAGGTCTGTAAACAGCTGGTTGAGAAGAGCAGTGTTCCTTCAGCAATGGAAGGAAAATTTCTCCAGTTTCAAGAGAGATTTGGAATTTGGTTAGTACATTTATATGTTCTCATCATGTAAGCCTTTCTAAATGAAAAAAAAAATACACAGTTCTTGATGTTGAGTCAATAATGAGTACATGATGATGAACCGCATATTACATTTCTCTTGAGCTGCTCCAAACAGAGTAAGGATTTTTAGTCTTAAATTTTGGGTTTTTTCAGAAGGGTCTAGGAGGTCTTAGTGATTTCATCTGCAGAGTCATCCCAGGCAGATTGTAAGAATGAACTGAGTTGTCTGGCTACTGAAGGAGACTCCTGATGATTTAAAGAGAGAGCTTTGGCTTAAATATACTGATTTCCGAAAAAAGGGGTACCAGACCCCCCTCACTTTATCGGTCTTTGATAAGGCTGGGGAGGTTTGGCTGGTTTTGAGTATATATTTGATCTCATTGGTAAATTTATTTGCTTCAATTATAAACTGAGTATTCAGCGTGTCTTAAGTTATAATATGAAATATGTTAGTCTGTGGAACTACAGATTAAAATACTGAAGAGAGTCAGTTCCCTTGAATGATTGGTACAACTGCACAACTGCAGTGTAGAGACGTTGGTGTTAATTAGTGCAGTACTTATATAACCATTTTCTTTAAATGAGTTATTTCGAACTGACAACAAGTTCAAGACATGTTTCCCAAAGAAATAAAATTCCAGACTAGAAATATTCAATGAAAATCATCATCCTGATTATTGTCATGACCTCAGTCTTGGGATACTCCAGGGACAGCAAGCTAGAAACAGTTTATGTATAAGGGGGAAAAAAAGGCTGATGGAATACTCAGATGTAGAAGATGATCCAGGTAAAGAATGCATTTTAGAAAAATACAAAAATAATGAGGTTGTAGTCATGGTCCCCTTAAAATTAATGTGGAAAGCTAATCCAAAATGGTCAGGAGAGTAGCAGAGACACTGAAGGAATAGAATCAAGTGGAAGCAAGGAGACTTTTCAGGTGGAAGCTTTTTGTGTTTTTAATGAGACGTTCGGTAGAAAAAATGCTATTGATGGATTTGGTTTCATTTCTTTTGGAAATTAAGGAAAGAGACAAGGATGAAATCTATGAAAGGAGCTTTGCCAAGGTGTTTAGTTAGTTAGTTAATTTGTTTGTTTTTCTTCGTATATTGTGTGTTGAAATGGAAGAGAACTGCAGGTAAAAAATTGAAGCTAAGAGATGAGAAAGAAAAAATGAGTTCTCTTGGACAGTTGGAAGGGTTATAGACTTTAAGGATTGTGATTTTGATAAGAAAGAAAATGAAATATGGAGAGAATTAAGACTGTAAAAAATATTTCTAAGGTGTAATTCTTTGAAGTTATTGCAATAGAGTTCACAGATACAGGACAGAGCAAGAGGAGCACTGAAGAAAGATTGTTAAATATTGATGAACAATACACTCTATTCACTCTGTGAAATAAGACTAACTGCTAATGTTGTTTATTCTCCATGATATTTTCCAACTCAGAAACGAGATATGAAAGGTTGAAGATCAAGTTGGTGGCTTATACTCAATGGGGTTTTATTTGTTTCTTGTATATTCAGATGCAACTGAACCTAAACAATTCGTACAGGATTCAGATTCAGCTTCTCTATTCAACTACTTTGTAGGAAATAGTATATTGAAAAAGCTGAAGCTAACTTTATCCTGCATTATCTATACTCATATATATTTTCATAATCATTTCATAATCATAGCATAAATTTTCATACAATCATTTTATTAAACAGATGATTGGCTTGTGGGCTCTGTTGTTTCAAGTCATACTTTGAATGTGATTTACATTGAAATTCTTAATGAATGAGGCTTTATGAAAGCATTTGTGGAATGTAGCCACTATAGAATTAACTAATATTCTGAAAATAGAGGTTCTGTCAGCATCCTTCATTTAGTATTAAAATTGGTTAAGTGTGCCTTAATATAATCCATTTAAATAAATGAAAACGTAAAAGAAATCAGAAGTCCCTCTTTAAAGTACTACTGGTAGGAAGATAGAACTGAGTGTATTAGGATTATGAAACAATTACATATCTACAATTAAGGGTTAACAGAGCTGTGGCAAGTTCTGTGATTACCATAACTGTGGTCAACATTCATTTTTGCTTGCTGCTGCAGTGTTTTTTGGTCAGCATGTCTAACCACTATAACCACAGCAAAATCTTTTAATTGCTTAACAGATGTATTTCTTGGTCGTTTTCATCATGACTGAACTGAGGGTTTAATGTTCCTGAGAGCACCAAGAGTGCCACCTTCCCCCGGCCGTGCATTCAGTTACTTGGATCAAGAGTGTCTCCTGTTGACCACACTGAGAATATATACACTAAATACTGCCAGAAGAGACCACTGTTGGAATATGCAGCATTGTAAGATTCTACTAGGTGTGATTTATTTTATTTTTTTCTGGATATTCTTTCCTTTCCATAGAGCCTAAAGAACTCGAAGACCAGCCATGATGCTTTGTTAGCAAAAGGCGATGAACTGAACGGACAGCTTAAAGAGGAGCGGCTAAAGTGGTTCCATCTTCAAAAAAAAAATGCAATCAGTAACTATTTCAAGCAGAGGGACAGAAGAGGTGAGGTTGTGGTCAAGAGCTAAAGTCTTTTACTTTAGTTGTACATGTAGATAAGGGAAAAAGAAGTGTTGGTATACCTTTTAATGGAGGAGATATGAATAGACCTTTCAAACATATGTAGAAGACTGACCTGGTACTATATATATTTTTATCCTATTCAAAAGAAAGACTCCTGACCGAAATGCTGTTTGCATTCCATAGAATTATGAACCACACCTGGTCCCTGTGCCATGTTGTCCAAACACCAGTGTTGGCACAATATTTGAGGTTAAAAGCATGAGATATCATGTCAGTTGTGATACTAAGCAAGTGGTTTATTAATAGAAAAAGAATTATAATACTTGGCTTATTGATCATGTATTGCTAGTTTTCAGTATTCATTGAACCTGATTTAATTAGAGTACAGTGTTGCATCTTACTGAGCAGTTCAAATCAGTCACTCCTGTTTCTTTGGCTAGTGACTCCCAGAGACTTCTGTCATCACTAACAAGTTGTCCAGATACAGGGCTAAAATTCAAATGGTTTCTTCCCCATTTTCTTCAGTGTATGAGGAATAAGAGTGTGCAAATTTACTTGGTTTTTCTTGCATTTTGTAGCAACTTGTATTTAGTTTTGCCACCTGCTTTACCTTTTGTAAATGTGTTTTACATGAACCAAGTTTACCAAGGTTACCGCATAGATATTTCCTCCAAACCTTTAAGGTGTTGAAATGCATAGAGCAGATATTCTCAGTTTAAGTATCTCATGTCTTTAAAACCATATCCTGCTTTAGTGAGTGTTTTGGAAGCAAGGGTATGTTGTTTCTATAATGTCAATAAAAATATTTTCTATGCAAAAGCCATACACTAGCTAATACTGATATTCATTTACTAAAAGGAAAGTTAAAAATGTAGTGCTCCAGGTTTTTATATTGTTTTGCATAAGACAGAATGTGAATAGATCCTGTTGATCAACTGCAACATGCTAGTGTCAGCTTCATATAAACAGCATGAAAAAGACTGAGCCAAATGTAAATCCATGTGGATTTATCTTCTTATGAAACTTCTAAGACAGTTGTATTAAAAGAACAAATAATAGCCTGACATTGCCTAAAAATTATTTGCTGTTTCTGCTCACACATTCATTGTAATTTCCTCTTGTGCTGTGCATTACTTGAAACTTCCCTCTTCATTTTAGTTACAGGAAGGAATAAACAATTCAGAAAAAGAGAATGAATTCTTGAAAAAAAACTACGATAAGCTGCATGAGGTAAGCTTGGGTTTCTGGATACAGAAAATTTGATTCCAGTCCTTTTTTAATAGACCTTTATATACTGTGTGCTGTAGTGTGTGTATACGTGTTTTGTGGTTTTGCACACATGTAAGTACGTTCATGCTGCAGTTCATTGTATGACTGTATAAGGAAACTTTCATGGGGCTCTGCTGTATTTCATAGGCCCTGTTGAAACAGACTGGTTTCCATACTTGTTCTAATCCTCTTGAAATAGTAGATTGCTTCTATAAAAATGTAATTAAAAATAAGTAGGAATCACTTTCTTTCAAACATAAATTCAAAAAGCTCTTATTTTAATTTCTAGTAGATTTTTTTGGGGTTATTGAAAGAAGAGTGTGTTTCGGTAGACATATATTCCTTCGGTTTTTTCTTGCATTTGGGTTTTTGGTTTTGGTTTTTTGAAAAAAGTGGTATTTGAACATTTGTGTAAGTTCTTCTAGCACGTCTCAATGAACTTACATAAAGTCTGATCTTTGACAGCTTCTCCAATGTTTATTTTTGGGGGGTGGTTTGGTTGTTGTGGTAATAGCTACTGTTTCACTTCTGATTCTGCTTGCAATTTATGTGTAGGTTCACATGAGTTTTTACAAAGGTTCCTATACATAATAAGATGTATAAGTTTTATGAGCAGTGCTTAAAAAGAAAATGAAAATACCTTGTTACGATATGATTCAGAAATTCTCTGGTACAGAGAAGAAGTAATTATAGTTAGTTGCCACAAGCACATTAAAGGAAAAAATGACCTTCAAATGAACTTCTCCTTTATTGTGAACCTGTGTTGTCTTTTACACTGAAGAGGGTTAGAAAATAAGACACATGTCCTAGAGCTAATAATTGCAGCAAGTACATCTTGAAGTCTTTTCTTGTATCCAAGTTATTTCTTCTCTTAAAATGTGTTTGGCTTGTCAGTATGATATCTATCAAAGAATACCAATGACTAAGCATAATGTGAGTGATACCAAATTTTGTTCATATTATTCTTACGGCATTTGTCATAATTTTTGTACAGTCTACGGTGAACTTAAAAATTATAGTAATAAAAAACTGTGAGAACAAAGAGCTTAAGTTTTTTTTTTTTTTACTTAGGACATGCAACAGTTGTATAATCACAATATTTAGAGTTTCATATGGTGAAGTTGGTCACTTGTCTCTCACTTAAGTTACTTGCTGTAGATTTCTCCAAAATTCAGTCATGTCATAAATATTTCTTATTATGTTTTTGTTTATTCTCCATCATTATTCAGAGAAATAATTCTTATGAAGAAATCAACTTAACAGTCTTGGCTTGAAATTTTCTGTTCTACTTAAAAACATAATGGGATGACTTAAAAAGATATTTAACTAGAGAAATTGAAATAAGTTTCCATTATAGCACAGTAATCTATAATGTGATGTTTCTTTTACTAAAATGATCTGTCTTTTCATATATTCTCATTTAAACATTGATTCATGTTTCATCATTCCATGTTACTGTATAGGTAACAGTTAGAAAGAGAAGTATTAAATAACCACCATTTGCTGGCCAGCTTTTTTGGTTGCCTATTCGAGCAATGCAACTTTACTACAGCTTATGTATGCTAGCAGTGGGTAGGCCAGTGTCCACAGGTGCCTGGAGGCAAAGGTGCATAAACCCATTCTTTGCTAAAGTTATTTTTGGGACATTTATTTGATGTTGATGGGAATTTTGCCAAAGCCAAGACTGCCGAACTGTTTGCAAAGAACAAGTATGAATTTGTCCGTTGACTCTTATTATTTAGTCATTAGTATTTAGTATCCAAGAAAACAATTCGTTTGTATAAAAGGTTTGGAGGAATTGTTTTCATATGACCTTGTAATGCAAATCTAGCAATTCTTAAACTCCTTCCAAAGGAAATGGTGCCAGATGTGGTTGACCATTATAGTTACACAGATGGCTCTAACTCCAGTGAAATACAGTAAATATGAAAGAAATTCCACATGAATTCAAGTAAAAGTAACCTTAAAACTCGAAAGAAGAAAGCAACACACGTGGACTCAATTCAAACTGACATAAACATTAGCATTATATGGGCTTGGATAAAACCTGTCTTCTAAAATGTTCTTCATTTAAACATCTAAATTCATAACGACCATCATATAATGCTTAATGATTTTTCTCCCAGGACAGTCTTCTGAAAAACTGAAATAATACCTGGCTGCATCCTTATGTGAAGTAATTTTACCTAAAGCTGATGAACTCACATACAACTGGGTGTTGTCATTCAAACTTGAAAACATTTTCAGAAGTGTGAAAACTGACAGTATTTCTTTTTTTTGAAGAGATTTATGCTTTCCTTCTAGTAGCCAATCAAACTTTAAGCATTAAAGAACGCACTGTCTCTTCTGTACCTTTGCAATACTGTGGAATGGTAGTGGTTTCAGTGCATTATACTGCCTGCATATTATCTTCAAAATTATAGGAGAGTGGTGCATTTATTACTGCAGGACTTAGAAGCTTTGTCTAAGTTCATGCATGCTGTAAACAGTCACACTACAAGATGCTCTATGACTAGAGAACTGTGTACATAGGTTAGCTATAATATGAGAATAAGACAAAATACAGGGAAATACAACTTCTTAATGAAAAATACATATCAGGAATATAAACCCTATATACTTTAGGGTTTTCAATTCATGCTATAGTATTTTATTTCTTTAATCTTAGAGCCATTCTTCAACTATATGCAAGATAAATGCATTTACAGGTACTCAGAACTCTTTCAGTCAGCATGTAGAGTCTGTGAACCTATGTGGGCTATCCCTGCTGCAGCATTTCTGTCTCCTCTCTTTTTCTGGTCAAGGCTTGTTACGTAGATCTCTTGAAGAGATAGGTGGGTAAATAGATAGATATCAGAACACTTTTAGTACATTTTTCTATGTAAAATATAAAATTTGTTAGCTGATGAGCTTCACCAAAGTAAAGAGTTGAGGAACTGACTTTTTTAGTTTACGAAACCCTACAATTACTGATTTTTCAGAGTACAAAAGTGAATAAACCAGTTTGTGCTTGGTTAAGATTGACCTTTTTTCAGTAAATAAGAATGCAAGTATTGAAAAATAGTAATATGAAGACTATAGTGTCTAATTTATATGAAAACTCATTGCGTTGCTTTGTCTTTTTGCCTACTGAGAATTACACTGTAAATTATATAATGTATTTAATTTTGTTTTCATCTGAGTAACACTTTTTGTTGTGGTTTCAACAGTTCTAATTCTGTGTCCATGCAATCCTTATTGCACATAGATTGGTAGTTTACAAGTAAATAATGTGTTACAGGCAAAATAGTTATTCTAATTTCTTGGCCCATCTCTGGTTTTTATTTCTTAAAGTAGGAGAAAGATTACTTTAAATGTGCTTCTTAATCAGTATCAGAATTGTTGTTTTACAGTATGAGAAAACTGTTGTCACTTTGTGGTCAACATTTTTCTTTGAACAGGCAACTGACTTTATGCTCTGCATGTTTCACAGATTTAAAAGAAATCAGGTGGATCATCCTAGTTCTCTACATTAAGAGGTTTTGTATGCGGAAAGAATGGTTTTGTTAGTTGTCAGTTGCTGAGGTTTGGAGTTGTGGATTACTCTGGGATATGCATCTGAATTCCTTTTCTAGTCCCACAAATGTTGCATGCTGCCAACTTTTTGACTTTGGAGCTCTAAATTAAGGCCAGTTCCTTTGCTCATCCCACAAACTCTTTCATGTTTTTTAACCGCAGCCTGAGAAAGGCGCCTTGGTTTCAACAGCAGCAGACCAGCATGTGTTTACTTAATTCCTAAGACATGATGACAGTGGTCTCTGTGCCACTAAAAGCTTTTTTCTTTATTATTTTCTGTTGAAGCTGCTTTCTAAAAGTTTTTCACATGCCATATGTTTTATTACAGTGTCTTCTGTATGACCCATGAACAGCAATGGAAATCAAAGGAACAGCAACTGAAACGCAAATTGCTAAACTAGAGATGGCTATCAAATCCGATTTAGCAGACAAAAATGCAATCCTTGACAAGATCAAAGTAGAAAGAGGTATTTTTCTGAAAAAATTTAATATTTTCTCAAGATGTGAGGTCATACCTATGTTGAAGTTAAGGAATATTGCCCAGAAAAGTTTCATTTCTATTGCTGGTGATTTCAAAGCTGCCTTTTAAGTGAACATTTGTACAATATGCTATGGTTATGACTAGCTATTAAGTACAAAAATCGACCAAATACAGATTATATGCTGAATGAGGCTTATATTTCAGCTGCGTTTATTCTTCTTCTGTTGGATTAATACTTATTCTTTATTCAGTATTTCTTCTCTACATTGAAAGCTCTAATGGAAAAGAGGTCCCTCTGACAGTGTCTCTCAAATTATAATCCACTATTCTATTTACTGTGCAAGGTTACATGAAGCCTATACAGGCCCTTGGCCATGTTTAATTGTCGTTCAACTTCATTAATCCAGAAATTTTTAATCTTTTCAGTATACACTGATTTTTATTTACAGCTGTGTACATTTACAATAATACCTTTTTCTTCTAAGCTACTGAATAGATTATTTCATATGTGTTTTTCCCATGCTGTAGAGCAACTTCTCAGTGAATATTTAAGACTGCAATCTCTTTTTGTATCTCAACACTGTGATACATACTGTGGCAATATATAAAGTATACAAAAGAAGAGCACAGGCAGAAAGTAACCTGAATATTTTTAGACTTGATTCTTCAAATGTATATTTTTAAAAAGGTGTATTTCTGTGAACAATCTAATGGAACGAAGTGGGCCAACTTGTTGTGAATAATTCTTATAAGCATGGCTTCAGTTCATCATGTGCTTACCATTAAGATTCTGAGTAGCTTTATTGACATCTAATACTAAATTGAATATTTAAACATTTTCTTTGACCACAGCAAGTGTTTGCACAATTGGCCTTAAGTGATACTAAAATAAATAAAAATACATTATGCTACACTAATATTATGACATATTGACAGTTGTTACTGACAGCTTTATTATGTAATGCTAAATTTAAAATTATATTCAGAGCATGAAAATATCACAGGTTGTACTATTATTTGGTTAAGCTGAATGTGGAAAATTAGGCAATGTTTTCTATCTTCTGTCCTTCCTATGGGCGTAATGTTTAAGTGCCAGTCTTTGCCTTCCCCAGATTAGCACTTAATAGCTTCTTGTACTCTTAACTGTATCACCAGGGTACTACACTTTCAATTGCTAGTGAGTAGAGTTGCTGCAGCTTGAGTAGATATTCTAATACGCTTCAAGGCCTGTGTATCTAGGATTTGATTACAGCTTCTTATCATTGCTACTGCAGAAGTACTCAGAGAATCACAGAATGGTTCAGGTTGGAAGGTGGGATTATCTCACAGAATCACAGAATCATAGAACATTCTGAGTTGGAAGGGACCCACAGGGATCATGGAAGTCCAGCTTCTGGCCCTGCACATTTTGCTCTTGTTTGGATGGAGTTTGTTTTGCCTTCCCACTAAAAATTACCAATGTATAGCTGGGGGAAGTAATGAATGAATGGAATAACTTAAGAATATAGCTAAGCAGGTATTGTGAACAAGTGGTTTGGCCACTTAAAGAAACACTATCAAAGGTTTTGGCAAAAGCAGGGTTTAATACAAATTTGTGAAAACATGACTTTACAGAGTTTCTTGGCAAGGCTCACTTATTACACAGATTAGAGCATACAAAAGAATATCAAGTTAGAAGCAATTTGGAATGATTTATACTAAAGTCGGGAATGTGAAGATGGGTAAGTGCACCAAGATATGGATGCAAAGATAAGGGTGCAAAGGAGTTTTGCAGCACTTAATCTCTGAGTATTTTAACATTTACCAAGTGATTCCATAGAGGTCACTACAATTATAACAATGACTTAGCTGTAGATATGAGATAGCAACATTCATACCATAATCAATTCACATACACAGGTAAAGTGATATGTGCACCTGTTTCTATGTGTGTACAGGCGCCTATCAACCTAAAAGGTACCTACCATGGGTTCCGTGAATAAATCACATCAAATCCCTTTGTGTTTCCCAACAAGCAGGGTTTAGACCTCAAGGACTCTAGAAATCTGTGGGTGGGGATCAGCCCAGGCCTCACTGTCAGCTATGGTCCTTCGAGTGTGGCAGATTTGAGGGTCTGTGAGCCCTGGGAGGTGCCCCATGCAGGCAGGTGCACAGGTGCAGGTGTTGGTGCTGCTGCTGTGCTCCAGGAGAGCACAACAGGGCCTCTCTTCTCTAGGGTTTAAGATGATTGACTTCAGTCATCACTAAGTTTCCATCCTGGACATAATCCTACAATGTTGTATCCATTGATGAGGTGTTACTGTATGTGATTGAGCTCAAAGGGAACCAAGGGAGTAAGATTACCTCAGAGTAAGTTATGCTCTGAAGACATTTTACCTTAGAGAATGTTTGTGCTGTGTAACAAGGCTGATTCTTTTTTATATGATATTAGTTTGCTTTTGAAACAGAAAATACCGTATAATTTAGTTGTAAAATTGCTAACTGAATAAGATGGTAGTGGGGTGGGTTTTTTGTTTTCTTTTGCTTTTTTAACTGAGTCTTGTAGAACTGAAAGAGCTGAAATATAAATAAATCTGGAAGTCTAAGAGGCTGTATATATGTTGACAGGTACCAAATGATTATAATAGTTACGTTTTCACAAATATACATAGAGAATTTATTTTTACTGTATCAATTATTCGTTACTGCAGTTGACAACTTCTCATTGTTTCCTGTGCTGCATAAGCAATACCATTGTTTAAAGGCTTTGTATAATGAATATGGGTTGTAACTCTTCAAGTTTTGAACTTTAGTAAGTTTTACTATTCAAGAGGTGTTAAAAAGACTGTAGGTTTATCTTTTTATGTAGCATATGGGACAGGAGGTTAAACAAGAAAGGCTAGCAGATGATAAGGTGGAGATGGCTGAAGAAATTTAACAGGAGACAGAAGAGCTCTCACATCTGTCAGAGGAGCAGTTAGCTGACCAAACATCAATTACTTCTGGAAATGAGACAGAAATAACTGAAGAATTGGAACCAGAAGGTAGAATTCATTTTTATGAATAAGTAACTGTATTTTGTTAATAAATCTATGTCTCTTTCCGTTTACTAAAGCATTTCTTACTAGCAGTGGGAGCTGCCTCATTATGAGAAACTCCATGACAGAAATTATATTCTGGTGTACTTTACAGCTGAAGCTGGGTAGTGGATATGGTGGTGTTATTTTCTTCCCAAATGGAAACTGTATTGTAATTGAATGCAAAAATCTGGTATCTGACCTAGATTCATAAAATATTAAAGGAAACCTGGCTTCTATTTTAAATGTCTTTATATTCTCCCTTAGAACTATGCTGTTCTAAAGACTATTTTAATGAATACGCTCCTTTTGTCTGTAGATAAGAGCCAATGCTGCTATTGGAAATCCTTTCAGAGAGAGGGACAGTATGTCTTATCATATTTGTGACTTAAAGTTGTTAGAGTCAGATTTATTTAAAGATTATAAAAGGCAGGTCATCCTGTTCCACCTCTGAGCTTAAACTGTTTAGCGTTGAAATAAACTAAGTCCATGATACCAAGTTTACAGTAAAAGCACAAGTAAAATACTAAAATTTCATGTTCATTTTTTTGCAGCTTCTGTGTAAGAGTACATTAGAGAAACTGGAAAAACATGATGTTGAATCTCTGTTGTGTTTATAAGTAATTTGCTTCGGAGAAAAAAACCCAGAATGCTCTAAAAATAATCCTCCTGAATACAGAACTATTTTTTTATTTAAAAAAAAGATACATTATTCTTATGTGTGCATAACATAAAGAATAAACATAGAGGAAATCCACAAATTCAGGCCATGTTCCTATATAAAAACAGTTGTTCATACCTCAGTTCATCACAGGACTTATATAATTCCAGTCCTCCACTTTCATCTGGAAAACACTACTATTTTTTTGACGAACCACAAAAAAAAAAAATACAGTTTAGATTACTCTAAAGGTCATTGATTAGCAGTGTTAATCTTCTGCAAGGAAGAGAAGATTTGCCTGGCACTTACTCTTCATTTGTTACAAAAGCACATATATTCCATCAGGTTCCTCAGCAATTCTCAGATGGACAATACAAGGGGTTTAACCACATTGATCCTTTTAATGTTTTTCAGATCAAGGTGATAGACAAGATGATGATGCTGTTGAGTCAGTAAAAACTGATGGCAATGACTGTATTATTTCAAGTCCGTTATCCACCAATATTAAACAGCTGAGTCAGAATGTTTATGGCAATTATTTGGCCAGAGTAAAAAAAAAAAATATTTTAAGCCTAATGCCCTCTAAGAGTAGCTTTGCTGTATCTAACGTCAGTTTTCAGAAAAGTTATATATGTACAGTATCAAATCACTTCAGTGTACTTCTTTTCCTATTATCATTTGTGGGCAAGTACGCTAATGATGTTCTCTGGACTTATTCTTAAAACCAGCAATTGATTAGCATGAAGACATATATACAAAATAACCAGCATTAATAAAAATTTGGAAAATTTACTTTGAACAGTATTTCAGTAGGATGGTTCTGTAAAAAAAAAGATTTCATACTTTTGATCTAACCTTGAGTGAACAATCTTAAGTATAAAACTAGTACTTAAAATTGGTGACAGTACTTCTAACAGTTAATAATTTTCTAATCTGTCTTAGCCTTCTTTTAAAGGACTAGGGCTGTACCATTAGATCCTATCAGACTTCACAGTTTTTAATGTTCTGCAATGTGATATCATAGAGGTAGCTTGATTTTTTTTTTAAATGCTCTTTTCAAGGCTGTGAAACATCCTACAAAGCAACTCTCAACAAGAAGCAATTCTTTGTATGAGAAATATTGCTCCCTTTTTTTTAAGCTGTGGAAGGGGTTTAGAAATGCTAGCACTCATATATTCTTCAGAAAGATACAAAAGGTACTTTGGAAGACAGAATTGTGTTGTTTATATGTATAATGTTAAAAAATTGTCACCTGTAGTTTTGAGAACTAAAATGACTACTACTCATCTCTATTAAGTCAAAATATAATACACTTGTTCTGTAATTTTCTAGTCATGATGTATTTTATTTTATCACAATTCTTTAAGAGCACTTCAGAGAGAATTTAGTGTAGTTTCATTTCATGTTAATCAATTTCTACCTTTCCCCATTGATCTGTTGCTCTGGTAACAAAAATGCATGTTCATGAAGAGTAGATAAAACAATAAAACCTCTGAACTATTAAGACAACAATATATTTGGTACAGATTGGGTTTTAAAAATATGCATTGCTTTATATGAATTCTTAGGTTAATTATAGAATACAGCATGTCAAAATTGTTATTGAATTTGTATTTTTTAAGATTAAAAATCACTGCCTTTTATCTTTTGAGATAAATGTCCTGCTGGTAATCAAACACTGTAAATAAAACTTGTGATTTTTAGAGATCGTTATGCTAATTATCCTCTAAATCTGAGTTGTATGCCAAACTGTTTAAGCCATTTAAGATCATACTGGGGTTTTTTTGCATGTTGCAAATTAGACGGTTCATGGTTATTTCTTAGATATGTTGATCATAAAGGATATCTAACAGATTTTCCAGTACTTAACTGTACCACTTGCTTCTTTCTCTTTTCTTCTTGTCTATGATGTATGATTAATCATAGATTACTTCATTTTGTTTCATTTCATTTACAACATTTATGAGCTTCACTTTGTCGGTATGAAATGCTTGTCCCCTTCTTTCCTTTCCAAAGTGGCATAATTAGTGTTAGCATCTTTTTTAACAGGCTACATAAAGTTTAGTGGCTGGATTAAATCAAGTCATTAACATAATGTGCTATACAATTTGCCCCTATCTCTTTTCGTTTCCAGTACATCAAAGTGCCACAGAGTGCCAGTGTAATTGGGCCTTGCTAGCTTGTCAGGTTCAGTCAGGCTGATGGCTGCTGCTTTTACTAAAAAGCTTCCAGGCATGATAATTAATAGAGAAAAGAAGTCTGAGAAATGTAAAAGTTTGGACAGTTCTCTATGAATATTTCATACATTTGAATAATCAGAAGTTAACATTATCAATTTGATGTATAATACATTGATTAAAAGCCTTGTTTCAGATCCTCAAAATAGACATCAAAACTGGGAATTTGCATTTTCTTTGGCATGGTCTTTATATTTAAAAAAGAATAAATTAAAAAAAAATCTTTACTCTTCCATCCCCTCCTCCTTTGCACTCCCACATCTACACCATATCCTTACAGGAGATTATACAGCATTCAATTTTCACAATAAAATTTACTGCCGTCAACTTCCAAGTTGTCTTAAAATGTGCCACAAGACAATTACTGGCAAACCCAATTTCTTTGGTAGTGCTCTGTTTTTTTCTGTAGATCTCTCTTGTTTTCTTGCAGATACCATAAGTGCATTCTCTTGCTCTAAAAGCAATTTATTGATAGCAGTCATTACCTGTACCTCTAAGTTAAGATCTCAAGTTCTAACTAATTTTGACATGAAAATCTTTCTTAGACAGCAACAAAGCAATACCAATTGCGCATGGTTCTGGTGAAGGACATATTTGTGCTAAGGTGAGAAGTTGTAAAGCTTCAAGCTTATGTATAACAAAGCAATAGATACTATTCTATTTACTATGGGTTTTTTTTGTACAATTACTTGAATAGTGTATTTCCGTCTATGTGCTAGCCGTGTTCATTGAAAAAAGGAAATTATTTGGATATTGTATTGCAGCTTTAAATTTTGGCTGATACGATTTCTCTTTACACTTTTTTTTTTTGCAGGACTTGAATATCTTTGGTGTACTTCAGGGAGATTTTTGAGTGTTCAATATTTTTCCTCAACCTGGATTGTTTTGTGAATATCTAATCTGAATTTAGAGAATTAAATTTTAGGGTTTTAGTATTACCCTGTGTTACTGAGTTGGCTTAATTCTACTGTGCCAGAAATACTAATCCTTTTTATTCTCCTAGTCCTGTCTAGAGCTAACCTCTGTTGCTTTGTGCTTTTCTTCTGTAAGAAACTGGGGAAGTAAAACTGCTGCACCAGCATATTTAATAAGACAAGAAATAAAATCTATGAAACAGAACCATCTTGTCAGAGTAAGATAAAAGTAACTTACTAAACTTTGTAGTCAGTACTTTCAAAGACTACTGATTGGTCTAAGATTAAAAAGAACCATTTGCCATTCTCCTTCTTAAAGGTGGTTGTTTGCTATGGGGGTCACTGTAATCTAGAAACTAAAGTAAAAGAAAGTTTAAAGAATCCAGGAAATACCTAAGATGTGTTTTGCCACTGATAAAGTGTGAGATGACAGAAGTTTGAGTACACACTATGCTGAAATGATGGATTTACAACTTCTATCTACCCCTTGTCAAATACACTTTGAAGTTGTAATTGAAAGCATGTACATTCTTTGTGACAGAAAAAATGAAAGAAGAGGGAGAAATAATACCCAAATACACCAAACTCCAGCTTTTAAAATGATTGAAAACTACAGAATCTTGAGTCATTACCCATTATTTTTTAGGTAACAAATAAAACTAATTAGTCAGAATATGAAATTAAGTAGAAGACCAGATTCAAGGATGAATGTGTAAGCCCACAGGAAAAGCATCAGCAGAGTCACTCTCAACCTAGCTAGTAATTTTTTTTGAGGTTATGAATACAAATGCAGTTGCTTACTGGAGAGACTATTTATCAGAATTTATGGACATGGAAGTAAGTTATGGTGACTTTACAAATAGAATGTGTTTTTCTAACTGGAGGTCTAAAAAGCAAAGGATGGGATTTGAAACAGAGTTTTAGTTTGATTAGTTGTCATAAATATCACCAAGCATCATTTTTTCACAATATGCATATTATAAAAATCAAGTTCTATTCATTTTTGAAGGTCTATATTGTTCTCACACAATACTGTAATGACAAGGGGAGGACACAATATCAAATACTAGGTATTAAAACTCTAAATAAAAAACCCAACCACATTAAAAATGTGCAATTTGATGCAGTTTTTCACTACAGATGCACACCTAACAAACGAAGATGCTATACTGATATTTCTGCTTTCTTCCCATTCTAAGAGCTACTTTTTTTCCTTAATGGATTAACTTTCAGATACAGATTTTTGAAATTCATTTTTTAAATCAAGGCAGAAGTCTGTGATCTTCATATAGAAAAATACATGCACAGCTGGGTATAGAAAGGCAGAAATCCCATTATATTTGTCTTGGACTAGATTCTTACAAAGTACTTCTACTTATTTCATCTTATTTGTGTAACTTAAATGTTGGTGTGTATTAATGTACCAAAAATATACAGCTATCTTTTTTCCTCAGGGAGTTTTCTGCCTTTCATGATTTTTTAACTTAAGGATCCTGCTTCCCTTTGAAATGAAAGGTAGTTGTAAGTTCACAACCTTTGAATTACTGAATTTTGTAACTAGTTGGTACTTGTGTAGCTAACTGGCTTTGAGATTTGATAGAGTTGGTATTTGGTTTTTATTTTTTCTGATGGATCAATCAAAGGTGAGTGATTAAACATTAAAAAAGTGAAATTTCCTCTTTGAGACAGTCTGCGAGAGTAGGTGTACCTTAGTTCAGGACAGTAACAGTATTGCTTATGTAGCTTTCCCGGCTTCTTGGGGAGAAAATAAAATTCAGAATTATGGAAGTTTGTATCTCACCAATCCAACAGGTCCAGATGTATCTATATTTCTGTATTCATTCATCCCTAGAAACAGTTTATCTTTAAAATCTGTTAGTTGAGGCAGTGCCACGGGAAAGGTGCAAAATCAAATCTTTAAAACCAATTCCACTTGAGAAGAACATGGAACAATTTTATGTTTTTTCTTCAGAAAGGGTGTGAGGCAAGCTGAAGAGAAAGAAAGCACTATTCAAGTGATCAGAAGTTCTATTATGAGCAAAGTACAGATGTGACTTCGTGTTCAGATGTATAGTTGTCATGCTTGTGGTGGGAAAGCTACACTTCCCTCAAGAACTTTGTATTTTCTAAAGTGTTTGATGCTTTATACTGAATTTGAAATTGTCATTTTGGAAAGAAAAGGAGTACATTGCTGGTACATTACAGATTCACATAGAGAGCCAGTACCTAATCATTGAATTGACTCAAGCTGTAGCAAATAATTCATGCCTTTGAAGATATTAAAGATGAATTTATTCTGGTCTGAAAAATGAATGGCAGCAACCAGAGTTGTTTTCATTGTCACAAATAGATTTTTTTGTTAGTGTGTTAATTCTAGTCAGAGCTGAAGGGATTGCATCGAACCATGTTATGCTGCTAGTCTTGGGCCATTTCATTCTTCTCCTAGCACGTGGCAGAACAGTAATGCTGGAGAAAGATTATATGCGCCTTTCCCTCCTTCAGCAGGGATTCTCCTCCAAAAGAGCTGTTCAACAAGGAGAGATCTCTTCGTCCCAAGTCTTAGGGAGAGTCTAAGGTGTATGCACTTTAGTAAGTCCCATCTGTGTGGAGAATGAACAGGGAGCATTTCTGTATCCTTCTTTCTGTTCTCACATCTACACCAGTGTGGGGAAAAGGTGAAAATAGAAGATGTTATTCCTCACATGAAAAGTCACTGCATACAGGACTAGAATAGTTTTTTTGCAATATGTATTCTTATGTGTCTATGATTCTGTGTTGTCCTATTAATCATAATTAATGAGTAATGTTTGTGTCTCTGTACACTTGAATTACATTGACGTTCCTGTAATAGCATTCTTTCTGGCTCTATTCTGACATTGTTAATAAGATGATCACAGGGATTCAGCACTTGATAGAGGAAGAGGATTATTTCTCATTCAGTAATGTATTTGTTAATCAATATTCATAGTGATTGAAATATTGATAGCAAATGGATGATTACTTGTCATTATTGAAGAATAGCTTGTAGTTTATCTTATGTGCTCTTTGCTTGAAATAGAAGTAAGTGGACTCTGGAAATATATAAAATGCTAAGGAGTAACGCACGCATATTTTTGAGCACTGGTAGATAGAGGATTCAAGTTGACCTTACAGTTTAGAAGTTCCCTTTATTTTGAGTTTTTCAAGGCAATATATTAGTTAAAACTGTGGATGTAAAAAATAGGAACGTTAAGCAAGGTATTTTCAACTCGACTGTTCTGTGCAGAAAGCACAAACTTACTTTTTAAAGCACTTATTTCTGTGGGATACTGTTGTTGACCATTTGAGACAGTTGGAATTTTATTTTTCACATCAAAGTGCTAGCCTTTTATTGTGGCCAAAAAAGAAATCAAAATATGGAATACACAGCTGCTTCAAGATGGCAGTCAAGACTAATTACAGAATTAAACCAAGGGTTTTTTAATCTCAGAAATCAGAAATGTGAGAAAAGTTAAGATTTCAAATTCTTACCTACTTACTTACCCTAATCCTAAAGCTTTTGAAGGAGTGCAGTGATTCTTCCAAATCTCTGGGTAGCATTCGGTATTAAATGGTAGAGAAGCCATTTTTACATAGACTAAGTATCTTACCCATATTTTGTTTTCCTCACCTGAAATGAAAGCACTGAACCAGTTTCTATGAGACATTTTTGAAAGCATTTAATATTCTTTATTTTAATATCTGCCCATTCTCTGTGTTAGGTGAAATTTTGTATTGAATTTTGTTTTAAATGCTTAAATGTAAAGAGTAATTTTATTCCCATTAAATAGAATTATTTGTGGGCAGTAATTGGCAAACTATCCATTGTTCACTTGAGCAGTACCTAATAAATGAGACCAAGGCTTAAAAAAAAAAACAGCCTAGGAAAAGATTTAAATAACATACTTCACTCTGCATCATAGAAATATAAATGGTTGTTTAAAAATGAATTCCTATCATATATTGAATGCTACATATATTTTCAGCATGGCTACATAATGTGAGAGGTTTTGTATTAATGATAAAATGTGACATGATAGCTAATGCTATTCTTAAGCAGTTCTATATTTTTTATTTGTAAATATATTTTTTAATCAGCTTGTGTTCTCCTTTGTATATGCTGTATTCACACTTAGTATCAATAAAACTGGGACTCAAAATAGTCTTGACTGTTAAGCTCCAAGATAATTTGTTATTTTTTCTTATAATTTTCTAATAGTATGACTCAGTTATTTGCTTTGGTTTAAGTTAAAACGCAGAACACCTGGATTTACCCCACTAGCCTTGAAAAAGTGTAATATTCTTTGCCTACTGTATGCAATTACAAGTGTTAAATATGTCAAACAAATTTTAAGATATGTAAAAGGAATACTTTATAATACAGGATATTGTATTTGGACTTGATTCATAAGCTACTGTCTGTGTACAAACTAGTCTGACATAGCTGCTAAATACTTTGGGGCGAACAAAACCACTCAGCATATCCCTTTAAATACAGATGCTAATACATCTGTTCAGTGCAAGAAGAAAAGAGTTGTTTCTGAAGTAAAATTAGACAATAGAGCCAATTTCATTTTTTATGCATGTGAATGTAGAGTGCTTGAGGTTATTAGTTGAAACTGAGTAACCTTTCCAAGCTTTCATCTCTTTCTTTTCAAATTTGAATATGAAAAGCATATTCAAGTCAGAGACCATCACTTTAATGACATTTGGCAGTCATTTGATTTATTAGATTTTAGAAAAAAAATTCCTTTAAATATTTCATCATTCTATGCTAATCCCAGTAATATTGCCAGCTGAAGCCGTGTACCTGTATTAGTGGAGACAGAATGGTGTGGAATTTTTTCTGTCATCCTAGTAAAATTTCCATGAATCTACTGAATAATAAAACAACCTTATTGAAATATTCAGATTTGGGTTTTTAGTTAAAGTGTCTTAGGATACATAATAAAAGGAAATGTCTTTTGAAAAGAGGGGGTAAAATTACTTCATCAAATATTGAAAGGACTTGACAGCAACGGAAATTGTTCTATATGATGGATACTTTTACAATAGGATACACCTGCTTTTCAGTTTGATTAATCATATAATTTGCTTGGGGAAATGTAAGCTATCTGCATAATAAATTAGAATATTGACTTGCAGTTCGAACACTGAATCTAGAAAGCTAATCTTCTGAATGTGATTAATACTTCAAGGGATTTAAGTTTAAAATCAAAAATTGTCAAAATATTTCCACATAGGGGAAATATTTTTAATAAAGATATGAACTTGAAAGAAATGAAAGAAGTAACAAGAATTTTTTTTTTGACATATCTGTACTCCAACGTGTTGTGTTTACTCTTTGAAGAATATTGTCTTTGAATGCTCACCTACATACTCCACTTTGGAAACCTTGGAGTGGCTTTTCTTTCTTCAAATTACAGTTACCTAGGGAAGTACTTGTGACTTTCTGTTGAGTGTGACATTCACACTTAAATACATAAACCTTATTGCAATGTATCTGTACAAAATACTATAGACCTTGCTGAATAGTGTTAGACAAATTTACAAGAAAGAAAAGAATGTAATTTTGCTTAAAGAGAGTAAGAACAGGTCTGATGAAGAACAATTATGTTTACTTTTATGATGTTAATTTTAACTTTTAAAGGTATGTTTGATTTAACTAGTCAAGTTCAGTATATGAAGTTGAATTCCATTTACATGCAGTTGTACTTTACATGCCTAACTACTTTGTGATTTGGTGGATTTTTATTGAATGTGGTATAGTCTGCAGTAGGCACTAACAATTCTCTTCCATTTGGAAAACCTTGATACCTAATATTACTGAAACTTTTTCAATCAGTTATGGGCTCACTTTGCTGTGTAGCTAAAAATAATGGCAACTGAAATTAGTGGTTCAGATAGCATTAGTACATAAAGATCTTAACCTAAATTCCAGTAGGCTATGACTATTGCAAAAATATTTTAAACATCAAATGTCAGCCGGTATCTGTTGCAACAATATTCTCAACTGCAAGCTATGAGGTTTAGATTCTTATTGTGTCTATGTCAAAATCAATCAATGGACCAACTAACTACCTGATGATTCACATGTAAGCTTGGTTTGCGTTAACACTTCAAGAAACACAAAATAATTATTTTGCTTTGTGTTTTGTTTTTAAATAGGAAGTTGAAAAATCTGAATTAAAATTACATCACTTGGTTTTACTAAATCTCAAATTACATCAGATGAAACAATACAGCAGCTGTGTGTAGAATGCAGATGAAACAATTTCCCTGCAGAGGACAATCCACTGTCACTTCCAAACCCAACAGGTGGTCAGAGGAGTGACTGTAACTATAGCACTGGTGAGTGTGACCTATCCCTGAGCAGGTGTGTTCTTTCCCTTAAGTTCTTAGGAAAATGCCTGCAATAATGCCTGCCTTCCCGTACATTATATTTGCACTTATCTGTGTACTGGTTGTATTTGTCATTTTTCCCAATATTTTGGGAAATACTAATGATGGTTTTTAAGAACTGAGATAAGGATGCAATTATTAAGTATAAAATGAAAAACAAAAGTAGGCTTGTGTAAGAAATTGAAACTGCAACATATTTAAATATGCTGGTAATGCATACATTTTAAAATTAGGCTTTACATAACTAATTTTTTTTTTTTGAAAGAGGGTGATGAACTAATTTTTCTATTGATACATGATACAGCAAAAGAACAACATTCTATCCAGCCATGTACAACTAAATTACAATTAGAGAAAATATGTAATTGGACTTGATCATCACTTGTGAATACTCAGTGTACCTTTAATAAGAAATTTTTTTAATGGGAAATTACTCAACTGTATTTAGTACTAATACATTGCTATTTACTTCATAATACTTAATCCTGCATGTTGCATATGCTAGACTCTAATAAATGAATATTTGAAAGTAGTTGATGTCGATACACAATGCAATTGTTAACTTTTGTGACTCCAAGAAGGACATTGGTCTTTGTAAGGCCTTAGGAAAGAAAGAAAACCACAAAAAAAACCAGTAGTGCAGCAAAGTCCTGCATTCACTGAGGCCTCCTTCCATTCAAACAAATGGGATTCCTGGCATCATATGTTAAATAAGATGTTACATAAATAAGAATTCTTATTATGAGCTGGACAATATTCATCTTGTTAGCTTCTGTAGACACTTCTCCAAATGTTCTAGATAGGCAGACATAAATGAAATATGTTTTTCAAAACCTTGTTGAAATAATACCATAAGCCAATAAAAGCTTCTTAAGGTTTTTAATTTCTCTTGCTTTTTGAATTTTCATTGCTTTGAATATAGCAAGCATTCAGAAGGTATAAAAGTCTTACACAATATTCTGATTCCTGGGTATACTAGGTATAGTTTAAGCATGGTAGTATTTTAGGTATTTGCTCTGCCAAGTTTACCTGAAAATGCAGGAAAGTTATGATGAATACAGAATAAAATTTCAGACTTTTAAGGTAATTATGAAACTTCAATACATTTCAAGCTGTGATATTTGAAAATAGCATCATGATTTGGAGATTGTAATTCATAAGGCTTTCCAATCTAGTAGTGCTGTATTGTATTATTTCTGTTAATCATAACCTGGCTGTGCAATTTTGATTTTTCTATTTGCTGCTTGGATATTGATTATAAAACTCTTTGAACTTCAAAATATCCCAACAAATCAATATAAAAAGGTGGGTTTTGGTCTTAATTGTTTCAGGATTGTACTCTGCAGCATAATACTAATGTGGTTGTTATTTGCAGAGGTTTGCTTAGATAATTGAGTGTCTAATTTCTACTCAAGATTAGTTTTGCATATAGGGGGAAAAACCCTAATGAGTCTGCTTTTTGATAATGCCAGTTGCGAAGCTAGTAAGAGAATAGTAATGAAATCTGCATGTGTGTTTACTATAGCTTTGCTGCATCTCTTATTCATGCCTAATTAGATTTGAGTATGCTGAATATTTGAGGTTAATTGAATATTTTCTTTAATAAAAACGAGATTTGCATGGGTAGAAAGAAATTTACTTTGAGCTTAGAAGGAAACTAATAGTCTTTTAGACTTTTGCATGGAGAAAATCAGGGTAAGTCCATAAGTAATCTAAAAAAACCACTAATTCTTATAATAAATAAAGCATTTAATATTATCTGTAACTGGAACAGATTGACTGTTTTAAAAACATCTTAACTGCTACAGAAGGCTTCATGAGATTCATTGCTTAAAAAACATTTGAAAACCTTTTGCACATTCTTCACTGTCATTGTTTGGCATGTGAGATACAGAAGATTAACAGAACCTTGTTGAAAAACAACATAGTAGAGTTCCAGTGATCTGGACATACAAGATCCCATGAATTTCCATTTTCACAGGTGGTTCAAGCGTGTAACTTGGCATTAATTGGGTTTGTTTTTTTTTTTTAACTATTAGTTTTTCACTAAGAATGGTTAGAAGATAATTTTCTTCCTTCCAGAGTCTTGGAATAGAAGCTTGAATGGGGAAGTTTACACAGTGCAGGATTATGCTGCAAACCTTTTGATTGCCTGTGACATTGTGTTGTATCTCCTGATAATTATAGTGACTGAGGAGCTATTGTGATTGTTACCAGTGAAAAGAGTAATTGGAGTATCCAAGAGTGCTTCCAAATTCACAGAACAGTGGAACTTGCCAAATTATGCAGTGGTTCTAGAGAACAGCAGAAACAGAAGAAAGATTTATGAAACCTTGCAAAGGTTTTATATGAAATTTAATTGGGAAGCTTCTATTTCTCAAAAACTTTTCTTTCTCAGGTGAACATGTGACTATTTGAACAACTTGAAGTACAAGTGGAAGGAGACTAAAAGAACAGGAGGTGTGGGAAACATCTTAATAAAACAGTACGTTTTATTAAAAATAAATGGAATAAAATCCACCTATTCTAAAAGGTGGATTCCTCAATCTTAAGGCTTTGCATCAGGAAATGTTGTTATAATTCTCTATGTTTATTCCCTTTCTGCATTAAAGCTCAAGACTGCAGAGTATTTTTTTCTTCATTGTGATGAAACTCTGTTTCATCATGTAGTCATTTAGTTTTGTTACAATGTGAACTATAAAAAACTGAACCATAGCAGAGCAACGTTTTGAATTGCAAAGATTTCTAACAAGGTTCCAGGGTCATTGTAATCTTCAGGTTTTAGTACTTCTTTAGGACTAACTTTAAACTGATAATTTTAGAGGCAAACTGTCACAAGTTAATTCTGGATTATTTTTGCAATTAATTGGATAGAAATATGAGATGTTCCATGCCTTGCAGCAATGTTAATGCTTCTAAGTTCAGGCAGTACTAAGGGGTGCTATGAAAGCGTGTTATTCATCAGGATCTAAAAATATACTTAAACTCTGGTTAATCATTTTCCCCAGACTTGAAGGGAGTTCTTGTGCCGAATGTTTTACTTACTAGTCTGAATTTTTGCCATTGAGTGAAATGAATTTGAACTCCTTAGGTTTGTTAATAATTTGAATTTAAAATTGTTTTAGATACAGTACTGGTAAACTTAGGAAATTCCATTTGGATGCTTATGGGAAAGGGAAGAATCTGTTGATGTGGCATTTCCTTTGAAGTTCTTTGGCTGTCCATCTGTCTCCCTGCTGCCTCCCCATCACTTCCTGTGGTGACCTCAGGAGCACTTGGCCATGAGAGTAGCACATGTGGAAAGTCATCCACATGTCCAAAAGAGCAGCAGATGACAATAACAGCTTCTTTTAACCTAAGAAAGTAAGAAATTTTGAGTGGAAGATAAGGATTCAAAGACAGAACGCCAGTGCTTTGCTTTCTGATAGTAGAGAAAAAGGTGGCAAATTGCAGATTTCTTTGATTGAATGACTCAGCAACTAAGTAACTGCACTGGCTGTTTCGTGATAGTAACCCATTCCTAATAGCCGTTCTGCTGACCGTGTAGGCGCTGGGGAACAGCTTTGGAGAAAACTGAAAAATCAATAGCTCTGGAAAATGGGTTTCCTAGGACTAACAGAGATATGTCCTCTAGTAAATCCCTCTACTGGGAAGTTAGGCTTTCATAGCTCCTCATACTTCTGTATTCCAATACTCCCAGCTCCTTAGCAGAGTTGATACTTTCTAGTTATACAAGTAAGTTTATTTTGGGTAGCAGAAGACAGTATGAGATACGTTAAAGATTTCTGTCTGCACATGGGAAAAGGAAACCTTACTGTGATGTGGAGAGTGAAAAAGAATTGTGAATACAGTGGCAGAGTAACTAGAAGAGAGTGGATATTAAAAATGTTGGAGTTTAATGACAGACAAATTTCTAGCTCCACCTCTCCCCTCAAAACCAAATGAAAACTCTTCTGAAGAGCTATGTTTGATTCTTAGGGGCCTGTATTCATTCTAGTTGTCCCAGCAAAACCTTTTCAGTTTCACTTCTTTATTTAATTTTTTAAAAATTCCTTTAACACTTTTTCAGTTTTTATAATCTTTCATAGTAGTTTGCTGCTTTTGCAGGCTGATACCATTTGCAAGCCAGCAGCTACTTTCTGTAATATAAGATGCCCAAAAACTTCTTAAAGAATTTCTTAATACCCTGCTTCTCATTCTGCTAGTATGTTTTCTAAACCAAGGCTAACTTTCACTCGAGGTCATATTAATAGTGCAAAAATTAAAAGCTGATCCTTGTGTTTGTATTTTAAATTAAAACAATGAAAAGCTTTCAGAGCACTCACTCACACTCCCCAGGCTGTGGTTTTCTCCAGTCCATTGGTCTAGAGGTTTCTCTTATTGAAATATTGTGGCAGGAAAGGAGGATTAAATTACTGAGGCTGTCAAAAAGGACAAGCACTCTGCCATACATTATCATTATCACTGGCTTCCTCAGTGGAAGAAAATGCAGTAAATCACTTCAAATACAAAGCAATAAAGACCACTGGCTTTTAAAATCATGAGTGCTATTGCCATTAACAGAAAGTGACAGCTATGTGGCATGCTTAGATGCTGCTTGTATCTTTTTTGACAGTGTGCACATAAACCTGCCAGTGACACACCATTAGATCATATGACCTTTCAGATTTGATTCTAACATTGTTGCTTTTCCTTAGAAAAGAAAGAAACAAATGTTTATTTTTCCTTGTTCTTTTCCTCATGCTCTTCTAAAAGGTGAAAAAGCATTTGATACTAATAATAACTCTGATTTGCTTTGCAGTGATAAATGTGGATCAGGCAGATAATTGTGCAGAAGGAGAGTATCTCAAGTCTGTTCTAAAGCCAGATCCACTCGCTGACAGGTACATGTTAGTATTGGAAAACTCTATTATAGGTCTTAGTAAGTAATGCTTGTGGTTCACCTAGTTGTTTGTCTCTTTTGAGGAGGTTAGACTGAGGAGTCAGTACCTAACTAACTAACTAGAAAAAATTTTGTTTCAGCTAGGAATGATAACTGCATTCTGATGGAACAATTGATCTTATTTCTTCCCTGTGTAGGTTCATGTGGCACAGAGTATTGCAGCCACATCTAATGTTAGTTTAGTGCTGTGGTTTGGGATTTGGTTTGGGAGTTTGTTTGTTTGTTTTGTTTTTAACAAATTTGTTTTGCAAAAGAGATAATCTATCAGCAGGATTCTACCACTAATGAATCTGAAAAGCACATACCTACCCAGTGTAGTGTAGTACATTTGTTGCTTTCTGAATTCAAAGTACTACAAAGAGTCTAAGAGCTGCAGAAAGTGTTCCTTGGCCCTAGAATTTCCAGAGATAGATAGATTGATCTAGCAGACAGCTATTATGTAAATGCATATGAGAAAAAATATAAATTAGTCTTGTCCAATTTCATAATAATAATGTTTGCTCTTATTCAAATTTTTTGATTGAGATAGTATGTGCTTATACAGAATATTACTTATACAGAATGAATAATATCCTTTGATTCCATTTTCTCTTGATGGTCAATCTCCATTAAAATTGTATAATTACTAAATTAAAGATTTATTTAATTTGTGGAAGAAGAGAAAACCTACTGATTGTATTTGAAGTGTTGGAGTTACTTGTAAACCTTCTAAACATGTATTTATTCACAAGTAACTGATTCACTCCACAGTAAGGAGTGATCTCTCTTCATTTCATTTCTAGATCTGAGTTTCACGTCTTGGCCGGAAAACAGGTTTTACTGGAATGCAGCAGGGAACACCATGAAATAATTACTTGTTGGGATGGAAATACCATACCAAAACAATTCGTAGGTTTGGAGATTTAAAAAAAAAAAAAGATACTTCACTTAATAAGCAAGCAAATGATTTATTCTACCATATAGAATAGGAAAATTGATAATGTTGTTCTAAAATTTGACAATACCAAGGATAAAATACTCCTTTTTTTCTTTTTTTTCCCTGAGGGATAAATTAGCAATGGAAAATAGCTAGCATGTGGGCTGCAATTTCTCCTATAAATACTTGAATATTTATAAAAATTATTTTACAAGCCTGATGTGAAAGTAAGGTAAGATTACAGCAGTGATCTTTTTCTCTGAACAGAAGTATTCATCTTCTACGTGTTGCTATCATGGTACTGTCCTCTGTGTTTGTAGGTGGGTTGTTTCCTGCAGTCATTGATGTGTCTGGCGTGGCCTGTGTTGAAATTTCAATTCTGCATTGACTAAATAGAAAGACAGGAAGTTCATCAGTAGTCCAGTTCCCCACTTGATCCTAGCAAGAAGACCACCAAGAAACAAAATTTATGGAAAGATTGTGCCCATACACCAAAAGTTTCCAACTCTATGCATTTTAAACCTGGCCTAGTTAAATCTTCAACACATGTTTTCTATCACAGGCCTTACAAACTAGTATCAGAGCTTTTTCAGCTGAAACAGGAACTGAACTAAACTAATGCTTTAAAGCTCAGGAAACCAAATTATCAAGGATATAAATATCATTGAAAATTGCCTGCAGATGGTTTAGCCTGACACTTTATTGGTGTTTGTGCTAGGCCAAATTATAGCAGCATAGGCAGTGTATTAAGTAGTGTGTTATTTTTTTCCTGTCACAATGAAAGTTGCTGAAAAGATACTCATAATGATTGGATCCATATTAAAACATAAATAAATGGATAATCACATGCTATTTTTATCTTCTAAAAGAAGAATCACTTTAATGAATAGCTCTTGAAAAAAATATACTATTGTAATACAGAAAATTTCTGCTAAGCCAAAGTTGCAACTATAGGCTAATACTGTAGGTGAAACTGAACCAATTTGACCCTGAAAATAATGCATTTCACAGCTTTATACTCTTTTAGTTTATGCTTAAAAAATAATGTTAATTGGTATGGAATTTATATGGAAAATACAACATTTTTAGAGTCCTAGAATCATTTAGGTTGGAAAAGAACTTTCAAGTCATTGAGTCCAACTGTTATCCCAGCACTGCACTTTTACGTATCTCCAGGGATGGTGACTCCACTAGTTCACTGAGCAGCCTGTTCCAGGGCTTGACAACTCTTTCAGTAAATAATTTTTAATATCCAGTCTAAAATTTGTTTGGAGTGGAATTCCCTGCTCATGAAGACAAGATTTCAAAATAAAGTTGATATTTCTCTTCTTTCAACTTCATTTATTGATATGGAATCATTGTAAGTGTTAGAAATGTTGATTTTGTTTCCACGTTTGAATAAATGATTTTAGTTGCAGAAAA
The DNA here is from genome assembly GCF_000691975.1 of Corvus brachyrhynchos. NCBI lineage: Eukaryota > Metazoa > Chordata > Aves > Passeriformes > Corvidae > Corvus > Corvus brachyrhynchos. The sequence continues at coordinate 8,863,200 of NW_008239324.1, forward strand.
TGCAAAAATAACCAGTATCAAAAAAATCAAGAAAAACATGCTGTTAAATAGAATGACATAAAATACATGAGCATGAGGTAATAGGAGACTAGGAAAACTTTGAAATCCTTTTTAGGTTAGTAATTGTTGCGAACTGCAAAGGCGGTTCTCTTCTTTTGACAAGCATCTTTTCTTTATGTTTTCAGACAGTCATTGTCTCTGTCATTAATATGGAGATTTTGTCAGAATATTTGCTTTTCTTCTAGCTGCATTGTGTGACATGGGTAGTCTTTTTATTTTGTTTCTTTTTCTGTATAATCAGGATTCAAATTCCCTATTCAATTGAGGAAGATATACTTGCTAATGTTTGTAAAACTTTGGAATAAAAACAGGATACAAAATTATTATTGCAGCATCTGAACCCCATCATTATTTACTTACATGTTCAAGTCTCTAAATCAGTTAACAAGACATGTTTCTGGCAGTCCATTTACCTTTCTGTAACTGTGTCATAGTTATTTTTTATTCTTCCAGTGTTGTTTTTCAGCATTTTAAGAGTGTAGAAATTTCAGCTGTGTAGTGAATCTTCACTGATTCCTCATGCCAGAATGTACTTGAAGTGTTGAGACCTGGAGGTAGAGTATGTGCTCTTCTGACAAGTGTTGGGAGAGACATATGTGAAGAAGGGAGGAATCCATTCCTCTAAGAGTCATCCTGCTGTGATAACAAGAGTGAACAGCTTTATGCAAGAGGTTTCCAGGCTGATCCTGACAGGTGCATCATTTCTTGGTAGGAAATGATAGTTATTCCTAGGAACAGACTATATGAAGTCATTGTTCTCCAAAGTAACAAAATCTATGTTATAGGATAGAGCTTGCATGCAGTGTTAGCTTCACATTAATGTACTGAATTAATGCACAAAGTTTTCTACTTGCTGCTTAAAATTCTGGTCTCTGGAATAAAAAAAAATGGAATCAAATTTGCCTACATTAGAGCTTCTGTCCAGTCTAAATTACCTCCTGGTGTTAATGCCTATAAGTGTTGTTCAAAAACAAAAATAAAAATAAATTATCATTCAGGCTTTCATTGTAAAACACGTTTTAAGCTTAAAGCACTTACTGTTTTTTCACTTTGCTTTTGACAAACAAGTTTCATTTAGTTCTCTATTCTTTCCTGCAGTGCCTAGCAAATATCCTCTCACATGGTGCTTTTTAACAGGATGATAAATTTTTTTCCTATTCAGTAGTTTTGGGATTCCTGCAAGTGTGTACTGATACCTGGTGTTAACAGAAATGAAATGTGGAAATCAGCTAGAGAGAAAGTCTGGGATCCCAGGGAGAGATAAGGGACAGTAACGCTATCCATAGCTTTATTCATATATTCATATTTTGTCTAAGATATCCGCTCCTGTAGACTTGGATATAAAGTAACTTGATGTTACCCATTTCGAATTATGCTTATTGTAACATTTTGAGGTTGTAAAGCTCACAAACATTCACTGTTTGAACAATGTTGCCAAGACATACCAAATGTTAGCTCTAAATTCCTGTCATTTTGTCAGTCTCGGTGTTTTTGGCCCCAACACAAGCCACTAACTCAAGCCAGCTCCAACACAATACTGGAATTATGTGTTTGAAAGGAAAGCCATACTTGGAGGCAATGGGTGTAATTTAAGTTCACAGAAGAGAGGCATATATTTTGTATAGTTGTTTGTATAGCCCTCTGAACAAGAATTGTACCATGGGGTGGTGGGAGGGGGATCAAAAATGAAACATTTCTGTAATCCTGTGGATCTATGGTTACAACCTCTCTGTCCTTCCAGTACAGCTAAATAATATTAAAGAAGAGGGGAAGATTTAAAAGAAAGTCTTAGACTATTCTTGTCATGGAAAACGTTGAATTTAATTGATAAAGAGTTCTTGTTTATGTTTATTCAGTGGAAGAATAAAGAACAGAATACAGTTTCGCCTTTTTTTCTGTTTTGTAAGTTGATTTTTAACCCTTTTCGAATGTAATTTTTTGTGTGTGTGTTTACCCTAAAATTTACAGTGCTCAGTGATACCTCAGAAGATGAACAGGATCTTGAATGTGAAGATACTGATTTTGCTTTGGTCCATTTGAAAGAGATACTCCAGAAGCAAAGAAATATCATTGAACAAGACACTGATGGTAAGTTTTAGAGATCACTTTCTTGTAAACTTTTATAGCTTAAAAACAATTTGTTGAATTTCTCTGCAAGATTTATTGTGAAAGTAATTGTTTGATATTGTGTCAAGAAGAAATTCTTTAATATTAACTAAAGGCTTCCACATTTGTTTGCAAAAGTCTGCAGAAACTATTACTGTCATTCCTTAAAATATACTTGAAAAACCAAAATCAAACAGCATCCCCAGCTAGTTTATAAAACCTAAGAACTTAAAAGACCTATCTGCTTCCTGTAATTCTCTATTTTGTACAACATACTTCATTGTAAAAGAACTATAAATATCTATATATATTTATAAAAATTTATGTCAATAATTCTGTATTGCTGATGTCTGGATCTTATTTAAAGTTACAGTATTACCCCCAGAGTGCATCCAGCTTTTGTGTCCTCCATACGAAACTGTATCCGAGACAGTGTGAAATGCTGGGGGTGTTGGTTAGGGGTCAGTTTAGAGTGAGCACCCCTCTGAAAAAGACTGTGACCAGCCCTTCACTGTGACTCACCAAAGCAAGGTGAGGTGAGTAGGAGCTAAAGTGTCTTCCCATTCCTGGGCCATTGGAGAGTGTTTTTACAATGCTCATAAGAAGATTTGAGAAGGTTACTCAGTCCTTTCACAGACAGAGAAGGAAAATATTCTCCTTGCTTAGAGTTTCCCGTTGCCTGTGGTAGCAGGGTCATGGTTACAAATGCTGCATTTTTCTCCTCCCTCTTTGTCTCAATCCTCTTTCCTGTTGTGGTGACGCTCAGGGATCTCTGTGATAAAGCAGTCGCTCTGTGAGTACATGAACCAGCTCCAAGACTGGACACAGTGCACACTCTTCCTACTGAAGAGTAGGAATTCCAGTTAGCCCTCCTGAAATGCCAGGCCAGTGTGACTGCTACTTCTGCTGTTGGGGATAATTACCGTACCTTGAGCGATGGGGAGCTGAGTATTGAGGGAAAGAAATAGGCTTTCTTACCATTTCCATTATCATGCATGATTTTCATCCATGCAGCAGCTAAAATACTCAAAGAATGCATCAAAGTTCCAAGAACCCAATAAAGAAAATGCTAAGAATCAAACCTCCATACTCTGGAAAAATAATATATGGATTTGATGCACTTCTTAATGTGGCTGAACCACTTAAGCTTTTCTCCACCAATAATTTTTCTCCAAGTTCTTGTGCAAAAGCACATCTCCAAAAAGGTATTTTGTAGTCTCTCACTGGAAGATTGTTTTTGTTCTGTATTTTAACGCCATAATTTCCACTGTCATAATTCCTATTTGGTAAGACTGATTAGTGATATAAATACAATTTTTTACTCTTGAAAGTCACATTTCACAAAACTTCTAAAAATCCTAATCATCATCTCAGAGAATTATTATTACAGGAATGACTGGTTTTTGTTACTAGTTATTGTTCTGTTAAAAGCTAATCATTATTAGGTAATGACAGCTATTTCAATATTGAGGAGCATTTCTTCCCCTAATTGTAAGACATTTGAACTAATTTTTACTTTATGTGCATTACATCTATTAAAATGATAGTAATAGCTGAAAATACTTTCATTCTTTTTCCTGTCCGCATTTCTGCCCTTCCCTATAGATGCCATACAGTTATTTTTTTTCTATCGCATCCATAACATATAACATTGCATATTCTCTGAAAATTTAGAAATTTCAGAGAATTGAAATTAATTTTATGTTAATGTATGTCAGATCATGGGAGAAGAACATGTTAGTGTATTTTCTCGGACAAATTTATTGGAAAAGGGTCTGCTCTTAAGATCTGGATGTAGACTTCAATTAAATTCAATGGCACAATAAATAGAATTCCTGAGCAATATGTGCACATTCTCTGAGATGGATATTGGTTTGAGGGAAAAAGAATAAACCTAGACACAGAAAAATTCATAGGACACTACCACATGAGGATGTAGTCATTCTCAGATACCGTAAGCTTCCTTCATTCTATTTGAGGACTGCAAGCATGTATCTTTTTCATATCTTGTTCCTTCCCTTGCTGGTTGTGTGAAAGTGGCCTCCATGAAATTTGAAGCAAATAAGTGAATGACTAAGCAAGAGGATGGATGAAAAAGAGACTGTACAGTCAAGACATCTAACAATGTGTCTCAGAGATAATATGACAATATGAAAACTGAGAAAATAGAGTTAATGTTCTGATATAATTAATTACAGTTATCCTGCTGCTCTTACGGTAAAAACAATACTGTCCCCTGAAGTCTGCTCTGAAGTTGACAGTTCACTGAGTTATTTGTTCAAGGATATACAAAATAGTTTGGAGCTCTAAGAATAGCATCCAATCTGTCCTATAATAAGTCTTTCAACAGAGTAAATGATGGAAGGTTTATCCCATGTTTTCCCTTCACTAAACCTCTTCTGAGCTGTCCCGGCAGCCTAGAAGTTGCAACGTGAAGCATCATTGCATGTCTCAGAGTACTTATCCGAATTGATAGAGTAAATACATAACCTTGCCATTTATCAGCTGTATAATTTGCTTTGAAAAGATGTGCCATCAAGATTTATTTGTTTTTATTCAAATTCCTTCTAGAGTCATGTTAGGCAGCCTCATTGCTTTTTGTGCAGGACTGGGAAAGAGCCTCATTTTTGACTTAGCAGCATGTATTAATCACAGCAGCAGAGATTCTGGCCCTCTGGGCTTACTTAGATATTGTAAAAGAGTGCAATTTTAAATCATGTCAGCTAATTTCTGTAAAATAGAAATTTTAAATACTACTTTAAAACCCCCATACACAAAGATGAAGGTAGTTAGTTTAGTCTAGGGAAATTATCAACTTTGTTGATACTTCACTATTTTACAACACAGAAGCTTTACAACATAGAAGCTTGGAATTTAAATCATTTTGCATTGCACAAACTGGAAAGAACAACTTACTGTTTAAATACTAATAATTGTCCAGGCTGATTTGGACCCGTCATACACACAGTCTAGAAAATGCATTAATTGGTATATATGTTACTTAAAATTATTTCTAAATATGCATATATGTTTTCAATAGAGTTTGGAACACCTTTATTTACACATTATGAAAAAATATTAATTTATACGGGCAATTATTATACAAATAGTTTTATTTATTTCAGAGTTAATTCCAGCACTAATGCTTTCATTGATATACATGCTGGTTCTTAGGGTGCTCGGTTTCCAGTGGGCTGAGTACCTGAAATGGAAGATTTCTTTTTTATTTATTTACCTTTTTTTTTTTTTTCCGTATTCTAGGAGCCTTTTAATCTGTCCAAATGCTAAGGAAGATTATCAGAACAAAACTGAAACCTTAAATGAAATTGCTAATGCTGTTCTGCAGTGTTTCCTTTCTAGTTTTTGATTCACAAGATGATAGTGCAGTAATTGGAAAGCTCAAAGGAACAGTGGAAGCCCTCCATGCGCTGCCCTCAGTTGAGAGGGGAATGCAAAGATGACTACGAGGCATGAAAGGAAGTTTGCCTACAGAAGATCCTTCTCCCAGTGTAAATACATGCTTGATAGTGCATCAAAGATGAGATCTTTGTAATTCTTACAGTATATTTAATGTATAATTTATATGAAAAGGACGCTTGATTTGTAGTTGTAAAGTTTTGTATACTTTTCAGTCTGTTTGTTTTTATATTTCCCCCCTAAGGCTAAGAATATCTCCACAATGGACAACGTCTTGTAAATAATTAATACCTACATGATTGAATGATGTGCTTTATTTGCATTTTTAAGATTTTTTCTTACATAAAACAGTAATAAAAATGCAAGTCAAAATTTTAATTTTTAATAAAAAAACCATAAGCCTTAGAAAACTGATTAAAAATACTTTTATGTTATCCCTAATCACCCCACTAAATGGAATGCCTATGATTAGCCTCATTAAGAATTTTATACTGTGAAGATTTTATTAAAAGCAATATATGAAAATTACTTGGATTAATGTGTTAATCTGCCTCTTTAAAATGCTAATATCCATTTTATGCACATTAAATCTCAGTATGTGTTTTCTTTGATGCATGCAGTTCCTATCAATTAAATATAAAAAATTAGGCAAGTTGCAGGACTTATTAAATTACTGCAACCTTTTTTTAAATAACTTTTACCCTTCTACAAACATTATAATCAGCTGTTTATGGTTACCATAATTTGAAGTAGGGGGAGGGCAGGCGCAATCATTTTCTGTACAGTAGATGATTTACTTGCAGCCAACATCTGTCAAAGCACAAAAAGAAGCCATAGAGTATCAGATTTTGCTTCACCTACTTTGGGTTTAGGGATGGGCAACTGTGTTTTCATTTGGGTTTTGTCACTTTTAGAACTTACATCAAACATATACAATAAATTGTTGTATCTGAATAACTAGTGTCTAGTGTGGAAACGTAATTTTACAGCTTTTAACCAATCTCAGTGAAGGATTTAATTGATATTTTTAATGGAGCTGTGAATCAATGCTGCAAAAGGATTGTCTCTTGAGAACGAGGATATAATACGTTTCATTTTTTAATTTACTTTTTTATTTGTCATTTTCTTCAAAGGATTTTATAGACTGTGGATTTCCACTGTTTGCAAACAGGCTATGTTTCTTCATAAGCATATGTAAAGTATTCAGAGAGATAAGTAATTTATTAAAATCTACCTAATTTGCCGTGATATATTAAATCTCTGCTTCAGTGATCACAGACCATTTCATTTAGAGAATTAGGCATTCCCTCTTTGTGTGATTAAAGCTCTGGAAAATGAGTTCTTTGCTCCTATTTGTGAACATTCAAAGCCTGCTAATGGCAAGAAGATGGAATAGATTATGAGACAATTCATTACAGTTCAACAGAAAAAACCCCTGCTATAATGCAGAAATGCAAGTATGAATATCTGCATATAGTTTGAACCATCTGTGCTCTAATGGCTTCAGTAATGGCTCTTCGTCTTCAGTAGGCTTTGAAATGACATCCATACAATATTAATTTGTTGATGTACATTATGAGGCCAATGGAATGAATATATTCTGACCACAGAAATCTCTGAATTCCAACATGATCTGCTGTTGACTCCATTTTAGGACCTACCATCTTCAGCAGTACTTCTCATCCAGACTTTGCCAATCCTCAAAGAGTTTCATTCCTCTGGAACTTTAGGAGACCACAGACAGCTGCATTCCTAAACCCCTCCATTCTTCAGTTAATGGCCATATGTTTGTTGTCATTTGGGCTGGCGCTTAGTTCATCATTTTGGCCACTATTTCTAGCTTTTTTTGGCTCTGTGCATCTATATTGTCAATAAGACTGTTATTATACATTACAATAATTTGAAACAGCCAGATTCAACACTGAGATTAACTGAGTGGCTTTTTAGAAATTTAGTTGTGGTATTCTGTCAGAAGGTTCTTATTATTCTTCTAATACTTTGCAAACCAAACTAAATATCCTGCACATAAACAAAGAAGCAAATTGTATTGAGTTTTCTTGTGTGACTGTTTACTGACTTGCAGGAGAACTATGTTAACTGGTGCTTGTTTTCTTCTGAAATAAGCCATGTGGTAAAATTAGAAAATCAGTGATGTTCATCTCACTTAAACATTTACAGTAACACCCTTAACACTTAATCTTCGCCATCTGAAGTTGGAAACTTAGAAACCAAGCGTTCATATATTCATTAAACACAGACCTCTTCGGTAAGTTACTGCAAAATATTCCAGTTGACATTTGGTTACATTGTGTTAACTGTTCTCAGTGACTCCAACATTAACATACATAATTTGCCTCAGGTTCCTAGACATATTTCTTCATAAGGTTCACTGTTACTCAGTTTTGGATTTTAAAGAAATAATCCTGATTTCTAGTCATGTTTATTGCTAAAACAGATAGAATATTCAGCGAGGATTTTCCCAACAGATGGATTGTATTATCTTATGCAACATAAAGATGCGATCATACCAGAAAGTTTTGTTCTTGCATTGAGTAGTCTGTATTGCCAACATGCTCTTAAAACTTAATTCTAAATGCTACCTTGTGCAGGGAAAGTGGAAAATATAACGTAGTACTATTTTGTCTAGATTTTAGCAATTAATAGCTTCACGAAAACTTGCATCTATGTAATCTCTAGGCTAAGGTACAAAGGAGCCATATTAAAGCTGGGTACTACCATGCTTTAAAATGTTACTCTAACATCCATTTTTGTAGAGTAGGTAAATTTTTACTACAGTGTAACTTGATCACCACAGGCGCTACATAAGGTGAAATGGCAGTGTCAAATGATCCGTTTTGTTATTTTGTATCTTTTCCCATTTATTGTTACAGCTTATAGCTTCATTATGATGTCTTCTGGTGTGGTATGGTAACTGCTATTCTTCAGGTTACCAAGAATGTTGATCAAGATAGAAACTTAGCTCAAAAAAACCTTTATCTATTTTAAATGTTGCTTTTAATCTTTTATAACCTTAACCTAGGAATGGAAGTTGTAAGAGTAAATACATCGTGAACCAGGTAACAGCTCTGTGAAGTCGATCAATCTTGCTGTAGAGTAAGTCAAAGCTTATCTCATTATATGAGTAGATGTAACATGACAAAATTTATAATGACTTGTTTCATAGATCAATATTAAAGTTAATGGTAATATTGTTTTGAAATGCTTTTTATTACTTTAAGGCACATTAAGACATTATCATAGTTCAAGAAGTCTCTAAACATATCAAGACTAAATATTAGCTGTTAAATTTAATTTTGTTATTTTGTGTTGGAACTGAGAAACAAAATACAAGTTAGAAATTGTGCTACAAACCTTATTTCATATTTCAGAGTCAGAGAAATATTATATGTTTTAATTACAGACAGGTCTTTTTGCAGGTGGTAACACTGACTTATCCATCAGTTTTTCAAGATATTCCAAAAGATAATATTTTTATAAGACTTCACCTACATAACTGTTTATGTTATAGCTGTTAGTAATTGGACTAGATTCCAATCCTGCAACTGATACTGAATTGGAAGAAATGTATGAAATTAATTGCAAAATATAAGTTCAGGTTAGTACCTTAGTATGCACATGATAAAAATTTGCTTTTGGCACAGTAAGCCCCATGTTTACTGCTTTTTGCTTTTTGTTAGTTCCTTTTTGGTATTTGTGATAAATTTTAATTCTTTTTCCATCTTTTAAAATGGGACAAGACAACTTCTGAGGAACTTGAATCATGCATCTGTGGGTTTTAGAGGCATTTTTAAAGTTTTTTTTATTGTTAAGGTCCTTGCTGAATAATACTTCAAGCTTTCAGCATTTGGTAGCATCAAAGTCTAATTCAGTCCTAGCAAAATTTCATCTCAAACAAGAGCTGCTTGTAAATGATCAGGTACCAGCTGAGGATATTTTGTCTGTGGAAATAAGTGATTACAAACCTTCAAACGGAAATGCTTATAGATCTTAAGAGTAGTAGTTCTGTCACAATACTTTGTCAGGATAGGATCATTCATGTTAGAAGGGATCTCAGGTGGCCTCTAGTCCAGCCTCCTGCAGGATTAGGCTGAGGGAACTGTTTCTGTCTGCATACCCTTTCATGGGCTGGTTTCCAGGCCAGGCTGGATATAACGCTGAGCAATGGGGTCTAATATCAACAGCTAACCATTCTTGGTATCAAAATGATCTAGCATGATCTAGCAATGATTTGTTTAACATTTTTGTGGATTTGGAAAATAATCTATTTCCTAGTTAGACAAAATGTCATTCTTGTTGGATGCAAAATTATTTCCTATGTATTCAAGCAGCAAGAACTGCAGTGTCCTTGAAAAACCATTGGAAGAAATGAGGTCTTTCCATTACTAAAACAACAACAAAAAATCAATCAGAAGTTTCTTTTTCTTGAAGAACTGTTATCATCCAGTGGTTATTTTGATTACCTACTCATAAGCATAAATACCTACAGTAGGTGATAGTCTTTGACTTCAATGATAATGAAAAACAGAAAATGTTCTACCATATATAGGGTAATTTTCCCAGAGAAGGAGGAGACACCAATCAGTGTCTGATTCCAAACACAAAGTACACGAACAATAAAGAAAACAGAGCAAACTTAAGAAAACATCAGAAAATCTTTAGAGAAAATCTTTCTACATTTTGAAAACATTCCTTAACCTTTTTTCCTCTGTAATAAGCAGTTATTTTAGTATACCAAAATCAGACCCATTTGGAAACTTTCCAATAGGTTGGTATTGTCAGTGGTATAATTTGCATCTTAGATGAAATGCACAAAAATGGATCTATTTATAGAACAGAGCCACTTGTGTATCAGCATGCAGTAGATATAACCTGAGCAACAATATATATTGGCAGGCATATCTATAGTAAAGGCAAACAAGTCAGTGTAACTTATAATTTATTTTAGAATGGAATTTACAGTGATTGACTTAAAGTCTGTAGTAACAGAGCTTTTTGCAGACGTTTGGGAAAATTGCAGGATTATATTTCTACCCACAATATCAGACAGATACGATAGGGGCCTGTAACAGAGGCCCTGTACAGCTGTTGATGGATCCTACAACAGCATGTGTTGTGAGGAGCACTGAGTTCTGGAGCTTTGGTGAATCTCTCCTCAGTATCTTCTTTTTGAGCTGGCCTGTTCAGGAAGAGCACGGAACCTGGCTGTTAGGAAGCCTGTAAGTGTGAGACAGGCTGTTTGACCATTTTCATCCTTCTCTGGAGGACAGTCTCCCTACTGCAGGGAGGTGGGAGGAAGATTTTCTACTAATGGTGAGTTTTGTTTTAAAATCAACATACAGAAGGGCTTTGGGGAAAGTTGACAAGAACTTCTAAGATGCTACAAATGAAAATACTTTTTGTGTTTCACTTCCACTGAAGTAAACGTGAAGTCCAAATTCTATCAGGCCCATAACCTTGATTCTTGCACTTGGTTCATTGTAAATTTTGGGGGACTTTGGCAAGTTGTATGGGTAACAGAAAAAACAGAGCACAGAAGGATGTAGAGCAAAGAGATTAAGCTCTAAGAATTAGTTCATAGTGAAGAGGGCAACAGATTGGGTTGACAATCCAACAGATTTCTTGCTTCCTCCCAACAGAAACAATCCTTGAAAAGGTCCCAAATAAAAGCATCTGTGATGTTGGTGAGGGGAAGGCTTTTATTCAAATAAGAGTTCAAATTATTTAGGCATTTACTGGAAGCTTCCCTCTCTCTTTATGCTTGCCATGTGAGGAAATGAGGCCTTAGAATTAATAACTACTCCTGACTGTTCTGCTGTATTTAAGCTAATTCCTACACATTGGTTCCCGTCATCTGGGAGGAAGCAGAAAGGACTGGAAATCTTTTCATAACTTTTCCCACTTCTGCTGAGGCACATTGAGGAAAATCCCTGTAACCACAGACCACCAGGGTGCAGCCTGGCTGCTGCAGGAACACATGGTGAAGGAGAAAGCAGAGGTAGGACCTGAGAGATTTAAGAGCTGTGTCTACCCTGGAGTAACTTAAGTGGCTGCAAAGGATTTGGTGATTTTTAAGTGCCTGCAAGGATTATGGGCTCCTGGAGTTATCCTGGGAGACAAAGAATGAGAGAAAATAAGATGAGGACATGAAAAGGAAAATGGAGAGAGAAGTTAACATTGTAAAGAAGTGGGTGTCCTATACAAAATGAGCTCTCCCACTGAGCTTCTCCTCAGCATCTGTAACAGGCCTGGGTTTGGATGCAAAGGGGGGGGATGGCCCAGGTGGGGATTCTGGAGGGATGCAGGGGGATGATGTGAGTATGGTTTTGTCTTTGTTCATTTGCCTGTTTCAGTATTGAGCCTAATTTCTTGAAGGTTTGATATTAGAGAAAAAGGAAGTTTCCATAAATGTCTGCAGCATTTTTGCCTTGGAAGAACACTTGTCAGGATTTCACTAGCAACAAGTCCATCACATAGAGGTTATTTTGTACAAAGGGAAGATGCAGGACACAACTGAACTTCACAGTCTGTTTGATTGTCCCTCCAGGATGACCCTCCTTAGCCACGTCATCTACTGTCCATTTGAAATCAAACTCTGGATACAAGTGCGTAGGCAAATGAACTGGAAGTTGAGTCCTGGCACACAGCTCATGAAAGGTCACACAGACAAGAAAACATTAGGGGGAGACAGAGGGTGGTGGGAAGCAGCTGTTTGATTTCACCTGGAATTCAGTCCTGTCAAAACACAGTAACAAAACAGCATGATGCTTCTCAGACTTAGGTTAAAAGACCAAAAAACCCCAACAAAATAACAAAATAGAACAAAACAAACAAACACAAACCCAAAAAACTAAACCAACCAAACAAAAAAACAAAACCAAAAACAAGCAAGAAGAACAAACAAACAAAACAAAACCCACCACACAGTAATTTGTAAAATGTCAGAAATTACGGGATCATGAGGTAATCTCAAGTAATCTGTTGTGGTAAAATATCTGGTCTGGTTTTTTTACTATGCTTTTTATGATTAAATTTTCTTGTAAAGAAGTACTGTTGATGCCAGTTACACACATGCTCTCTGAGTATTAACATGAAAATTTAAGTTCATTTTGGGAACTGCTGGAGGGTGGATGTTATTCACATCTTGTAATCCTTGTTTATGTTATGCTTTGTCTATTAAGTAAAGTAGCTTGAGTGCACGAAGTGAAATGGGAGATTTATATTATAAGGTGGGGTTATGTTCAAAGCTGCATCACTGAGAAAAACAAGTATTTAGTTCATTTTCTTTGGGTTTAAAGCCAGACAAGACATTCATTGTAAGTTATTCTGACTCCTTAACAAAGGCTCTTGAATTTAGTTACCTGCCTGAATTACTGAAGGATCTCAGGCCACTTTAGGAGAAAGGTCTGTAGTCACTTTCTCACTTTGTTACTGCAGTTTGACATCCAGTGTATTTTACTTTCAAGCTTGAAGCTTAAATGGAGCGTGACGGTTTGTCTGATTTGGTTCCCATTATTTGACATCCTTCACTTGAAATCATGGTTCTACCCAAATTTACTAAAAACTCACCCGAGGCCTGACCACTTCATTATGTGACCCTCATGGCAGGACTAGCCCTAGTTTTGTGGGTTTATTACAAGTGTTATTGTTCTACTTGACTAGGTTTGCTGTAAAAATATTTTAAGTGCTACTCTACTGCTTCTTTACTTTCAGCAATCTGATCATTTAAAAAATTAAATTTGAAAGGGAAATCAGTTGTATATTAAATGATATAAATTATATAATATTTTAATTAAAATTAATAGTTGTATAATATAGTGAGGCACGTTTGGAAAATCCTATTTTATGTCTGACTATTTTTTCCTTTGCTAGCATGCCTCATTTAGCATTTGCTGTTAGGGGAAATGCATGGCAAAACTTTCATTTTTCATCTGATTCTAACTTGATGCACAATATAGAACACCAGTTTATCCTTAAATATTAATTCATTGTTTAACACAATCTCATTATGCATGCTAAAATCACTAATAAATATTTTGCTATTTATGTCAACTTCTATATTAGTCCATGTTCTGATTTTTAGGGTGTTAAATTACTGCTTTTAAAAATTGCTTATTCAGGAAAGAATTATTTATCAAAATGTAAGTGTGGAAAAATAATCTTTTTGAGATTGATCTCTCAAAAATCCTTTGACAGCAAACTAGAGGAGTATAGTTGTCCTTCTCTTTCATTTCTCAACAGCTTTGAGACTGTAGTTTGTTATTTTATCTTTCAGCATTTTTTTAGTATATGCACCAGATATTTTCTCAGCACATTGCCTGGAGAAGAAAATGGGAATTTAAAAATGAAACCTTCCATTTTACAGAATTGATATAGACCACACAGTAAACTTAGGTATGTGCCAAAAGTATCCACTTCATATCATGATATCATAGATCAGAATGAACAAAGTACCACTTGTGGATGAAAGTTGCCCCCTACTGTCTGATGTGACATTTGCTACAAAATTGTAATTCACAACTTTTTGAGGTTAATTTGTCTACTGTTTCTTTAAAGAACATGTTTTAATTCTAAATTTTAGAATTTCATGTGGACATATGGTGCATAGAAGATCAGATGTTACAGGAAGAAAATGAGCTGAAAGACTGCACTAGTGAAAACCTGGTTCTAGAATTTGCTAACAAAAAAGTTATTGAGATAATGATTAGTGTTTCGTTTGTAATTTTGAGGGACTCTCTATCCATGCTAGTATTATGAACCTTTAAAGCATATTTGTTTAAAATATTAATTTTCAGAGTGTACTTAGTTGCTGCAGACTACCCCTTTGTAAGTTCTTATTTCAATTATACAGTAATTGCAGAGTATCATTTCATAATGTACCAGCAACACATGGTTAATTTGATAAATTTTTTTTTGTTCAAGTAGTTGTAGACATTAGGAAGCAAATAAACAAGCTTTAAAGTTTTTAAAAATCTTTTCTGAATACTGTAAATTCCCTTTTTGTTTATCCCTTAAATAGTAGTAGTTAGTACAGCTTAACTACCTATGGATGCTTTCTGAGAGTTTGTCAGCAGTGCAGATTAGCAGGTCAGAAATTCTTACATGCACAAATAATTTAAGGACCAAGAAGAAATTAATCACAAATGCCAAACCTCTGGCAAGCTTGTAAAGCATTGTCCCAGTCACAATGTAAGTATGTGTCCCTACTTATACTGCACAAATGGCACTTGAAAACAGCTACAGTGGTAACAAAGCAATTGCCAACGTTTATGCTTTCAAATTATGTCTGTCAGAACAATTTGCATGTACAGATCTTAAATGATTCAGTAACAAATGCCAAACATAACTTTGCAGCAGATGACAACTAGTATCACATTGATATTATTAACATTTTTTGCATTGTTATTATTAAGTGTTAGATACCATTGTTGTTGGATGCTTTCATGAAATACAGGTTTTTTCAAATACAATCTTTGGATTGCAATTTCTGACAAGGAACCCTTAAGTGTTTTACAAACTGCGCAGCACATAGAAATTACTTTGAAAAGACAAACAGAAAAAGAACCTTTGTTGAGGCAGTTGGTGAAAGTTGAGGAATGGCAAAGTGGAAACACAACCATACAAGGACTGAGATTGCAGAGCTAATGGTCTGTTTTTGAAGGCACATACTCTTCCCTCTCAGTCCCAGTACCTGTTGCTCCTGTTGGTACTACTTAACTTCTGTAGAAAACCCATTTCTCTTTTTGAGGATTTATTGGTGCTGTCAGGGAGATGTCAACCAGGAGGCAGCTTCTCCTTGGATGTTGCACTAAATGTTAAGCTTTGTATGCCTACAGGGGACAACAGGAGAAGCTTAAGGAACAGAAATCCATGGAGGCTTACTAAATGCTTAGAAGTATTAGAAGACACTTGTGGCTCAGAAATGCCCCGAGCTGAAAAAGGATAGAAGGTGAGAGAATGTTAGGAGGATGTATTAAAAATTCTTTCCCTGCTGTTGTTATTTAGGCACTCTTACTGACTTAACAATATCAGAACCTGAAATTAAGCCCTGTCCTGTTTGTTAGGCTTCATTGCTCAAAAGAACTTTTCAACAGTACATACTGCATTCTGCATAGTCCTGTTTAGGACAGCAGTACAGCATTTTTAAACTGGAAAAAGAGCAAAAATAAATTAGGGACTGACATTAGGAAAGCTGAAGCACAATACAGGTCATGTATTCTAAAAGCTCAGGTTCTTTTTTCTGGAATTCCTTACAGTCTATAGGTCATGAACTGTACACAGTTTTCAGTTTGGGGTCACAGTGGGACTTAACTATTCTGCAACCCAGTAATCAAATTATTACCCTGTGGTTTGCTGACTTGCCACTCTCACTGTCCTTTAGCCACTATTATCATTTCAAGAATTTCGTGTTTACTGCATATGCTTTGAAGTTTTTAGTATATGTGAAAATATATACTTGAACAAGCAACCACTGTGTTGCACAAGTTTGAACTTCCTCTCATCCAAACTGATGTGGCCCCAAAATTTTCAGTTTAGTAAGGTTTCACTGTGTCCCAAACACACAGCGTAAATTTATCTGTGTTAAATTTAAAAACAAAAAGAAAAACGATCATATTTATAAAGATCCACAGACAGGGTCAGACCAAGTAACAGATCTGATTCAGTATTTCTGAAAGACTGTAGAGTGATCAGTCTAAAAAGCAGGCGTCCTGCAGTACTGCAGATGTCTTTCTCAGAGAAAGAAGGATAAAAAGAAGAAAGTATTTTAATCCTAGAGACCAGATATTTGAAGAGAATTTTTTTCCGAATTCCAGGGTTTTGTTTTTTGATACTTCCTGTTGGAGTTTAGATTTTTTCATATGTGCAAATGTTGAGTCACTCTTTAATTTTGCTTTTATATTGTCACCTTTACATCAAATGTTATTGAATTCATTGCTCTCCTTGTGACACCAGCATCATTACCAGCATGTTTTATCCTGTCTTTATCTACCACGTTCCTGTTGATCAAAGTGACCAGAAGTGAAACCCTCTCATTAGTTTTGTACATCACTCTGTACTTGACATGATAAATTGTATAAATTTAGAAGCGTGTACTAATATGCAGTATAAATGTAAATGTGATATAGAATATTGACTGCTGTATTTTCACCCTGTAGATTTTCAACCTTAACATATGCCTTAGCTGCTATAGCACAGAAGCCGACTAAATTCTTCTGTGGATTGTGCCTTGGATCAGCAGAAAAGCAACAATGAGAGAAATATTACACTGGGCAATCTGAAGTATCTCAGAGAAAAGGCTGGCTTTTCTTTTCAAATGTATGGAAAGGCAAAAATCCATCTGTCAGAGTAATAACAAGGTCCTGTTTGAAGAAAAAAATTTCTAGTAGTGTCAATACATTTACTGTAGTTTCCCATTAAACCTTGTTGCAGTTTATTTTCTTCTTCACTAGATGCAACATATTTAACTGAAAAGTAGTTGCAATAATGTGAAGTTTTCTGGAAAGTCATGAATACCTTATGTGTGTGGAAATGTGTTCAGTTGCCTGTTGCTCCACAGCCATTAATCTGATGAATAAAGAGTTTGCACATGGGTTCACTCAGAGAGTTAACATCTGATTTTACGTGGAAGTATTTGAAAGAAAAAGTACAGCATAGCCTGAAGCCTGTTAGATTTTTAGAGATCTATTTAATGCAGTTTCTTGCTTTGGTTCCTATTGTCTACTTAGAAAAGAATGTTGTTTTGAAATTTAAAATGAAATAAGGGGAAACAATTCAAACAGCATTTCTACTGGACAAAAAAAAATCCTTTACTTCAAACACATACAAAACCTGTCAGTTTTCGTTACTCATCTGTTGTTCTACTATTTCATTATCATCTACATTAAATCAGATGATTCCCCACCTTTACACTGGTGCTTTGGAGATAAAATAAAGGGGCAGGAAATATCTTCATTTATCAACCTGAAATAATATCAGCATTTGTACTGAGATAATATTTCTGTCAATAATTCATTTTTAGAACTAAGAACCAATAGAATTAGTAGTTATTGTTTCTCTCTGTGGAGATGAACGTTTGATGTAGGAACTACTAGTCTTAAGTTATAGGGCAATACTGAATCTCATCTTGATCTAAAAGGGATTCTAGTTTCCTGGTGAATTCAGGAAATCTTCAAACATAACATGTGTCCCTGTTTGCTGCTTCTGTTACTCTTTTTAATTTGTTGACTCTGGGATATTGTTACTTAGAGTTGGAGAGAATGCAAAATAAGTGAGGCATCTGCATTAATTAGCTGAATAAGTTGAATGACCTGTTATTAATAAGATTGTAAACACTTGGCACCTGACAGCTTCCTCATTGTTTACCTATTACAGTGTACTGGGTGTGGATGATTAGAATAATACTCGATCGGAATTTCCCCTGCTTCTTCCTGTAAAGTTTTCTAGTTACATTGAAGAGACTTAGGACTTGAAGTAACTCTCATGCAGTCAGAAATTGCAGAAAAAGAATTGTTGTTGTGTTCATCTTGTGTACTTCACCTTAAAAGCAAGACCAGGTGCACCACTTGAAAATACTTCTGTTTTCTCCAAATTGCTTGTTTAAGATTGGTAGGGGAAAGGCCTTTACCTCTGAGCTGCAGCCACATATTACAGTGCAATCTTTTATAAGATGACGTCTCCAAAAGCAAGTTACTCCAAATGGGTCATCACTGAATTCACATGAGATTACTCCTATTGTATTTCTTTACCTGGTGTCTGAGAGATATAACTATAGGTTCATATGCTCAGTATATATATTTTTAAATGGAATATTGACACCTATCAGCTGCTTGAGAATGGTTCTGCTCTCTTGACTGATAGGAAAATATGCCATTCACAGATCAAATCCTGTTCTATTATGAATTAAATTTATTTAAACTTGGCTTTCCAGAAGAAGTCAAATGCTCTTGAATGGATAAAACCAGTGTATTTAAGGAGCATTTTCATGAAGTAAATTCTTTAACACATTAATGTATATTGTCCAGAACAATAGAGGCATATATGCCCTAGAGTTAATGCATGGATGTGTGTGGCAGATGCAAGGCCTGCATATGGATGTTAAAATCCACATCAAGGCTTGTATCAACTCAGCATGATACAGCAATTGAGAATGGCTGTTTGTAGAGCTCTGGTCAGCATTAGCAAAAAAAAAAAAAAAACAAAAAAAAAAACAGGGTTTGCATTCCACAGTGGTGTTGTAAGTCAGCCTCTGTAAACCTTCCTTCATGTGGGTGCACATCATTCTTCAGGCACATCCTTGGTTTAGACTAAGTCTGACTCACATCAGTAATGTGTTAATCTGACAGCTAATCTTGCTAAAAAAATGGATTAACTACTATGTTCACGACAGAAAGTATCTATCAAAAGGCATCATTTTGCTTTTCAAATGCTCTGTTCCAGTGGGCTCCTCCTTTGTTCGAGGGGACAATCTGCTCATCCAAAATGGTTTATACTTGCTTCTACTTCTTGAAGAAAGTATGTCTGCTTATTGCCATTTAACCTCAGAAAACTTTTTGAGAGTTTTTTCCCTGATAATTTGTCTTGACATTTGTCTTGACATTTTCATATAACAAATTAGGGCTATCTTGCCCACAAAACTGTTGAGTATGCAAAACCATCTGTGAACCATGCCCTGCAGTTAAACACTTCCCAAATTAGGATTGGCAGCTTCTGTTTTGTTTTGTTGTTTATTTTTTCCCCAATAAACAAAAATGCTTGTGTCCTTAAAGAGAGGATGGATTTCTGATTAACTGAAAATTACTAGCTTTGTCTGTAATTAAATGTGAAAATAATTTTATCTTACTTTCAGAAGACAATAACTTCTGCAGTACATTCCTCCTAATGGGGTCTGAAGTATCAAGAGCCTCACAAAACACATTGTAAAGTAGGAATGGGGTAAAGGTTCATTCCACCTGCTTTAGTGATACTAAAACTAGCCTTGTGGACCTAATTGAAATATATAAAAAAAGGAGTTTAGAACAGAAAGTTGAAAACAATACTGAGGTAGAGTATTCACCTTTTATTCTTGGAGACATCAGTATGGATAACTGCAAACAGTCAGCCAAAAGAATGAATAGAATTAAAAAGATTTAATTGACACCCAAAGATTTGTCTTCGTGACTAACATTCAAAAGTTCTGTCTTCTAGAGCTATTAAAAAAAAGAAGAGGTTTTTGAGGTGTTTCATATGGATAGTTATAAAACTCAGAATCCTTTATCCATAGTATTGGAGGTAGCTATTGCAGTACTTTTATTTTATTGCAGCTGCTTCTGTTGCAGTAGTTTCTGAAGTGAAAACAAATCCCAATTATTTATTTTTTATCTTTACCCATAAATACTGCAGTGTATTGGTTTGCATTTTGATTATCAGAAGCTTTCTTGCACAAGGCTGTGCACTCCCATGTGTTTGGAAATTTGCTTAAGTATTCACTGCCACACAGGGTTTTGCTTCTTCAAGAGTGATCAGATATTACTTTGACTGTGTGTGGAAATGTGCAGTAAATCTGTGATGGATTTTTCCATATGTCTTGCATAAAATCCAAAAGTGGTTATCTAATGTAAGCCAGAACACCAGAAAACAAATTATACTGTCATATATTAAAAAAGGCCTTAGCAGAGTTATGAAATAAATAAATAACATGTTGATTTTAATAAAAACTAATTGATATAACTGTTTTTGTTAGAGGATTATTTTACTCAGCTAATGAATTTCTTGAAATAGGAGATGCTCTTGTTACACCTAATTATGTACTGTATTTGCTGCAGGGTTTAAAAGCTGCAGATAAATGATTCAGTCTGGAGGTCAAGAGGTATCCAAAGATGCTGCAGGTAAATCCTTACTTTCTGTATGTGATCCGTGTTGTGAAGCAGAAGCTCAAATAACTGCTCAGAAACACTGGAGCTCTAAGGGGAGTTCTCTGAACTATGTTGTGCTGGTTTAAATATATTGATTCTGTCACCATAGGACAGATCTAACCTATTTTCTTCACTTTCTCTCTGCTCATTTCTGTATTTATCTTTATAAAGAGTGAGAGTTAAATAGATCTCTCAATGTTAAACAGTATGTACTTCTATTAGACAGTATTGTATAAGTGATTACAGATTAAAACAATAAATAGCTCACACAGGAATTTACTGGGCATCTTTTGGACAGGTTAGCTTTTAAAAGCAACTTAATTTTATTTTAATCAAGTAGAATCTGAAAAATTGTACTTAAATAGAACACACAGACATCTTTGATATTTCATACAATATAGCTTGGAGCACAGTTCAGCATCTGGATAGACTAAATTTAATATCATTCGTCTGTACAGGCTGCTTTTTCTTGAGTTTTAAAAAAAAATATATGTAAAAATTACCAGATACGTCTGTCTTATGATTGAATAAAGAAATCAAAGAAGCTGAGGAGGGTTATTATCAGTCATTTAGGCAAATTTTATGAGTGATGAGGAAATAACTTTTAGCTCCTTGGTTCAAAAACAACCAAAAAAAATCATCTCCCTATAGACAATTTTGTCTTTTATAAATGACTACAAAATATTTGGTTCCAAAATAAAGCAAAATAACAAAATTAAGCTGCAAATCTGTATAGTACATTTAAGTACTTAAGTACACTTTTAGTCCAAGTCCAACTGAAAGAAACAATTTATAATTAATCAGATATTTCATATTCATTGTCTGAGAATCTATTAGTATGCAATAAACCTAGATATTCCCAAGAGCTTTTAATAGTAACATAACATGTTAATTTAATCAGCAAAAAATTTTCAGTCTGAAAACCATCTTCATGGCAGTTACTGATATTAAATATACAATTTATATGAAATGCATAGCAAGTGTAATTGACCCAACTAAACACTAGTTTGAATTCTAGTTTATATTCAACTTTTGTGTCTGTATTCAGTGTATGTGTATTGAACCTGGAAGTACTGCCTCGTTCAAATTGAGATACCAGTCCCATCGTTATGTAACGTAACATGACCTGATAATTGCACAACTTTACTGCACAATTAGAAATTTACTTTCATGAACATGTGCTAAAAAAAATTTGTTTTGATGATTCTGCATGTAGAATTGTGAGTTTCACACATGCTTACCAGAAGTTAACCTCATTCTCAAAATAAACTCATGTACCCATTCATTTCACATAACTTAAGGGATATAAAATACTTGCAATCAATAGCTGTCTTTTAAATCACCTGTGGTTCACATGTGCTTGGGTGTTGGTCAAGCAGCTGTGCCATGTGAGTATAGAAGGCAGTGCATGGGCTCGTAATTACCTTAAGCTGTGAACTTTAAGAGGGAGTGAAGTGACCCAGTCCCATCCCACAGTGCAGCACAGGGTCCCCAGATATGCTTTCTACCTGTGACTGTGCTGGTCCTTCCTTTTTCTCTCTCAGACTCTCAAGAGTGACCTTTGGCCATGTGAACTGTTTGATGTGCAGCAGTGAGATTTGCCAACCATGCTATGAAATTAAGGTATTCGCTAGCTTTTAAAAATAAAATAATAAAGAAGTAGTAGTATTCTAAAACTGTTTGTGATTGTTACAGCTCTCAATTTGCAGTCCTAGATGCCAAATACCAATCCAATACCAACAGTCCTTGCATATATATTTAACTTCCAGAACATTTGTGATACCAATTGTTTCTTAAAGCTTGAAACAGACAAAGTATCTTGAGAACTATGAAAAAATGTATTTTTTTAAATATTTCTGCTTATTTGTTTTGTGGAAGTTTTTGTTTGTTTTGCTGCAAGGAATCAAGAAATACTTTGTTTTTTGAACAAGTGAGTTATAGGAAGGAAAGGTTTAATTATAATGATGAACCCTGTATTGCTAGCCGCAGTAATAACTGTAGACATATTTTACTCCTATAAATAGCTCCTCTTTTATCTAACATCTTTCAGTCAGATGGTGCTGAGACACCTCCTTCTTCACCAAGAAACTCACAGTCATATTTCAGCAGTATGTTTTATATGTAATACAATAAAATCCTCAAAATGTGCTGTTGCCTTGCCTTATAGTACAGTAGCATAAAATTATGAAAGGAATAATGGGTGCAGGGGATGAATAAGACTAGTCAGGTTTGGATTTCATTTTCTAAATGAATTCAGCTGGTCTGACAACCCTAGAGGTGCCCTTAAGCAGAGAAATTGTTAGAGAAGGTTAGATTAGGTGATAATTGCAGGACAGAATAAAAGTTGAACAACTGCTTTTCTTTCTTTCTGGATTTTTGAGGAGAGCTGAATCAGTTTGGCATATTGAGAAACCAGAAAAACAGTGGGCCTCTCATATTGTTTGTTCAGAAAATTAAAATCTCAATAAGTAAAAATGCTGGAAAGCCTCAATATATTCTATGAAATTCCAAACTTATATTGCTGAGAGGGTATTTACTTATGTTAGGGCTCCATCTACAGTCATGAGGAAGCAAATCTTACTATGGATGGCAGCGATCTCAGCTTCTGGAGCACTGATTCACTATGTTTACCATAATAAACTCTCCTTTTATTTGGGTCAGCATACTTCAGGCTGATTTGCAGCCACAGTTAAAGTATCTGATCTCTAATTATTTCCACTAAAGCAGCAGGCAAGGTTACATTGACTATAAATGCCAGTATTCTGGTAGGGGTGGCTTAAATTTCAAGTAATTTTATTATCAAAAGGTTAACAGGCGCAGAGAATGTCATCATATAATCCCACTTGCACATTCCATTTCTAAAATAGTTAGGGTTTTTGCCTCCTCACCATTTCAGTTTGAGAGGCTCTTCAAGAACATCATTCCTCAGATGATGAGCATCATTCCAGTACTGACAATCTAAGTGTATTTAAGGGGCTTCTTGTATCCTTTTGATTTTAAGCCACTATTGACCTTGAGTTAAAATAGATTGGATGTAATCCTTAGCCTCGATTTCCAATAACTAAATAACTGAAATAGTTCTCTCATATTTGGTACTTTTTGCCATCAACATATGAATTGGAATTTGACTTAGGTATTCCATTTCTTTGGAACAGTCAAGCAGAATTGAAGACAGCCACTTGTGAGGAAGGTGGAAGCTGAGCAACCTGTAAGTGCAAGTGTGTTTATTTTGTTACTATGCCTCTATGTTAATCTATTGAATAATTAATCTTATGTAAGTGAAAACAAGCGAAAAACCACCGAAATCATATTCTTCATTAATAAAACAAATAGAAGGAGGTATTTTATTAGGAAAAATATTTAAATATCAAAAATAGCAATAAAAAGGGCTAAATAGGGGACAGTACAAAGCATTGACATAGTTACTGGAAGTCTCATGCTTAAGCAAATAGACAGATGAAGTGGATGGGACAAAGCTTCGAGGTACAAAGGTCACTCCTGCATTTTTTTATATAAAATTATTCTATACTAATGACAGTTTAGCTACCACTTCGTAATAGTAGCTAAGAAAGGCATTTGCTTGAGCATGACCAAGCATGTTTAAAAATCTAAAAGTAGTGTTGTTAAAAAATGGGACAGCTGTGTAGTAACAAACATTAATACTGAACTTTCTAATTAGAAAAGGAAGAATAAGTAATTGAAGTAATGGATAAACAAAAGATTACTTAGGGTTTTTTTAAAAATTAGTAACTTTTTTTAAAGCAGCACATAAAAAATACAGTTCTCAGTTTTCTTCTAAAATAAAGTTCACACAAAGTGAATTCTTTCTTGACGTCCCTTTGCAGCAGTTCTCCAAGCAGTTGCAAAAGTCTCAGCAGTAGCTGTCTACTGAGGGCAAATTTCAGTTCTTACTGCCAGTACCTCAAAGGCAGTGAGGTGCACGACCTTCCTGTTTACTGGAGGGCAGTGCACAGCAAGAGAATGCTCAGTGATCATGTAGAGCAGGTGATGGCACCCTCTGGTAACCTGTGTGTCAAAACTACTCTTTGCTAATTTTCCTGGGGATATGAGACCGGAATGGGTGTGCATCTGTTTCCTTACTGCTTGTGAGAAGTAGGAAATAGAAAGGAAAGAAACAAGAACTGCAAAATGATAATGAGCAGCTCTAGCAGCAGCTGC
>NW_008239324.1:8887926-8909206 GCF_000691975.1 Corvus brachyrhynchos
TTCATTGCAGTGCTCCACCCTTAAATGAGGAACAGAAAACTTATTAAAGAAACTATTCAATTAAAAATCAGGACTAGTGCTCCAAATCAACAAGACCAAGCTAATGTCAGTTTGAAAATACGGGAGAAACACTTCTTTCTCAGTTATCTCAGCATTCACCAGTAGGGGGAAGGGAAATATCTTTGCAACTTGGAGAGGCATAAAGACCACCGCTGTTCAACTGAAGAAAAATCTTGCAGTACTGGATGTTTGGTGAACTACAGGAAGTTCTGTAAAATAATTCTGAAGGGGTTTTCGGTTGGGTTTTGGGGTTTTTTTTTAAACTCATGAGCACTGTGGCAGGTTTCTCCTGCTTCTCTGGAGTGGATTTATAAAAAAAGATGACAGCAAATAGAAGAAAAGGTGGAAGACAAGAAAGAGCCTACTTGCAGAGAAGGACAAAGTCTCTGGTCATTTAAAGTGATGGTTTTTTGTTGTTCTGTTATTGTTGTGTCACCACATTTTACAGCTTATAGGACATTGTTGTCCTCTTTTTTTTCCCAGGCTACCTAAAATGTATTTTGAAGCATGGAAAATTTTGATGAGCAGAAACCAATACATTTATAAGCACAGTAACCTTACAGTATGAATTTAAAATTCAATCTGAAGAAATGTGAGTAGATTTTAAAACAAGTAAATTGTTGAAGAGAACAACAAGTAAGCAAGTAAATCAGTGAACAGAAATTTTCACAATGAAAAGAAAGCTGAGGCTGTCCAAAACTTGCCAAATCTTTGGATACTTACATATGTTCAGAGTTTTTAGGCCTCCTATTACAAAAAGTTCATCTGTAGGTTGGCCAGAACAGCAAAACCACTACATAAGTTTGGTACAGAAAGGAAACCATTTCAGTGATCAGCATTGTGTGATTTAGCATTTTGAGAGTCAAAGAGGCTCTTGTGATTGCTCCTGTTTTAGGCTGTGTGTTTCAAACCCCCTTTCATATTGTGCACAGCTGCTAACACTTACAGTTTGGGGGTAGTGTTGACACAGGAACACAAAGGGGTTGAGATATTACTAACTTATTACCAGGGTGGGAGGTGAAGGGGAGGACACATGGGGGTAGGAGTTTTCCAAAGCAAAATCACTGCAAAACTAACTCGTGACTACGGCTAAGGAGTATTTTCTTCATTGCAAATTTATGATCAGGGTAAACCATGCCTCTCATTCAATGGTTCTGTAGATTCAGGTATTCTCAGGGAAACTTGCCAGGCTGTTGCAAATCTGCCACACTTTGCCACAAACTAGAGCACAATCATGGCAATGCTACTTTTGCGTTCATGTAGAATTTGGATCGCTAGTTGCAAGTATTTCCATAGACAAGAATGAGTGAATTTGGTATTAAAAAAAAAAAAAAAAAAGCCTTTTCTATTCTAAACCCATGAGTTGCTGAAACTGGAAGTAGAATGTTGAAATTTGTGCTGCCTATGAATCCACAGTTGTTAAACTGTTTGCTTGGAAGAAGTTTTTTGAGCTATAACAATAAAAGATCAATGTGAAATATGAAGTATTCTACAGGAGATGAAAACCAGTTGATGATGACCAGGATAGGGCACTGTTGTGCAGATGAATAGGGTTGGAATGCCAGGTCACAGGGTGTACAGAAACATGAACAGGATGTGGCCCCTCTGAGTGTGGGCTCATTTTAATTATGCTGATTATGCCTCTCCAGTGATGGGTACCTGTAACAACAGACTGTACTTAATTTGGGGGAGATAAAGAGATAACATGATTTTTAAGCTGCTGTATGCAGGAACTTTGGCATTTTGCTCATTATGCTTGGACCTGGGAGAGGTTCTCATAGCCTTGCAACTCTGGACATTTTCACCAAATAGCCCATAAGAGAGCAAGGTGAAGCTTGTTGCACTTGGGCTGAGGTTAAAGACTTATATTGTTTTAGTAAGTTTTTCAGGCTCTCCAGTCTGTAGAGAAAGACAGGTTATTTGCAAAATGACTCAGATCAGGAATTTAACCAAACCCTGAAGGACCACCTTTTCAGTGGAATCATTTGTTAGAGAGAGGAAATCTAGAGAGCTTAGACATAACCTTTGCAAATACCCTCACGGGATTTCATGCAGTGTTTGGTAGTGACCTGAAAAACTACTATTCTCATGGATGAAGTTCCTAAAAAGGAAAGAAAATAATCTGGTTTATTTGTAAAACCTGCAGATAAAAATCATGTTTATTTCTGCAAGAATTAAAGCACACCAGCAGGTAAGGACTCTTAGCTGTACTCTTTACAATGCTTCCAAGCATGACTTGATAATCCTAGGAGAAAGAAAAGCAGAACTCCTTTGAGGAGTCCAATAAAATGCTGATACATACATATAGGAAATAATGGGTGGGATACATTGGGTCCCAAGACTTTATTTGGAGTTGTTCATAAGGAATACATGATGTGATAACAATGATTTCAGTAAAATTGCCTCAATATAATGATTGTATGATGTGCTGACTAACAAAGACTTTGAAGCAAGAAGGAACAATTTCCATCTGTTCAAAACTGTTGAACATTCTTTATAAATACAGGATTAAAGGAAAAAAACACCTGATTTCAGCATCTGTTTCTTTTCAAATGGAAACAAATGGAGGTTAGTAAACTTTTGGTTGTTGGAGTGGTGTTGGTGGGGGTTTTTTGCTTGTGTGTTTTCAAACCAGGTAAAAAATGGGGCAATAGTATGTCCAATAGTAACAACTTGGAATTATGCTCATAGAGAAAGAATTTGAATTCCTATCCAAAATATGTGTTTTCCTGTAAAAGTCAGAAGATGTGAAAAGAACCTCAAAACTTCAGAGCTAAAGAAATGTTGTACAAAATGAACATGTTGGTGTTCCTCAACTGGCAAAGTGAGTTGCCTGTAATCTCCAGGTTGTTCTTACACTGTGTGACAGTCACTGCATTGAGCTGCAGTTTCACCTGATCAGTATGATACAGGTGAGCTCTTCACAAATCCTTTCTCCTCAAGCTTTATTTCTATGAAAATTCTATATATCATAAACTGTTGTTAATATTTAGCTTGTGGTAACTGTGATGTTAATGCTAAACTATGCCCCTAAATTAGTTAATTTTACTGCTCACTGAAAATTGAGAGGTTGGAGTTGAAAAAGTAGGAAAACTCTTTTTACTTGATGTATCTTGCTGATTTCAATCACCATCAGAATCCCCACTTTAATCAGCATGATTCAAAACAGTTTATGTTGCCACTATCAGAGAGAAAACCATCCATCTGATGTTTAAGGCCTTGACATGTAAAGTGTTTGACTGGACTTTCTCTCCATTCTGCAAAGCATCCAGGGACATGCTGCTGTATAAATGGATTCATAAAAGTCTCGTGAGCAAGGTCAGTCCTTGATTTTGTATCTTCTTTCATTTCTTCTCATGCCTTCTCTGTTGTCATGAAGTGCTAACCTGTCAAGTTCAATCCAAGTTGTTTGCAGCGTAGATGTTTACTAGATAAGCTCTATTTGCCCTTATTGGCTTTTGTCCTCTGCAAGGAAATAAAACACTCAGAAACTGAGAGAGGCGGGGAAACACACACTGCTTTAAAGCATTGCAGGGCAAAAGCTTTATGATGTGGAGAATTCAACCAGAATTAGTTACATGTTTGAGCTTAATATTGTTACTTTGGATTTATATTGATGCCATAGTGGAAGCATAATTTTAGCATTCATGTGTACTTCTCACTCATTTCCAGGCAAGTGAATTACAGACAGCAGTTTGATTGTAATTGATCTTTTCTGGTTAAATGTATATACAGAAAATAAAGGAGACAATTCATATTAATGGCTGAAACCCCAAGCCGTTTGTATCTGCAGCAGATATAGATACAATGTAAAATGTATACATTTTCAACCATGCTTATCAGCAAACAGAAGTTCTGATTTTAATAATACATATTCTATCTGGTTTGTTTTGTGGTTGGTTTTTAGTTGGCTTGAGTGTATTAGCCAGCATAACCTGCCTAAATGATAGTTGTATGTGGTAGAGTGGAAAGGAGCTAATATTTTAATTGAGTAAACATCAAAGATGCTTATTTATATTGCTCTGAAGGGATGAGAGTGGCAGAAAGAGGAACACACTAATGAAAGACAAGAAACTTGGTACTGGTGAGATGGGTAAAGTTGTAAGTTAACTTCACACATGGCATTAGGGAGTCCCCACTGCTTCAGGGTTTTTAAAACTATCCCAAATATGATGCATGTTCTCAAGCATAATCTGGGAGAGACAAGGCTGAACAATGACTGATGAAAGCTCCTACCCTATCTCAGTACTTAATATCCACAGTATGACCCGCAATAATCAGTGATATTAACGATTTCAAGCATCTGTGACAACTTCTTAAAAATCTCTGCTGTGATTCAAAAGATACAACTTTATTGCTTTTTACATGTGACAAATCAATGGGAGTAGTTGTAATATGCCCTTAACTTTCTAGAGATTCATTTGTGTACTCCTAGAAAAAGTCAGTATTGAGTTTTAGGGCATGAACACAGGAAGAGATGCTGCTCTACACTAAGAAGGTATGTGAATGGTCTTAGTTCTTGGCAAATGGAGGTAATCAGACTACAGTACCCCACTGGGGCCTAACTGAGATGTGGTAACTACTCTTATGTAAGTTCACATCCAAGTTTACTAAGTGGTGATTTTCTTGTGCAAGGATCTAGTTTTCATTGTTGTAGTCCATCTAAGCAGAAGATCAGTTGTGTTAAATAGTTATTTTTGACAATTGTTATTTTTTAACTTGGAATAACTTGATTTTTAAAAGTACAAATGTTTTGCTTAGTAGTAAAATTTTACATTTGTATTGTCAAATTTGTATTTCAGTACAAGGCATAGGTTTTTTTTTTAATTATGCTGTGTGCTATCAAGCACTTGTATTGCCACTGAGTAGAATGATAGCTTTAGAAGTATTTGACTTTTTCTGTACTTTTGCAGTTGCATATTTAGTGAGGTCTGACATTATCTATCTGACAATTTTGCATCTTCATTTTGATAATCATTGTACAATTAATAAGGAACCATGATAAGCCCAGTAAGTTGCACTGAAGCTGTACGAAGCTTTAACTGCCATTTTTCATGAGAAAGCTTAGCTATAAAATATAATATGACTTGCCTGAAGCCACACAGCAGCAAGTCTTTAAGATAGCCAGAGCGGATTTGGATTTATTCTTTCTATCTTTTGTTTTAAATATAAGATATATTTCTTCTTCCAAATAAGGTGAGACATGTAGGGAGAAATTATCATGGTTGTAGACCCCAGAAAGAAATAGACTATGCAGTAGTGTACATTAGCAGATACGTTTGCACTTGCAAGTTAAGATCAGTCATCAAAAATTTCATCTTAAATGAAAATTTTAATAAGTATGTGCATTTGAACAACTATACAGCTTTATTATCCAAACTGTGGCTTTCTCTAAAAATGCATAAATATGCATCTACTTGAAGGATTTCTAATATTACTGTATTAAAATTCTTATTATCAATAAAAAAAAAAAAATCTGTGGAGCAACAAATGATTTTTCCATACGCAAAAGTCTTTAGTAATGTGTGGTCTAAAAATGAGACATTTCCAAATAAAATTGAGCTATGCAGAAGAAATTGAGGGAAAAGTCCTTAAGGTGACTTTTAAATGAAAATGAAATGTCTTTTAGTAAGTTTCAGAGGTACAATATTACAGACTAGTAGAATTGTATCTCATTAATTTCAAACACAGACTTTATGTGAGGCTATTTGATTATAATTTGATTATCTGACCCTGTAATTAAAGTTTATTGCCAATTTCAAAGCTTATGTGTAAAATGAACTGGTTTTCTTCAAAGCAATATACAATCCATTGGACCCATTGACTTCTAGTTTTGCATTTAAATCGAAAAGTCTGTTATAACATGACAAACAGGTTCCGTTTTTGATCATTAATCCTGCTAAGCAATATTCATAAATTCAATTTTGAATCAGTTGGAATACTTTTCTTTTATTAGTTTCTGTGTTATTAAATGAGATTGTTTCTGACTAATATATTTCTGGACTCAAACTGTAGCTCCAAGCTGTTATTCAAATCAAATAACATGCCCCTTACTTGTGCCTAGCACTAATAAATGCCAACTTGTGATACATTTGCTGGAGACTGTCACGAATATTAAAGGAGGCAATAATGCCACTAATGTCTCATAAGTAAGCTTATTTTTCTAAAGGGCTGAAATCAGTCATCCTGCTGAGTGGGGCAAAGGGGGAAGAGCCTTTAAGACTTAAAGCCTAAAGCATTATTTTACTCAGCTAAACATTATTATTGAGGAGGTAAATGACCAAGAAATTACCACTGCAGAGGATGAAAAATACAACATGTAACTTCTGGTGCCACCCTGAGCAACAGAAATGCAGCCACTGGCTAAGCATATGCTGGGCTTAGTAGGCTTGCGTGTTCATTGCTTTGGAGGCATGTTTTCCTCCATCTGAGGGTTTGAGTTAAAGGAAGACAAAAAAATTCAACACCCTTTTACTGTTATTGTCAACCACCTACTTCAGTTCTTTTGAGATATTACTGGTAATAGTTAGGGGGTTTTGGTACAGAACACAAGTTTAATATGTTGACATGGAATTATCTAAACAGGATTTACTTGTCTAAGTTGTCATCCCACAATCTGGACAATTCGTGAAGGAGTTTATTGGGTGGAGCAGGGAGAATGACTGTGGCTGAGAAACATAGCATGGATCCTACCTGTATCCCAGATGAATACAAGGGCAATGCTGAGATTCAGACACAATTCCTTTACCTGTTTAGATTTCTCCTGTCTCAAAATACTCCCTTTTTTTTTTCTGGAGGTTGAATACTGGTAATGAGTGTCCATTCTAGGACTCTATGTACTTTTTAATGAAACTTCGAGCCATCTATTTATCCCTTTGTTTCTCTAGATTTTTCCCAAATATTTACAATTTAATTTTCCAAAGAGGTAGTTGTGGTTTATATTTTCTGCAGTTGAGTTCTTAGTTTTTCTACTTTATCAAAAGCTCTGTGTAACAACCTTGTATTTTCTTTTCAAAAATAATAATATAGAAAAATCTCATGCCTATTGAAGTTCAAAAGTGTCAGTATCACAGAATGTACCAAAATAAATGATAGGTTCTAGGAGAGCCACTAATGTATTTGGTTATGGTTTAGGGGTTTTTCTTTAAATGATGATTCTTACATTAAAGGTATTTTAATTGGGAAGGATGAAAGCATTGAGAGAAAACCTGGTTTGTTTTATGATTGCCTTTAGTTGTACGAACTGTTCTGTGCTGTGCAGGGTGTACTCCAATTGCATTTGGTTTACAAATGGTTTGTGACCTCTGTATTAGCTGTTTCAGCAAGGGGCTCTTCCTTACGGCCATCACTGGGATTTTGCAGCCCAGCTGGAATGGCTGTGCTGCTCTCAGGTTTGTTCTGCCTGCAGCCATACCACCTTTCCTCGAGCAGAGATCCTGTCACAGTTCATAAACTCACAGGTCACATGGGATGAGGGAAGAATGGGATACCCAGAAGGTGACATCACTTTACCCCCCAAGCTAACGGGGAAGCCCTGACCCAGCACTTCCCTTTTTCTTCCAGTTTTTCATGGGAAACAGAAACTAATCATGACTTATCATCATTAGTGATATTACTGAACTCTCTGGAGCTGAGGTGGGGCTACAGTTCACAGAACAGATGAACAATACTTGCCTAAAGTGTAATTTAACTGGTTTTTGTTTAGTGTTTTTATTGTAATCCTAAATCGTTGCCTACTTTAACAAATACTGTGATCCTCCCCACAGAGGGATTCGTGTCAATGCCTCCTTTAATATCTCATTATTTCTGAAGTGCAGTGGAAGATTTTGTTTGATTGCTTCTATGTTATTTTTTCAACGACAATTTTTTTGTTATTATAGACATAATTCTTAGTTCTCACAATGAATATAGCAAGGTGACAGACTGTCATAATAATGCAGATTATGACTGATAGCATGTGATCCTAAGCTTGGATAGTATGATGCATAAATGACTTGAAATGTATTTATATTTCCATCTTCTTGGATCAAGATTAGTCCACAAACTGTGAGTGAGAACAGTCTCAGCCTGCATGGTAAGAAAGGCCATTCAAAAATGACTTTGGTATCTAATTATCTTATCTACATAACAGTAGCCAAGTTCTCCCATCTACTGTTAGAACTCTGTCATATGCTGCTTTGATATTACCAGAGAAACTAAATCCAGGCCAGGATCAGTTCAACATGTAGCTTTCTCTAACAACAATTCAGCACTTCTTTTCTCACTACACTTTCCTTCAGACTTTTTTATTAAAATTATTTTGGATGCAACCTAGTACAGTCAATTTTATTAACAGCAATAGCAAAGGCCAATAATAGTGCACTGATTGCTTGGGATTCTCAGTAAGCTTTGTAAGAACTCCAGAACAATCAAAGTTTTTGCCTAAATAAAATATTAAGGATCTGGGGCCAGATACATTGGCAAGTTGTGGTTGGCTTTTGCTGTACATTTATTGAGATGTGCAGGGATCTGCACTTTTTATCTCTAGAGCCATGAATTAGATGTATAGCAAATAACATTTTGGTTTAGCCTTCAACTGCTCATATCCTCCAGGTTTTCTGGAAGAGTAGACATTTGAAATTACATTTAGCACATGCCTACTCTTCAATACGTACATAAATATTTCCCTAACTAATTGAGGGAATAGTAAGAGTGAAAATTAACACTAGTGTTTTCTTAAGGTAAGTCTCTAGTTATAATTACGTCTTAAGCAAATGAGTTTAATTTAAAAAAAAAAAAAAAACCAAAAAGGACTCTCCAAAAATGTGTTTGACGTTTATTAAAAACTTAATTAGGCTTGGCATGACTATTTAAACATTGCATAGGTTGCAATTCTGGTTTGAAGTATTATTTTAGGGAAAAATTATAATAGTGGTTATTATTACATCTGGTTATCTCCCTGAAAATAATTAAGAAATTAGAAAATAAATGTAAAATGTTTTTCATGTTTGTATTTTAGCTTTGTAAATATTTCTTTTCCAGTCCTGGAAAATTTTTCTTCCTGATAGATTTTGTGCTAAAATAGTATGATAAGTATGATAAGATTTTAATGATACAAAGAAAGTGAAGTCAGTGAACACTACTGGCTGCACTCTTCAAGGACTTGAGTCTCTCAGATAATGGTCTAAATTTTGTCTTCTGTTTGGTTGATTGAATTTCTTTCTTTTCTTTCCTTCCAGGAGGGTCAACCTTACTACACTTTAGAATCAATTCTGGCTCCACAAAAGCAAGCAATGAAGACTGTATCCCCAAAGGACTGCCTTACACTTGCACACCACTAAAAGCAGGCTTGCAAAGTGAGTCAACTTTTTAAACAGCCCAGGAATCATGATGAGGTTAATGTCTGGTTTTGCTTAATTTACATACTTGCCTATTCATACTCATTTTGCATAGAATATTCAGACATATGATTTTTTGAAATAAAATTTAATTGTTTCCTCACAGTGAACAGATTTGTGTTTCCTTCTGCAAAATGTTCAACTTTCCACTATAATCACAGACATTCTTCATTTTTTTTTAGGGGATCGTAATATTTTTACATAGAAGTAAGACTTACATAGAATTCATTCATCCTCTTGGTCCTATTTTTCTGATTGTAAAAACTTTGGGAACTTTTCCTTTCTAAATTTTCAGAAAAATTGGAGTGTTGTGTGTGCATTACTTAAATCTTCAATTGAAGATGTACACACCCAGCATTTCACTGACAATGTTAAAGATGCCTGGAGGTTAAGGAGGGACATGTGCAGATCCAGCCATATACTAAAAGTGGAAGGTGCTTCACCACTCTGAACAAATGGGGTTCTATTTGAAGTGTGATAGAAGTAACAAAATATAAATACAACAGCCTTCAATTTTATACTAATTTGGTTTTTTGCAAAGATTGACAAAACCTTGAAAATGTGTAGTACTCCAGCTTAATATCTTTCCACATTGGGGTGGCAATAGGAGAACATATTAGTATGATGTTTTAATAAATTTCCATGCCTTAATATTCTATAATAACTTTAAGTATTTTTTTGGCATACAATTAGCAGCATCTCAGTAAAATGAGCAAAAATAACACTGTGTTCTCAAATCTACTCTCCGTAGTCTCAGCAAACATCACTGTGTCAGTTAACTTTGAATACGTAATTACTATTTTTGTTTCTAATGGCTTTAGGTACTAAATTGTCTTTTATAAGATCTCTTTCTCTAAAAAGAAATTGTGCATTTTAGAACGTAACATGCACTGTTTTGGAAGTGACAGCAGGGATATGACTGTAATTTACACCAGAAGGCTCACAAATACTTTAGGATAACTCCTGAAATTGTTTTATGTAGTTAATATTTAGTTTAAATATAAAATAATTTACTTCATATTTAAGACTTAAACTCTAAAAATTAATTTCATTGTAAAATCTCAGACTTTATTCTATAGGAAAAGTTTAGTTTTAGGATTAAATGGTTTAGACTTACTTAATGGTTCAACTGACTTACTTAGATACTTGTTTAACTGCTTTGTGGTAGAAAATGCTGCATGTGAGGGATTAGGTTTTGAAGATGATCAAGCTGTGGTAACCAGAGTATTTACTTTCATATTTAAAGACCAGAGGGCATCAAACTGGATGCTAATTTGAAGAATATCAGGCACTCTGAAATTGTCTAGGTTGTGATATTTCTTAAACATATTTATCAAAAAGAAAAAAAAGTTAAAAATTATATTCAAAGTATTAAAAAAGCCCCAAACCCAGAAGTAACAATGTTAAAAATTAGGAAATTCTTACGCTGACAGTTTTTTCCTGGTGTGTAGATAGTATTGTCTATTTTTTTTTTGCATTTTACTTCAAACCAGTGAAAATCCCTCAACTGTATGAAATTTGATTCTGATTTTCATATGAACAAAAAATTACTAATTAATTTCCCATAACTGGACTAGGTTGGTAGAGTAACATGTTTTACTGAATGCTTTAGTTCCTTTTTGTAGAAATAAGGTCATCTGATGCTTTTAAACAATAAATTATAACATTTGTGTAAGCAATTTTTTTACTGTAACATATGGATTATGAAACAAATTATAACAAATACTACAGCAAGTGGATTTGGTACTTAATATTTTATTCTACTTTTTTTTTTTTTTTTTTTTTTTTTTTTTCTTCTCAGTTCATACCCCTTGGACGGCTCACTGGAGCTGGAGGGCTCACATCCTGGAAAATGTAAGTAAGTTACAGAGACTTTAAGTCTTTTTTATCAAGCTTCAGTTATTCTGAGCATGTCAGCTCTTGAATGCTGAAGTTTACTTGCACAGTTAAAGCACAGCACAAGAATCAGCTCAGGCTGTGCAGAACCTTGCAAAGCTGGTCTCTTTGGAATATGTCCAAATAGGTATTCAAATCAGTATTACAACATAAATCAAAAATGCTTGCCACATTTTACAGTGTACTTCATAAGACAAGAACATTTTCTCTCAGTTATGATTCTTTTTCAAAGAGTGGAAATCTTCAACTTGGTACTTGATGGCAGAAGAATGTTCACTGAAGTGTGGCATAACGCTGTAGCTTGTTACATTCAAATTTAAAGTAATAAAAAATATGAAGGAGTGGAGGAAAGAGAACTATTTATCACATGGTTTATCCACTAAAACAATTTCAACTTGTAAGCCCAAATTTATTCATGATGTTAGTGCCACCGCAGCACCGGAGATTTTATCCCCACTGCTTTTCTTCCATGGTTGTTGCTGTCAAAGCTTCCCAGTCACCTTGGTTAAATCATTCCATGTGCCAAAAGTAATTATCCAAAGTTCCATGCTGCCTGAAATGATGTGAAACTTTGGACTGTGTGCAGCTATGATGTCATAAGACAGTCATTAATGTGAGAGTGGCTTACCTGGAGGCCTGAAGGCCCATGCCAATGAATCACATTCCCATATGAAAGGTATTGATTTAATCATTCTGATGGCAGGCCTGTCAGAAATGTAATTGTCCACTGGAAGTACAAATGTGTAAATGGACATCCCAGCAGAAGGCAGCAATCTTTCTAAGTAACATTTTACATTTATTCAGATCATTCCACTTGTTTTCCTCCTCCTTGTGCACCCAGCCCAAGTCTGCTATTGATATAAAGGTTGAAGCTCAGGCAGCTTAACTGTTATGTGGAATGACCTTTACTTTTAATATTAATATATTATTGTAAAGTCTATGAGACTCATAAATGCAATTTTAGAATTCATATGAAATGCCATGTGCTGAACCTATTGCAACTTTTCCTCTAGTCCTGTGGCAGGTTGCAAACTATGCGAATTAATATGCATCATATTCTTTCCCCTTTATTTACTTAGAGAGGTTTGCAGAGCAACTTTATCAAGAGTAACATTATCAAGAGCTTTCCTGCAAGCTTCTTTATCATATTCACATCCGTGTCTGCTCGACACTTGTCACTGTCAATCA
This sequence comes from Corvus brachyrhynchos, assembly GCF_000691975.1. Taxonomy (NCBI): domain Eukaryota; kingdom Metazoa; phylum Chordata; class Aves; order Passeriformes; family Corvidae; genus Corvus; species Corvus brachyrhynchos. Next base: position 8,900,448 of record NW_008239324.1, read on the forward strand.
AATCGCAATAATACGCAGATGATTTGCTCATTTGGTTTAATAAAATCTCTCTGCTTATTTGCACTGCAGTCATTATGCCACATAATTGCTCCGCCGCCGAGGTGAAAGGCAGCCAGTTGCCTGGGGGATAAGAAGAGACTATTGCTATATGAAGGATTTGTTTCTTTGCCTCTGTCTCTCCCTAGTCACTCATATCCCTAAAATTAATATTGTATTTGAATCCAGTCCTGCTATTCTTATGCAGGCTAACATTGTTATTACTTATTATTTGGATGTGAAGTCATTTATTTTTAGTTTTGATGTCCAGGCTGTCAAGCTAAATTTCATTGTGTACTGCCACACACGATTTTTAACTGCCATTTAAACTTGATTCAAAATCCAAATTATGAAGAGAACATGTTCAAAGGAATGGGCTGACAGGAAGTATAGCTACAATTTTTATTTCCCAGGAAATCAAAGTATAGATCTTGTTATTGTTCTGTGGTGGAGATATGTGCAGTTTTCATACCTCATAATCTTTTTTGTATTGGCTGGACACTGTGATTCAGAAACAGAAAAAGGGGGGCTATTTATGCATATGAGCAGCCCTTAGGGTGCAAAACAAAGGCATTCACTTCCAGAAATGATAGAGCACAGAACTAGCTCAAGTGACTGTTGTAAATTCTTGAATGATTTGTACTCCATTTTCCAGTAGATTCTATTATGACGGATGGTGGAAGTAAAAATGAGGAATCTATCCCTGCAACACAAACCTTGGCTCCTTCACTGAACAGTTAATAAATCAGTCACTGCCATGTGATAATAATTACCATCCAATACTTTCGGGGTGATTCCACCTCAGTGGCATACTCATTAGGAGCCTAAAATACTTCATATTTAAATGTATTCCAAATAGCAAGTGCTTAATGTTTCTTTTACAGAAAATTAAAAACTAGGCTAAAATTCCATATGAGAGACTATGTTTATGTTCAGCTTTCCTATTCTTATTCAAAGTCCTGCACTGAGCCTAACTGGGACTCTGTTGGTAGGCCAGAGGAAGTGCTAATGCTTTAAAGCTGTTGAACTTGACCATACACTTTTATTTCTATAAACTCAATCTAATAGTCTTTCAGATATAGAAAGAGATAGTGATTATCTGTAATATTAACATAGGGACAGTTAATGGGGAGCCCATTAATTCACAGAAGCCCCAAAAGGAGTAGGAGGTCACCTCCAGCCTTTCTGGTAGGCCATTGCAGTTCATCCAGTCAATGTGATACTGAACCCAGTAGCAAGATTAAAAAAAAAAATTATACTGTGAGATTTTCAATCTCACTTTGTAGAAATCAAAAGATATAACTCCATTCAGTAGCTAAAGTGGTTAATCACTCTCTCTATTAAAATATTTACTGAATGTCTTATTCAAAATTGGTTCTTGTTATGGCTTTCCACACTAGATTAAAGATATCTATCTCCCAGAATATTTGTTCTTTTTTTATTGTCTTGTAATTGAGTTCTTTCTCAGTAGTTTTTAGCAAAATTAACAGATCCCTTATCATATCCCTGGTCTCTCCACAAGCTTTCTGTGTGTACAGGGCTCTTTGCTTTTATCACAGGTAAGTAATGACATCAGTTATCTAAGCAGTGTTTTGTATAAAGTTAACCTCTTTTTCAGGGGGCAAGGAGGCATAGCTGTTGTAATGGGCAGCTAAGATTGATTTTTTTTTTAGTTCTGTTTTGCTTGGGGTTTTTTAATTACAAGAAAGGGCTGCATTCTTTTTTTCATTTAGTATTTAGTTTGGATTTTTTGAGCATATCTCTGAAGTACTTGTGATCATCTTTTGGTTACATATCTTGATCATTATTTACCACTGTGAATGGATTAAGCATTTCTATTATCCAAGTATGCTTATAACTTATTTGTTAGGGAAAAATGTATTAGGTCTTTATCAAGTCATCATATAAAACATTGAAGATCTGACAGTGCAGTGGAGTTCAGCTGGACTATGTGTTCAGACAACCAGCCATGCCACGTGGGCTGTAGGTATCAGAAACATACTCCAGCTAGGTACCACAACATGGCTTGCCTAGGCTGCTTCTGCTTCATGAATGATCTTTCATGCTCCCCTTCTGCATTCCACATAGCAGTGCAGATTCATTCAAACTCAGAACTCTCATTTTCCTTCCTGAAAAACAAAATGTTCAGCAAAGGAAATTGGTAAAAACACCTATATATCCTTCAGCTTGTTAAACAGACATATTTAGAAATCTAGTGAGTAGAAAAGGGAGATGAGGATTTTTTCTCTTGAGACAACTAAAGATCTTGTCACCAGTCTGCATAGATGTTACACTTTACACAGTATTTTTTTCTGTAGAATACAGTTTCTCATCCTGTCCTCTTCCATAATTTACCTTTGCTTTCATACTGTGTTCTGCCCCAAATAGCTGTTCACTGCAGACCAGCTGTTGCTACTAAAACACAGCAGCCTGTATAGACAGGTCATGAAGCTTGAGATTTTGTGAAGGAGGTCAAGTAGGGACCAGGTTGCTCTGGAAAGTTTTAGTGTCTCTCCATCTTTGGAGATATTGAAACCTCAGCTGGATGTGGTCCTGAGCAATCCTCTCCAGACAGCCCTGCAGCTGAGCAGGGGAATTGGACCAGATAATCTCCAGAGGATCATTCCAAACTCATGCTTTCTGTAATTCAAGGATGCAGAAGAGCCATGTGACTTGCAAAATCTTTTTATATAAAGGGTATAAACATATAAAATTATCTATTGTCATCATTTGGTAGGAAATAATTTTACAGTGAAATCAAATATAATAATCTGCATTACCATTTGTAAAGAATTTTATTTTGCTTCATCATATGTGTGTGGGGTGGGTTGTTTGTTTGTTTCTGGGATCTGGAGATTTTTTTGTTTCTGGGGCTTATTGGTCTTTTTTTTTTTGTTGTTGTTTTGTGTTGGGTATTTTTGGTTGTTTCTCTTTTTTTTTTTTGGTGGGAGGAGATAAAAAATGCACATCTTCTTAGCTAATTGTAGGCCATAATATTTTAGTCAATAGGAGCAGATTCAAAATATTTTCTGCTAAATAAAGGTATTTAAACCAGATTTCCAAAGAGGCCAGCCACAGAAACTTCAACAACACGACCTAAAGATTGCTTTGAAAAAAATCCTGATTTAAGATTAATCACAAAAACACTCAGAGAGGAAAGAAGGAGAGTTTCATTTTCTTGTCCTTATGGTGGGTTTTGATCGTTCCTAATCTCTAATATTAAAACTATTTTAATTCTAAATATGTTTATTTTGTCATGGTGGCTGATTTTGTTCTAGAAATGTAATGAATATTTGGAAGAAATGTTGACTATTGTGTGGGTGATGGTTTTCCCACATGGAAGTACAGCTGCTGTGTTGCTTTTGTCTGGATGTTGGCTCCTGTTCTCCTTTCTGTACACACTCCATTGCATGTTCCTTTCCAAGAGCATCCTTATGTAATTTATAACAGGAAGTAGCAACAGTTTTAAAACAAAAATGTTGCCTATATTTTTTGTAGAGATATCTTAGTTTCAGACAAACTAGCATATTGAATTATGTATTGCAGTAGTAAAAATAATATTAGTTTTCCTAAGAATACAGTGCTTAGTTTGGTGTGCAGCTGCCATAATTACTTAAGAAAAGAACTGATGTGTTTGAATTAGCACTCTGTGCATTTACATACACAGACTTGTGCATACACAGACACACACTGAGGGGTCATAAATTAAAGAAAATTGGGAATTTCTGTCCAGCTCGAATAGTTAAACCCCATGCCTGTATTCAAAACTTCGGTGAGCAGGATTTCAGAGGGACTGAAAATAAAGAATAATTTATAATTACACAGTCTGTAATTAAATAATGAAAATTAATTTAATTGTGACAGTAGTTCTTTGCTTGACTATTGAATAAGTTACTTGACATTTTTCAGCAATATTCTTGGCTTTAAATTTGAATCAATATATAAAATAACAGAGAAAATACTGCACTAGGGAACATTCTATCCAGGATTTTCATAAAAGAGAGAAATCTAATATTACACCCTGCTATTAATTAACATTAGATTTACTATCTGAAAGAAGGTGTTTAAAATTCTGCAAAATGAGACATGTTTATCTTTTTATAGTCTCTTTCTCATAATCTTCATTTTCCAAAGGCATTAAGGGACCTTATGTTTGCAAAGTGGAAATTATTAAGGATAATTAAGATGAAAGTTTTGTTTGACAGAGGAATTCTCATGATGTTTGGAAAGATCAGCTTGAATCTAATCTCAGTTCACACTGTTGCTTTTTAGAATGAAATGCTGTGTAATAAAACCACAAACAGCCAAGTCAGACTTCAAAACTGCAGACATTACTTGTGTCCCTTAAAAAGGAAGAAAAATTAGACCTCCCAACCTTTTGTGGATTTAGTAACAGACAAATGTATAGAAGATAAGATTGAATTAAATTATTACTTTGAGGAAATAGAACTGAATGGGAGGTACAAACTTACACTAACTTACAAAGAAAAGGTTGCAGATGGCATAGAAAAGATCCAAAAAACTCAGGTGAAAAAGAAACCACTTGGAACAGATGGAGACAGAGGTTCTATTGAAGAGTTTTTTTGCCAACGTTTAGTTCTTATTTGTAGATGAAATATTTCAACTGAAATCTTGTTGAAGTTAACAGGACTTTTCTTGTTTTTTTAAATTGGTCTGTAATGTCCCTAAAACATTAACTTGTGACTAGTCAAATTGGTTGTGAATAGTCCAAACTGGGAGGCAGACTGAGGTTCCCATATCCTGGCCATGATGCAGTAGAAGCTAACCTCTTTTGACTTGAAATTGCTTCCTACTGAGCAAATATTTGATATTCCATCTACCAGTGTTCATTTTTCTAAGGTTCTTGAGCTGTAACTGGATAGCCAGATCCTGAGTCCAATTGCATTTCCAAGATAGTCATCTGACTCAGTGTTCTTGCTCCTCTCCTGCTCATTGAAGGGATCCATTTGCAGTGGAACTCAGATGTTACTCTGTTTTCCTGCACTACCCAGCTTGTGTTCAGCTTGTGTTGCCTAAAAATTTGAGAACAAATCTGAGACATACCTAGCTCCTATCTGCCTGTTTCCAGTGAAAGAATGACCGTGCCACATTGACATCTGCCCCAGGTGCCAGATGGGCAGCCTGTGGGAAGATGCTGAGCTGCTGGTCTTTTTTTTTTTCCCATGTGTTCAGTCTACAAGGACGAAATGTAGTAAATGCTTTCTTTATATGCAGTCTTCTAAATATATACTACCTACTATACTGTTTAGTTTGAGCCAGAAATGTATATACAGAATATAGAACTGGAAAAAAAAAAAAAGTGTGTAAGGGAGAGGGGTGTTTCTGAGTTTCCATTCAGCCCTTTATGTTTGCAAACGGAACTTCTCTGCTCCCAGTTATAAACTCTGAGGCAGTAGCATCAGCTATAGTTTCTGTCTGGAGAGATGGAGGGAGGAGAAAGTGTCTTTCTCACAAGCTTTTCCTTTATTGGAACACTGAGGTCACCAATGTTATACTGCATGGCAGGGCAGCTGGAAATGGGGACTGGATCACTGAGGGGTGGAGCAGTCCTAGAGACAGGCTGTTATGGCATGGGTTGTAAGTGTGGGCTGTAAGGTGCTGCTCAGTGGCAGCCTTTTATTTAAGCCCAACATCATCTCTGTTTGGGGCTTTATTAACTGAGCTACAATCCTTGGTAGCTTTTCATAGCTGTTCCCCATTGAATGTGAAAACTTCCTTTGCATATTCACCCTCTCTCTCCCCAGTCTTTACTCTTTATATTCAGTTCTTTGATCAGTCATCCACTAAGTTTTTTAAATATTCAGCTTTTTAAAATTACCAACCACTTACATACCTGCTTAATATGTCACTTTACCAGGAAAGTAATAAGAAGATGAAAGGAGGAAAGTGACTTTTGTGTAGAAATATGGCTCAAGGTCTGAGTGGAGAAAAAAACAGTCCTACTTTATTATGTCTCATCATCTCTGAAATTATGTAGTTATTTTTCAGTCAACAAATTAACTGTGATTTTTCCATCTGAAAATTATGAATTGGTTTTGGTCTGCCTTTCACTCATCATATCATACCATTACAGGAAAAACTGGAGTTCATAATGATATTGTGGAAACTGCTGATCAAAGCTTGTTTACACGGACTGTGTTCGCTGATTTGCCAAAGTTGTCTCATACAGATGCACTTTAATGATTATTCTCTGCAAAACTGATTTTTCAAAAAGATTCTTCGTTCCGATTACTCTGTAATCTTAGTTATCCTTGAGACTGTGGGATTACATACATATTTGTTTAAAAGTATGTTCTACGTTATTATGATTCAAAATGTTCCATGAAAGGAAGATATTGAGGGAAAAAAAAAAAAGCTTATTCATAAGGAAATATTAATTATAGCTGTAAGTCTAGTTAGTCTGATTAAAACCTTATAAAAAGTTCTCAATGAATGGCTGTGAAAATTCTAAAATGAGGAATTTTAATTCATCACTAGATATTCAATGGTAGGAATTAAATATATAGGCTTTTACCCTGAAAATGTCTCTATTACAAATAAGTTGTATGGATATGTAGAGATTTAATTTAAGATTAATTTTACATTTTAGCATTTACAAACAGGATTTGTATTGTTTTGATAGCTAAGGAACATATTTTCAAAATGTGTGACTAACAAATTGAGTGCTTCTCATCCAGCAATCTTCCCTGGGATGTTTTACCTACAAGCAAGTATTCCCATAAGTAGGAAACCAGTGCAATTGGGATCTAAGTCTTCCTTTGGGATTTATTCTGACAGTATAAACCTCTAGTCAGATTCAAGTGTTCAACTTCTTTAAAAAAATAGTGATAAAATAGTCCTTTCTTTCCTCATAATGGGAAATTACTTTCAAAATCATACTGTGCAGAATTAAAATTCATCTTAGAACTGTAATTCTCACCATTTAAATAAGAGCTATTAGGTAAGCAAATACAAAGGAATAAAAGGAGTACTGTAAGTCAATTTTACAAGTTTCATGGTTCTGAATTCTGCACAGTTGGACTCACAGTAACTGAGGTTTCTAATTCATAAATTAAGGAATCTGAAATACATTCAGATTTAAATGTTTAATGTATTTTTTCCACTGTGTGAGACATGTTGAAGAAAGTGTAGTTTGAAGGCTATGATCTGATCTTTAATTAGTCATTGATAGGAGCTTCTGCTATTCAGGAACCATTAATACAGTCAATCTCTTACGTTGTGAAACACACTGACAGCCATGCAAATACAAAAGTGTCTGAATACTATACACAAATGTATTCTTTTTATATTAAGTGAGTCTAGGAAGACAGGAGGCTTTCTATGGGGAATAAATAAATTTGATATTTCGTCCTTCTATTATAACAGTGAGTTTGCTGCTGACTGAGCAGAGACCAACAGTAGGTCCTATGATTCTACCCGAAGAACTAAATGACAAATTTTGATGATGCAGTTAGTGCTGTTCCATCTTACCTCTTCCTCAGGGAAAATAAATACACAGTGAAAAGCATTTTTATATTGGTGCAGCTATAGCTGCATTCATGCTAGCAATTCCATTGTAATAAAAAAAGAAAATGGGAAAAATAAGTACATTATCTTGAACCAACACTACTATTAGAAAAAGTTTCCATCTTTATGCTTCTTTTTAAGAAAATAGAGAAACATCACACTGTTAGGGGTAAACTAGAAAAGGGGTCTGTGTTCGATTTGCTATTAGTTTCCAATAGTGTTCCTAATACAAATGCGCTTCTAATTAATCTTTTCTAATTTGTATCTTTTCTTTCTTTTACTTTGTTAACTTAATTTCAAATCCAAACAGAGCAATGTGCCAAAGCAGCTCAAGCCCCAGCGCAGGTAATAGGAATCTGGGCAGCATTTTCTGTCAAGCCATGAAGGCCTGTCTGGGAATTCATATTTCAGGCAGTAAGTTTCAGGAAGACCTTCCCAAAGCAAATACCTCTCTGGCCTGTAGCTGGCATTGCCATTGAAGGGTCAGAGCCATGCAATAGCTCCAGCCTTACCAGCAGGTATCTATTCCAAACAGTTGGTTCAATGATTGTATATACTATTGTCCTTTGGAATGAGGGGAGAACTGTGACCTGACATCTTCCTCCTTACAGGTAACTTTCATTGCTGTGCACTGTGAATCACCTCCTTCCATTCACTGCTTCATGGATGTATTTACACTGCTTCATAGATACATTTAAATTGAAAACACCCATTTTTAAATACTTTTGTAGGCTTGTCAACATATTTTAGAGATATGACAATTTCTCTCTCTTGGTTTACTGAAAGGATAGGCCTTGTTATCAGCAATTATGCAAATAGAGATCAGTATGGAGAAATTTAAAACAATCCCTTTATGAGATAATACACCATTTTCACCAAGGTAAAAAAGAAAACAAAAATCTAAATTGTTTGTTTGACTGCTTTTATTTTTATTTAGATTGCTCTATAAAGTGCTGATAATATGTTCTTGTAGTATACAAATCACAAAGGAATTGTGCTTGAAAGTACAAAACCAAAGATAGTCAGGGGTTCTGGTTTTAAACTATGTTTGTAATTCTGCTTTTTAGCTTTGAAAAAAGCAAATGCCATCTTTCACCTTTACATTTTTAGGAAGGTCATATTAATATCAGTAGTTATCAAGTAAGGTTATGTAGGTTTGTGTGGTTATGTAGGTTATTAGTCAAAATTCTTTATCA
>NW_008239324.1:8909219-8911997 GCF_000691975.1 Corvus brachyrhynchos
CAGCAGGAGCACTGGGCGTGATCATTTCTGCTTGTCCTGCAGCACACACTGTGTTCCTGCCAAGGAGGTGTTTCTGTCCCTTACCTGCCCATGGATTGCGATGTGTGACTAGAGCAGCTGCAGGACACCATCTAGTGGTGCCGAGCCCGAGCTAACTCCAGACTTAATTTAACTTTCTTCGCATCTTTTTAGCTCATATTCCTTCTCAAAACCACGGCCACCACAAGTGGAAATTCTGGTGCATTCAGAGCTATCCAGAGTCTTCCCACACTGAACAATTAAGCATCACATTGATCATGCCTTAAACAATACGGCCATCGCACCCTTCCTTCTTCTGCAAAGGTACAGGAAGGTGCTTGGCAATTTTGGGGTTTGGATTATGAGTATGTATGGGTCTGGGGTATGAACACAGATATTGTGGAAAAATTCCTCACAGCATTTAGAATTCTGGGTGAAATGGAGAGTATCTAAAAGTAGGAAAAACGGTATCTAAAGGTTATTTAAAGAATCACAGAATGAACTAGGTTGGAAAAGACCTTTGAGTTCATAAAATGTTTGCTACAGGTACCAACCATAGTGAAAGAAATCTTTCATGAGATAAATAATACACAAAAAGCATTCTAGGCCTGATTAATCTCTTATACTGGTTAAAATACAAAGATTTGTTAACTAGATTTATTTAATATTTGGTATGACTAGGAAGGGAATCTAAAAAGCATTTAAGAAAATTTATTACACAAAAGCTTTTTTCTTTTTAGAGTATTATTCCTCTAGTTAGCAAAATAGGAAACTTTGGATTATAGTGGGGTTTGGAGAATTAACAATGTTTTGTTCAAAGGCCTGATAAAAGTATTCCTCACAATCCTTCCTATCAAAGTCAAAATTTTATTCCCATTGTAATATAGTTTCGCAACAACCCAACCTGAACATATACAGTCAACACCAAAATGTTGTTCAAGCCACAGAATTTTGCAGAGTAAGATCTATGACATCTGCATAGCTTGTAAGGGAGGATTTCATTATCACCTTTCATTCCTCAGCAAGGTCAGGACCTGATACAGGCAAGACACTTTGAGGAATGGTTAGGTCTGAAAAGCCCACTGATGGAAGTAACCATGTAAAAAAGATTTCTGGAAACACAACCTTCAAAGGAGAGTTGGTGGGAAGAGATTTAGAGCAGGAAAAAGAAAATAGTAGGAAAGAGATTAAGAAAAAAAAAGGGAGCTAACAAGTGACTGCTCCTACTGCATGTAGCAGTGGAAGGCAGATAATTTAGGATATGAGCTTAAAGGGAAGTTGTGCAGCACTTCAGTGGTGCAGGCAAGGAGCTTGAATTTGAAACACAGAAGAACAGGAAATTGCCAAAGGGTTTTAGAAACTCGAGACAGTGGTTTACCAGAATAATAACGTTACTAACTGACTGAAGACTTTAAAGTGGCATTTTGAGGACAGGGGATAGAAGGTTACAATAATTGAGACAAAGTGATAACCTTAGCATGGTATTTTTGCCCATAGCTTAGGAACAAAAATAAATCCACCCTACATGCATTGATTTTTGAAATTCTCTGTAATTTTTATATTTGAGATAGCATGGATTTTCTTGTCATCTTCCAAACCTTGACAAATTACTTCAGTTTTGGTATAGCACTTCTGTAATTGTTCTACTGGGCTCAGAAAAAGTCTAATTACAAATGAAAACTAATGCCTGAGGTTTGTTCTTTTTTCCTCCTTATCTTCAGCAGATTTTAGAGGTAGATTTTGTATATCTGTGTGTATGTATTATTAATATCAATTTACACTGTGTGTGTACGTATCCACTCAGCAATAGTATCAGAAGCTGGTATTATTCATTTTAAAAGGAGGTTTTAAAGTGTGCCAGCAAGTGTACTCTTGTGGCCAATAAGGCCAGTGGGATCCTGGGGTTCATTAGGAAGAGCATTGCCAGCAGGTCAGGGGGTGCCCTTCTACTCAGCCCTGCTGAGGCACATCTGGGCTACTGTGTCCAGTTCTGGGCTCCTCAGCACAAGAGAGTCATGGAGCTCCTGGAGAAGGTGCATCCAACAGAGATGATGAAGGGACTGGAGCATCTCTCTTACAAGGAAAGGCTGAGTGGGCCGGGGCTGTTCAGCCTTAAGAAGAGATGGCTGAGAGGGGCCCTCATTCCTGTCTGTCCGTGTCTGCAGGGAGGGCTCAGAGCAGGGACCAGGCTCTGCTCCGTGGTGCCCAGCAATGGGACAAGAGGAACCGGCACAAACTGATGCCCAGGAAGCTCCACCTGGACATGAGCAAGAACTTCTTTGCTCTGCAGTGCCCGAGCACTGAACAGATTGGCCAGAGGCTGTGGAGTCTCCCTCACTGGGGATATTCCAGAACTGTCTGGACACAATCCTGTGCCCTGAGCTCTGCGTAATTCTGCTTGAGCAGGGAGGTTGGACCAGGTGATCCACTATGGTCCGTTCCAACCTGACCCATCCTGTGATTCTGTAGAAAAAAAAAAAAAAAACAGTTGAAATATGTTTTTTAAATGTCCATTTGTAGTAGCCTGCGAGAAAGAGTGATGAAAGCCCATCACTGATTACGTCACCTCTAGTAGGAGGTTGGAGTTCTTGGCTCATACAGGCAGCGTTAGCTGCAAAATTTTGGAGAGGCTGAGTGGATGCCTCCGGGTACACACACATACGGTGTTCACCGAGCTGCAGCGCACCGCAGGGCGGTCGCTGTGCCGCTGCCTCTCGCTGTACGGTGCCAGAACGCGTCGCCGCGGCTGTCACGGCTCGC
>NW_008239324.1:8912877-8919684 GCF_000691975.1 Corvus brachyrhynchos
GAAACACCGCGGAGACCGCTCGGGCTTCGCAGGAGTGCTCTTAACCTCCTGTGACCCCCTGGCTGACAGGTCCCTCTGGACCAACCTGTGCTGTGGGACTCGGCCGGCCATCGCCCTATGTCCCTTAGCCTGCTGAATCTAAGAGCAGGTCTCGTTGACGTAGATTGCAGTTTCGTAGAGGAGTGAACTCGTAGCAGCAGGTGTTGGTATGGAACGCGTAACTCGCCTGTGGAAGAAGAGTTGGCGAACAGGCTTGACTGGTCAGTGTTCCTGTTCACCGCCACCAGCGGCTCCCGCGTTGTCCGGCAGATTAAAGTGTGAGCGAGCGAGGAGGGCCTTGGGTCCAAAGCAGATCAGGAGTGGCTGTGCTGAGGAGAAATAAGTTCTAGTGTAAACTGACATCTGCAGGTGTTGGACAAGCACATAATACTGTGTGTTCAACATACACTGTTCTCTGGTGCTCTGCTGAAGTAGCTCGGTTTGTTCTCAGGTGTAGGAGTGGTTCCCTTTGATTTGTTGATGTTTCCAGGAAACCTTCAGAAGAGTGCTCTGTTCCAGGCAGATAAAGTTTTTTTCACATTGCTTTAGTGTTGTGTTTGATCAAATAACTCTGTTGGTGAGAGGAGAAAAATATGACACATACTGCGATAGTGGGTAAAATGAGACATTTTTTTATGAGACTACCTAATGTAAGGAAAAGGTGTAGAAGCAAAGTACTTAAATGTTATGGTTTTGCTAGTGATAACTTCGGTTTTTTGAAGCCTTTTAGAGTGCTGATGAAGTATCAGATGACTTTACACTTGCTCTGAGTGCTGGCATATATTGTGGACATGAAGTTATGCCTGGCAGCAGGTGGTTTTTGGTCTTAATGTGGTGCTGTGGACAAGTTAAAAGGCCTTTCCAAGAAGCAGTATTTGAAGTAATGTTTCTTCACAAGTTTGTGTTTTGTCTTTGTTTAGTTGCTGTTTTACTAGAAAGAAAGCACTAGAGAAGAAGGTAGCTGTAAAAAGCACATGGGAGGAGGACAGCTTAGGAGGGTTGCTGTTAATTGCTATTCTTAAAGCAGGAGAAATTAGTGGAATGTACTACTGAGTTACACACTATCGTGCCTCCTCTGGATGAGGTACTATGAATGTTGACAGTGTGAAACGAGAGAGAGAGGGATGGCTTTGAATGTTTTTATCCTCTTTCCGTAAAATGGGGAGAGTGTATTGGGTTAGTTTGGGAAGCTGATGGATTTAGTAGTTACAGCACTGTAAGATGCTGCAGTGGTGGGTGCCTTGGGGTAGACACTGAGCCCTGCGTAAGAGTGAATGCCTAAACTGCCTAGAAATTCCACTTAATGGTATCAGGACTTAGCTCTCTGTCTGCTGCAGACGTAGTGAGAAGTAGAATAGGCAGTCTAATGTAAATTTGCTGTTACTTGGTTGTTTTTAATACCGGTTTTAATCATTTTTGTGATTAGTTATGGGTAGTAAATTGCAAGGCGAAGGTACTAGAGAGCATAAGCAATTGTGGGTAAGTTTCCTTTAGAGCTATGATTCTCCACTTAGATGTTGCATAGGAGTGAATGTGATTAAAAATAAACTCTTAAAACACTTTGAAAGGCTTCTTAAATGACCCTCTTCTCTGAGCTCAGGTTTTGCGTTCTCCACTGTAAATAGTATTTTAACAGGTGTATGAGACTGGAGGCAGTTTAACAATAAATTTAGGACAATACTATGTATGATTTATAACTGGCAAGCAACTGGATAAAAGATGTCTGTGCAAGAGAACCCCTGGAAGTTATTCTTTAACTTAACCAGACATAAAATGTTTTATTTGCTCTTAACAGCATGTAAGTAGGCACGATAATGAAAGGCCTTTCAGCAGAGCTGGAAGTGTACTGAGATACACAGCTGCTTTCTGAAAGATGGATCTGCTGACTGAACTGCATCTACCATCAGTTACCAAGCTTCTAGAAAAGTTCCCTGTTTCCCTGGGAATAGATTGGGCTGGTTTTTACCTACGTATGTCATACTTTGTCCTGCTGACTCCTGTTCTCCTATCTCTGGTTCCGGGATAATGCAGCTTGTATTACCTAGTCATAAAAAACAGCAGCCCAAAACAAACAAAATACTCCTGCCCCAATCCCATAATCACTCCAGATTCCAGCTAATTGTCTTCCAACCTGTACCTCAACTTCCAGCACTTTTCCCTCTTGTCAGAGCCCAAGCACTCAGGTGCTCTTTGTGCGTCAGTTCCTCTGCCCTCTGGTTACACCAGAGTTTTCCCAAGGAAATGTCTCGTACCTTCCTGGCCCAGTCTTCCTGTCTTACTTAGTCTGGCTGGTTTGATGGAAAAGGCCTGTGGCACAGCCCTCTGGCATGACTCTGCTTTCCAGACAAGAGATGGGGAAAAGTGAAAACATCTCCCTGCTTTCACAGGGCAGTAGCTGCGCTTTGACTTTCTCTCTTCAGTGGCTCAGAATGATGTGAGACTGGCTGCTGAAGAGGAAAAGTACCTGGAGGAACCTGTTGCGTATAGGAATGTTTGAGATGATTCTGAGTGGGGAAATTAATTATTTTTCATCCCTTTTCTGAAAGGTTCTTGCATTTTTTTGAATGCATGGCTGCTGCATAGCTTAGAAGACTATGATTTGTTATTAATGTTTCTTTTAAATATTTAGCATTCCTAGACTTACTGAGGATAAATTGTCTGCATTTTGTGTTTTTTGGTTTTTTTTTTTTTTTTTTCCTTTTAAAAAGATTGGCATTTATTTTAATTTTAGGAAGATTTTGGTCATCATCTTTCCATTTTCTCTATAAACTTATCAATGGTGAACAGATGCTGCTGTCCTTACTGTAGTAAAAATGTAGTGTTGACCACAGTAGAAACCTGTGCCACTGGCTCTGTCTCTCTCACATCCCATTAATTTTCTTCATCAATGTTGTGCAACTTTCTATTAAAAAAACTGTGTAAAGTGCCTCAAAACCTTAGGTGATGGAGCCAAAAATGGGAGGGTGAAATGAGGAAGGAAAGTAGGAGAACTGGAGAGGAGAAAAGAGTGGAGGCAATAGGGTGTGCCAGACAAGAGGTGCTATAGACCAGAGTTCTTCAACCAGCGATAGCAAGACTTAAAAAAAAAAAAGAGGAGAGCGAGGACATACACAGTAGATGACACTGAAACACCAAATACTGCTGAAGTCCTTGTTATTGAGCTGCTGATCTAAAGAGCACTAAGCCTTAGTGCTCATGATGAAACCATTAAATAAGCTACAGAGAAGCTTCTGTGTTCTATGGCTTTGTCTGTTCCTGGTGGTGTTCCAATGCAGATGAAAACAAAATGACACATGATGTGAACTCAATGAAAGGATCATCTCTGTTACCAGGAATGACAGAATTTCTCAAACTGGGACACTTCAGAAGTGTGCAAAGTCAACAGTGTCTGCAAGGGACAGCACTTAGCAGGGTCCTAGTTCTGTCTGGTGCTGGTCTGAAATGGGGAGGTGATAACTTTAATATTTGCTTGTGTAGAGGGTCTTCCTTAACTCTGTTGAGCCAAGAGATGATCCTTTTTTTCTTCTCATTGACAAAATGAGCATGGAATGCAGAATGTAGTCTTTTTCTAGCAGAAAGAAGACAGAGATTCACATGGAAAAATAGACATATGTTATTCTTCTGGAGCATATAATAGAGCTTTGGCATTTTTAAATCTTTTTGGTCTTGCCTACGTGAAGTTATCTTCTGAAGTTACAGAAATGTAATGCTGGCTGCAGAATTAGATCTGAATCCTATTTATATACTGAGTCCTGTTTATCTGTTAAAATGCATGTTCATTCTGTGTACTTTTAGGGTATAAATCCGAAGGGCCTGAGGACACACTGAAGACACAGAAAAGTTGCAGGCCTTTATTTGGAATACACGTTATGAACCCTTTCTGGAGCATGTCTACAGGTTCTGTACGCAAGGTATTTAATGAATGGATGCCAGAAAGTGTTGTCATGCTTGGGAGGGGTGGTAGCAGTGCTGGGAAAAAAGCCATCAGGTGATCTGCAAATAGTGTTTTACTGTGTCTTTATCCTGAGGGTTGTGATCACCTTCAGTGAAAGTGTAAACTGGCTTTGAGCTGTGCTAACTGGAATGTACCTGTGCATAGAGTCTACTCCAGAATTTGTTGGCTTTTCTTATATGAAGCATCTTTAAATAGGAAATGTGAAACAAATGTGTTCAGGTGGTTGAAGCACTTTTTTGTTAGGACATTTTAGTGACTTATATAGAGCTTAGCCAGGTGCAATGAGCTTTGACAGAACTGTACCTCCATAGTGCTGTTGCTACAACTTGAGGTTGTAGCAGTAATAAAAGCGTGGGAGTTCTAGGGTTAATCACTTCTCAGGTGTTCAGTACTAGGGCAAATTATGTAACTTTAATCATGAGGCATTGTTACTAGTCTGGGTCTTGGGCACTTCAAAACACTGTAGCTTAAATCGTGCCTTTAGTCACCACACGTAGCCTAAGCACAAGTCTGTAGCCTGCAGGTTTATCTTTGCAATCTCTAGAATGATTCTGGGGTCTGTGTGTAGTACAGTGTTTGCTGGCAGTGGGTTGGTTTTTTTTTTTTCTTCTAAGAAAAGATAGCAAAGGCATAAAAGGGTTCCTATGGTAAAACTATTTAAACTTGATACCACTGCCAAGTGGTGATTTTCACTGTGGGGGTGAGCTATAGGATCAGTTCCAAGTGGAATATTGATGTCTTAAGCACAGGCAGAAAGTGAAATAAGTGAAACTTGGGGTTTTTATCTCAATTTTACTACACCACTTCTAAAGAGTCTTTGAAGTCTACAGTGTAAGGATGCTTGTTGGTAGAAATGATTTATCTTGATGCACTGTGTGCTAGAAATAGATTGACTTGTAAGCTGATGTTGTATACTGTCTGGTTTCAGGTTCTAAATAAATGTAAGCCTCCTTAAGCATTTGTCCTAATCTGCAGATTTCCTATTCAGCATTGAATACTTTTGTACTTGTAGGTTGAGTTTAATTGAACAAAAGTCTATTTAAAAACAAAAAGGCAAGAGACCCCTCCCATGCCCTCCCCCAAGCAGTGGAACACCAAAACCCAAGATATGTTTCATTGCCCTAACTTGTAATTGGCATAATTTGGGTTTAAACCTGTGTTAAAATATGTTCATATGTTAAATGTTTCTGAAATGTGGCCTGTGATCTCATGGCTTCTCCTCTGATTTGACAGAGAGCTGACACTGAAGAGAAAACTTTGAGTGGAGAGCTGCGAACCAGTCCCCTGCGAGCCTCTGCAAAGAAACAGTTGCCTTCTATCCCAAAGAATGCTGTGCCAATAACCAAGCCTGCTTCACCTGCCACCTCCTCCCAGTCCACAAATGGAACACATGCTTCTTATGGGCCATTTTACTTGGAGTATTCGCTTCTTGCAGAATTGTAGGTGTTCACTTTTTTATCTTCTTTAGTCACTGGGCTTACGCTTCAGTTAGGAAAAAACACTGCAGGGGCCTAGTTCTTGCGTGGTGTCTCTGCCATAGCCCTTGATGGTGGTAAAACATTGTCTGCAAAGTTCTTTCTCTGGAGCAGCAATCTCAGTCCCTTGAGACAGAAAGGGAAAAGAAAGTGTGATGAGATTTTAAGGGGCATTTTTAGATGTCATTCTCTGAATTATTAAATTTCTTAATCTTGAAGTAAACACACTGTGAATTTAGGTATCCTGACCAGTTATCCTAATGGCTTTTTGGTCAGAAATACCAAATAATTGAAACAAGTATTAAAATAGAAGCAAGCAGATGTTGAGTGGGAAGATGCTCATGAATATATGGTGCTATCTAATGGAGTTAGGATGTGGGAGCTTCCTTCAGTTGTCACATGAAACGCTAGAACACCACCTGATACAGTTGATCAAGTGGATGTTGGAAAGACTATATTCATTTCTGTGATATTTAACATGAAACTTAGGAGGGAGGAGTTGCATTTGACCCAGTCTGGTGATTTGTTGGAGCATAAAAATCTCTGTCCTCAAAACTTTCTAGTTATATAACTGGTTAGTGCGACAAAGCTGAAGGGACTTCCTCTGTAATAGACGTGCTGGATTCCCAAGTATGTAGTGCCTTTTGGAATGAAATCCCTGGAGTCCTTATGCAACGGAGTCTCAGTTTGTGTATTTAACTGTTAAATTGAAAGTGAGAACTCTCAAAACATTTATCTCTTTCTCAGGGAATTAACCCTGAGTTTTTGATTCAAGAAAGATGTTTTTCTTCTGAGTAAATATATTGGTACTATAATACAAATTCATTATTAGGGAACTAATAACCAATATTAGGGAAACTGTAAGCAGGGAACTGTGTTAATGTTTTGCTTTATAATTGTTGTTTATTTGTGTGAGCATGTAGAATTCAGTTTAATGGACCCATATACCAAGTAACTGGAAAACCTGTGAAGTAAATAATTAGGTTTTTGGTTTGTTTTCGCCATTGCCAGAGTAATTTCAGCTTGACCTGCAGCACGGTGTCATCTAAAACTGAAAAGCTACTTGTTTAAATTTGAGGTTGAAGTTTGGTCACATTTCAGCAGCAACTATAATTGACTGTGAATCTGTGTTCAAAATTACTTAACTGGATTTTTTTTTTTCTTCCTTACTTTGAAACTGGGGATTCAGTCGAAAATTGTAAATTTCTGTACTGACATACATTAAATGCTGAGTTTACTGAGGGAAGAGTTTATTTCTGCTTCTCTATTTAGTTCTATCAAGAGGAATAGTGTTTTCTGTTAGTAAATCTTTAAGTGGAGTGCTGCAAAAAGCAGGAG
>NW_008239324.1:8919702-8931319 GCF_000691975.1 Corvus brachyrhynchos
ACTTTATTTGTCACCTCCTTCAGTGAGCAGCCTTGGGAATTGAGAGTACGTTTGTGGAGGAAGGCCCTGTTGGGCTGTGGGTGGTACATTCTGGGTTTGCTGTGTCAGTGTAGTTGTGGAGCTCTCTGAATGCTGACTCTGATTGCAGTACCTTGGTTGTGAAGCAGAAGTTGCCAGGTGTCTACGTGCAGCCCTCGTACCGATCAGCATTAAGTAAGCTTAAACTCAACTTTTAAATTTTTTTATATACATGTATTTTGAAATTCTTTCACTCAAGCAAACTTTCTCACTTGCAGTGTGGTTTGGTGTAATATTCATAAGAAATGGGCTCTACCAGGATGGTGTATTTAAGTTCACTGTCTATATTCCTGATAATTACCCAGATGGAGACTGCCCGGTAAGTGGCTGTGCCTTGTTTGTTTGTTTTTTTTTTTTTTTCTTTCCTGGTGGTATAAGTGTGGCTTTTTGTTAAAGCTGATACACCAATTAGCTTCTTTTTTCCTTGAACTCATTTTGTTCACTTGGCTGGGCTCATTTGCAATGTCTTGTACACATTTGCAAACTGCTGTGGAGGAATTACATTACTCTGATTACTGAGACTGGTGTGAAGTGAACTTCCTGAGGTCAGATGCATTAGTGTTAAGTAATCAAACAGTTCTTTCCCTCCACTCTTGATTAAAAAAAAACAGGAAGTTAACACTGAAACACTTACAGAGGTATCAGAATTCTGAGTCGTGATACAATGGAATGTAAAATCCAGACACCTGTGCTGTGCTTGCTGTAATACTGCAGGATTTCTCAATTGTCTCTTCTAAATTACATTGAAACAAAGAACTAAAAATTTGAGGAGAACGTGGTGAAGCAAAGGGAAAAGGAGATAGGCAGTATGGTGTTATCTTCCATCTCTGTTTTCTCTTTTTCTCTTTAGTGAAAAGTTTCCAAGTTATTAGACTAGTTTAAAAAAATATTTTGTGGCAGTCTGACTCTTCAGAGCAGAGCAGCTCACCCTCTTGGCCAAACTTCTTTAAAAGGAAGATTCGAGGGCAGGTGCACACAACTGCTGTGTTGGGTAGCTGCCTGCTTGGTGTCAAGTTTTATGTAAAGCTATCATTTTTAAAAGAACAGGACTAGTAGGAAACAGTGCCTTTTAAAGGTTAGACTTTAGTATCTGTCAGCCAGCCAACATTCTTTTGCTAGAAGAGGGCTTTAGAACATTCCTCTTGAAACTTAAGTTTTCTTTTGGAAGAATGTGTGAACACTGGAGGAAATGAGCTGTACAGAGGCAAAGACACTAGGGTATCACTGCACAGTTTACTTAAAAGTGAGTAGGATAAAAAAGGTATCAATTGTAGCTCAAGTATGTAAAAAGCTTTCAGTCACAAATAGCTAAACCAGAAAAACTCCTTTAATCTGATCTTATCTGATATTATTACCTGTGTTGGCACTAGTGCCTGTGCAGTTAACTGGATTAGTTTCCTGATTTGGTGATAACATGTGAGAGAGGACAAGACCCTGCATGTTACACAGGTGTGTTGGGTTACAGTTTCACAGCTGGTAGAAATCACTTGCAGTTACTTTCTTTTAATACAGTGACAACTGATTAGTATTTGGCAGGAAGATTTGACTGACCATCACCCAGTGGTGTTGGCATTAGGATTGAAGATGTCATCATGATTTTTTTTTTTTTCTAATGCAGCGCTTGGTTTTTGACCTGCCTGTCTTCCACCCTCTAGTGGACCCTTTATCTGGTGAACTGGATGTGAAAAGAGCATTTGCAAAATGGAGGTTAGTGCTGACAAATTGATGTATAATTTATAAAGTTTGTTCTATTCTTCATTGTGCTTTTTTTTTTTTTTTTTTTTAGGCGAAATCATAAGCACATATGGCAGGTGTTAATGTATGCTCGCAGAGTCTTCTACAAGATTGATACAACCAGTCCTCTGAACCCCGAGGCTGCAGTGCTGTGAGTATCTTCCATGTGTATAGGCATGGCCTCTTAAGAGGTTTTGGCATAGATTTGCAAAAACAAGAGGTCTGTAAAATTGTCTACTCATGGTCTCTGCCTCCAGGCTTGGTTGCGTTAGGAGCTCGAGTTGGGGCTTTGCTGAGTCTGTCTGTGCTTCTAGAGCAAACGCATGGCTCCTTGCAATTACTTAACACGACTTACTTCTGTCTTGCAGGTATGAAAAGGATGTTCAGCTGTTCAAAAGTAAAGTGGTAGACAGTGTCAAACTATGCAGTAGTCATTTATTTGATCAGCCCAAAATAGAGGACCCCTATGCAATCATGTGAGTACTCTGAGCAAGTTCACCCTGTCCTAATGTTTTGAGAGCAAATTTTGGTGTAGTTGCTGATGGCAGCCTTTCTCTGTCAGGCTAACTGACCTGCTTTTTCTTTAGAAAAATCTGAAAACAATAACCAAACAAGCCTCAGAACAAGCAAAAAGCCCTGAAGCGCCCACCTCCTTCAAGCAGAAATGCCCATTAATTAATGTTGCTTTCTGTCTTTTCAGAACTCAGTTTGCATGACTGTAGCTTTGGTTTTCTAAAGCTTGCCTGCATGGGGGATGGAGCAGTCAGCTTCATGGTGAATGAGAGTAGTTTTTCATGTCACATGTTCTGAATTTCCAGTTCTCAGTATGAACAGAAATGAAAACCTAAACATTTAGTGTTGAAAAGATCCATGACAATATGAATTTAGTTCTTAACTGTGTGTTTTAACACTGAATACTCACTTAAAATTTACTTAAAATTCAACAAAATAAGCAAAGTAAAATCACTGCTTTCTGCTCTGTCTGTGCTGTAGTTTGCAAAAATGCCAAGTAAGAATTAACTATACTTTTTCCATAGTTTTTCTCCGTGGAATCCAGCTATACATGATGAAGCTAGAGAGAAGATGTTGACTCAGAAGGTACTTGCAAAGTTCACATTCTCACTCTAGGAAGGGTTTATTGCCTGATACAGGAAGAAAGATTCTCTGTCTCTGTGTGCTAGAGAGACCTTTTTCCACCCCTCTTTTGGCTCAGCAGGAATGCTGAACTGCTGTGATCTCCTAACGAAGCAGTTATGTCACTGTTCTAACTTCAGAGTGTTAAGCAATTAGTCACTTAGCCAGAAAGCTTCATTAGTACAGTTCTTGGCACACAGCAGATTTTTTTTTGTTTGTTTATGGATGGAAGGGACAAAGAGATTCACTGGCTGCCTGTTAGGTTGTTCTGCACTTGTCATGGCTGTTACCATTTCTGCATTACCTGACAGTCTCCAGCTTCTTGGGTTTCTTCTGTTGAGAGTCTTTCATTACTGAATCAAAGCTTCAGCACTTTCTTCTCCTTGCAAAGTTTCTGAAGCAGCACAAGCACAGTCTCTTACTTCTCTGATGCTGTTGATTTCTAATGAGACATCAGCTCACCAAAAGGTGCTGAGAGTTCCTTCCATCACAGAGTGCTCTTACTGACAGAGCAAGAACGTGTTGGCTCATAGAGCTTTCACCTGATGGGGTGATGGGATGTGATTTGGGGTGGGAGCTGTTCATGGTTTGTTTTGTTTTCTTATTTTAATTACTGCTTTGCACTTGACAAGAGCTGCCACACAGCAATTCTGGGTCTGTGCTGAGTGGCCTGACAAGTCAATCCACTTGTAGTACAAAGGGATTCTGAAACAGTGGTTGCTGTCTTAGCTGGACTGACAAGGAAATGCACTCTGAATGTTTTAGTTACTGACTTGGGCTAAAGCTGTGCTGTCGATTGCTGGGGTTTTGTGTAACGAAAAATTATTTTTTTGTCAGTTCAAACTTGTCTTCCACACTGCAAGGTTTATCTCATGTTCTTGCATGTCTTCTGGCATGAATGAGGTTTTAAAATTTATCTTAATACAATACACTGCCTGAGCTCAATGTGGCAGTGCACCCAACTGCCAGTCTCATTACAGCCTTGGAACACACAGGAAAATATTTTGGTCAGATTGACTTCTTGATGTTCTTACAAAACTTAAGAAATACTTTTGACACTTCTTTTCTTCCTCCCTTTCTCCTTCATTCTTCATCTCCTTCTTTCTTACCCTTTAAATCAAAGAGAAATAATAGGTCAGGGTGCCTGAAATGGAAAGGGTCTGATGTTGTCTCAGAGACTGATAGCAAACTGACTTTTCTTTTGTCCTCTTTTCTTAGAGAGATGCATGTTGATTTCTTTTTAGGTGAAAACGAACATCTTCAGTAATTATTGCATCCATGGTACTTAGTTGCTCCTGTCATGTGTTGATAGGAATGTCCCAGCTTCTGTGCCATAGGAGATTTGTCCCAAAATTCCAGTGTAGCTGAGAACATTCCCTGTAAAAACAAGTTCCCAAACCTTCCTACAGCCCTGGATCCTCTTTATTACCTCTGTGATTCCTATTCCTTGGGAAACAGCTAGGCCATTCTGGAGCTGCAGCCCAGGAAGGGCAGTGATGTCCCAGTTCCCTTCTGAGCACGTGGCTTTTCCAGGGTGTGGTTCCTGTGTGCGGCATGGGAGAGGCAGCTGCCACTGCCAGGCTCAGGCTTAACTCCATCCCTCTTGTTTGTTGTTGTCCAACGTGTTACGGCAGGTCTGTCACACAGCGTCACCTTTGGCACAAAGCGTGGGCAAGGGCAGCAGTGCAGCTTCTCTTTTCTTGCTGCCGTAATTTACTTTGTCAAGCAAAAGACTTTTCATGGTGCAACCAAGTCTGCTCATGCAGTTATCATTTTCTAGAGCTCAACACACCATTCCAGGTTTGATGTCGTTGTCTTACGCTTCCTGGTATTAAAAAAATCCTGCCAGCTCTTTTGCTGCTTTGGCCAGCTAGAGTAATGTCTAATTTACTGATCTCTTTAACTACTTTGAATCTACAGATGCTCCAAGTTGTATCTTTGTTCTTCAATTTGAAGTGATTTTTTTTTTTTTTTTTTTTTTGGTCTTCTAAATTGCAATAGGCAGTTAAAATGTTGGGTGCACTGTTGGGTAATAGTTACTGTTCAAGCATTTAACTGTGACAAATGCCCAGGGAAAGGAAGGACCATCCTTGGAAAGCATTAGGAAACTCCCAGGTTTAGCAAAGGCATTAATTGCTACTTTTGCACATTAATTTGGGTTCCCAGCCACCTGTGGGGTGTAGTGGTCCTCCCCAGCATGCCCTGCATCACCAGGCAGAACTACAGGTGCAGTGTAGGGGGAGTGTTTGGATTGACACTTCTTTCTGTAGAGCCAAGAAATGTGGTGAAGAGCAGTGCAGTGATGCTGGGCTGGGGCCTACAAGCAGAAGGAGTATCCTTGAGTCTTTATGGTGGCACAGGGCAGCTGTACCCAAGTAAAGTCCTTAAAACTCCTGTGTTGTCAGGGTAGTTCTGCAGATGCCACACACATTCCCAGAAATGAAACCAGTGGCCATCTTGCTGTTCCTCTTTGAGGAGAGGAAATGGTGCAAGCCTCTTTTTTGCATATTTGCTAAAGGTAAAATGAATGGAGGGGGAGTTGAGAGGGTTTGGGTATCTAAAAATTGTAACTTTAACTTTGTTCTCCCCAGAAGAAGCCAGAAGATCAGCACTGCAAAAGCATGCATGTCTCTGGCCTGTCCTGGGTGAAGCCTGGCTCAGTCCAGCCCTTCAGCAAAGAAGAGAAGACGATGCCCACTTAAGCTGTCCTGGACACTGGTGCACAAAACACTTTCTGGGGGTGGAGGGAATGTAACGGAGGGAGAAACAGCAAAGCAGCAGTTTCCTTCTTGACTACAGATTAGTAAAACCTGAATGGTAGCAGTGACTCCAGTAAACCCGTTCAATGGATTACTGACTCTTAATGTTTTACATATGCATTAGGTTTTAAAGGCTTGCCTGGAGTTTGGAAGTCTCTCTTGAACACTACAGTACTTCTACCTGAAGACTGTCTAGGGTGGGTAATTCCTCAGGGCTCTGAAATGCCTGGAGGTTTTGGGTTGGTTTTTAAGCTTTTATTTTTTCCCTCCAGGAATAGCAATTTTTTTAAAAAAATCTTAAATTACTGGCAGAAATATTAGTATTGGAAATACGATGCCAGAGTTAAGCTGTGTTCATGTAAACTAATATAGCAGAGTTAAACACTATATTTAATGGTTTTAAATACTTTTGGTTTCTATTGTAAATATGTTAGGATTTGAAACTGTAAATAGACGGTTCATTGACTCCATTTAGCACTTTCCAGAAGTAAAGCTGGGGATGATGTATGATGTATTATTGATTTGTAAATGGATACTGTCACTAAAGCGCACATTAGTCTGACAGGGTGAAAGTAGAATGTCAGGCTTGTTAGACTTTTAGTACTGAAACACTAAAATCAAAGCTTTTAATGGTGGTCTCTTGAGCTAATAAATTCTTAGAGGGTTTTAGATTCCCTAGGTGTCTAGGGGATTTCTTAGGGTAGCTTGACTAATGTGTGTTAATAGTGACATCTTAAAATAAAAAGAAACCATGCTCTAGCTTTTGTCCTTGTTAGTCTGTGCTGTGGATGTTTAGTGAAGAGTGGGAGCACCTGGCTACATGGGTACTTGTCTGCACAGGTGTTTGGGATGTTCATGGGATGCCAGGAGCAGCCCTGTACATAAGAGACTTGTGTTCCACACACAGGAAAACCTCTCCAAAACACAAGTGAACTTGGGAGAGACTCTTATAATTTTCACATGAGTTTTCCTAATGCCACAGCCTGGTGTGATGCCTCTTCTTGCCTCCTGCGGTTGTCCTATCAAAATCTGTGGTGTTAACCCCTTGGAGCTGGGCTGCTGTTCATTTGGCTCCCCTTGCCTGTACTGGTGGATTAGTGCCAACCCAGCTGCCTTGGAACAGCCTGTAGTGACTCATGTGAACATGAGGTGGTATTTCAGGAGGTGTGATGTGGGGTTTGTGTTGAGTTTGTGTTTTTATCTGGCAGGCTAAATTCACTTGTCGTTAACAACCTTTCACTGTTCTGTTTGAGAACAACTGCTTGGCTTCTAAGGAAATAGACGAAGACTTCCCCAGTAGTGTCATACACTCAGTAACAGGAAAATGAGATGGCTCTGTGGCGCTTGCCTCAGTCAGTGTTCTGAGTGGCATTCATGCCCCATTAGCCTTGGTATTCTGGATGCCCAGCATGTAATGAGCAATTGGAAGTGCCTTGGAATTGTCGTGTGCCTGATCTGAGTTTGCAGTAGAGGACAGGAACGGAGGAAATGATCCGAAGGTGAGTTTGTATTGCCTGGAAAAGCAGTGGTGTTTGCCTTTCAAGGAAAGGACGGGGGAAGAGTTTGAGGGTATATGTAGTGTCCTGGAGTGTTGCCACAAAAATACTGTAAAATGAGTTCTGTTGCTGCTGTTGCTCTCTAACTTTTTGGGAAGGCTGAAACTGAAATTTAAATGCTTCAGATTTATCATGGGCAAGGTTTTAGTTAGAGGACTCCTGGTGCGAAGCAGACGATGGGCCTGGCCTTGTGCTGAGCGCATGAACTGCTTGGGCAGGGGCAGCCTGGAGCTAAACCAGGCTCTGACAGTTCCTCTTTACTCAGTTTTATGATCATTCAGAAGCCTCTAATACATCACTGACTTGCACATTTCCTAAGTCAGGCGAAGGATGTGTGTAGAAGTGAAATCCTCCTAATCTTGGGCCGCTCTTTGGTGTTGGCTGCAGCACAGCTCCAGCTGCCAGTGCTGCTGGTGGCCAGGAACAATGTCCAGAAGGAATGACAGGATAATGCTGTGAAAGTGATGGTTATTGGAGGAAGTTTTGTTCTTCTGTGAGCTGTCACAGACCCCTGCAAGGCTGGTCACTAGGTTGGATTGCTCCAAGCTAAATCCAGCTAACAGCAGTTTGTTTAAGAATAATTTTATTGCTTTAGAGAATGTAGAATTTTAGTTTAGAATGAATAATCTGAAAAATTACTCTTTTTATTAGACTGGGAGAGAGAATGCTGTGTATTTCTGTAGTCATATTTGTGTACAAGAAGCTGTTCCAGGAGCAAGGTAGGTGAATGAGTACTGAAACAGTGCCATGGAAATCAAATCCTTTTCTCCTGGATTGTGCTGTTTTTCCTAGAACAGGTACCTAATTTGATGAAAGACTAAGGTCTGGCCAATACTTTGAGAAGGGGATGTTTCTGAATATCATCTTTGAAATTCTGAATTCTCTAAAGAACATTTCCCAGAGATCTGCAAGTTACACCAGTGGAGTCTCCTGCTGAGGTTGCAGTTGGATTTCAACCAAACCTAAGTAATGGAAGAAATTATTTGAAGCCGCTTCAGTTGTTTTTTTTTTTTCTTTTAATATCAAGTTTGCATGCCTTTTTTATTTTCTTTTGGAACACCTCTGTTGAAGTATTTTTTTGTTGATTTTTTTCTTTTTGAAGCAAATGCTAAAAAACTATAAACTGCAACTTGTATCTTTATTGTTATTTACAGCTGATACTAACTTAGCAACGGTTTCAGAAATGGACAGAAATAGCAGTGGATGAAATAGTATCAGGGCCCCTAGGTAAAAATGCAGGAGAAAACCAGTGCAGCCTTAGCTGTACAAATACAGCACTGGCCAGTAGTGGTCAAAGCTGTTCTTAACTGCTTAAGAATGTTTAGAAATTTCCCTCAGTTGAAGTGGGAGTGCACAGTGCATATGAAATAAAGTTTTGGGTGTGTGAGATGTTGTGTTAAAAGCTCCTGCAGGGAAGGCAAAGCAGATCGTTCGTTCTGGAGCCCTCCTGTTGTGCAGTGAGACAGCCACCCTCCTCCTCCTCTGCCAAGGGAGCTGGGGCATTCCCTGGCACTGGTGTCCCTGTCAGGCCCTGCCTGGTGCCTTCTAATGGAGCAGCAGGAAGGGACACGCTTGGAACAACCACAGTGACTAAACCAGGGCAGGAGTAAATCCTTTCCCTAAGACATGTGTTTATTTATTTCTAAACCCTTAATTGCAGTCCTTGTTGCAGACTTTTTAGCTTTGCACATACAATACTTTTTCACACAAGAACATAAAACTGTAAGTTTACAAAGTCTTTATTGAAAAATACAATTGCAGTATCTTCATACAAAGTGAAGTAAATGGAACATAGTAACAACAAGAATTGTCTGACACTTCCATAAATATTTTTACAGAAACATCTACACAACTTCTGGACTTCAGCTTTTTGTTATGCAGGTAAGAAAAACCATGTTTTTATTTTACTTTAGCTGAATTTGCAGTGGAATTAAGTCTTAAATTTTCCTATTATTTGGAAGGGCAGGAATGACTGAAAACAGGGCTTTTAGCTTTTCCTTAGAAAGCCTTGTGGAACCTGAGTGTGCCACATTTTACATGAAGAATACCCCCTCCCCAGCAGAGGACTGGCATCCTGTACTGTGGGAGAGGGTTGATGCTTTCCTAACAAGTCTGGTATTTTGGAACTATTTTAAATGCAAACAAGTGGTAAGTGTAATATGCACCACCTCGTGATCCTGTTAGTAGGGGAGGGATTTCTCATAGGCAGCCTCATTTAGGCCATTTAAAAAACCCAAAGCAAAACATAAAACCAAATGCCCAAGCCCTGTCCTTTAAACACAAAATATCTAAGTATATGTTTTAGGAGATGGGCACCACCTTTCTGCTGCTGAGGGCACAAGGGCTATAGTGCCCGACTATCAAGAAAAGCACAACAAAGCATATAAAATTCCTTGAAGAAAGTACACATCCCTGGCTTCTTGCATTCATTGTTGCATATACATCAAGTTACAATGAATTCTGAATGCCGTTTGCTGACAAGAGGAGCAGTGGGATGTCAGATTGAAATAAATACAAAAGTCAAATTGTTTCAGTACAGAAAGACAGCTGAAGTCGGCCTTTGCAAAAAATATTCACATTTAGAAAGTGCCATTGCAAATATACAGCAAAACTCACCTGCCTTAAACATGATGCTCCACAGCCCCAGCCCAGGTGTCACCTTGGGAACACAAGTTCACTTTCAAAGACTGCACAGCTCAAACCAATCAACATAATCACCTCCCTTGGGACAGCAGCAAAAGGCCACACAGTAAAGCTTACCACTGATGGTTCTCATGGAAGGGCACATGGAATATCCTGAATAGGGACAGAGTCCATCCATCCAGCTTCCATCAGGGCTCAAACCACTTACTCCCCTTGTCCCTTTCCAAGCAAAATGGGACTGTGTAAGAATGTTACTCCTAAGCTGTTAGTTTGTGGAGGGGGTTAGTGAGGAACCCCAACACTGGTGGCTGTGGGTACCTTGGTGCAGGGCTCTGTGCTGAGGCACCTGGACCTGTCTGGCCACAGCTGACAGGTGAGGCACCATGAACACGGGCTGAGGGCACTGACTAGAGCAAAGCAAAGCTGTAAATACCTGCTGCAAGGTCCACAGCTGTGAGAGGGGTGTGTTCTCCAGGCAAGGCTGGAAAGGGGTCACTTGCCTTGTGAAGAGCTTAAGCAGGGCCTGGGGTTGTGTAGAGGGTCTGAGGAGGATCCTCCCTGTCCCCAGTGCTGTCTCCCCTCATGCCCTGGTCCAGGCTTGACACAGTCAGGGAGGGAAGAGCTGTGCAGGCTCAGTGAGACCCTCGGTCATTTGCTACATCCTGGAGTCGTCTTAACAGAGCTGTGTGATTCTCCTGGCAGATTCGCTTGGCTGGGGCTTCAGTTCCATCCTCCAAGAGGATGCCTCTCTTCTTCGTGGGCGTTTCTCCAGTTCGAACCATGCTGTTAATTTCCTTTAGCCTCTGGAGGAGGGAGGAAGGGGGCAAAAGAAGGATTAGCTCTCACTGTATTTAGTGACCGCCCCAATATGATGTGAACTGTTTTTAGATGCATTACAGTGGGACTGCACAGGCTTTTCTTGTGGAAATCTGTACTGTACCAAGGTACTTCATCACTCTGCTGGTCTTTCCCTTACTAGAGTACACAAAGTCTTACTCAAACTCAAGGGAGTTTGTTGTGTCTCTGCATGCAGAGCTCAAAGGCCCATCCAGCCCTACAGCTGTGACAGCTGCACTGGCAGTTTGATGAGCCTTAAGTGACGATGTGTGTGTTGGACAAGGTAAACAAAAGGTCGTGTTGTAGGGTCTGCTCTAATTTCACTACCAAGAACAAGAAACAGGGTTAAGGAATTAGAGAATCAAACTGAAAACCTTTAGTCTCACCTTCGAAGGGCTGCTGCTGAAGTAGTAGAATATTTTCTCTTGGGGAGAGAGGGCAGACTCGTTCCTGTGTGGCGAGATGTACACGGGGTGGTGCTGGGAGAGCTGCACTCTGCGGGGGGAGCCGAGGCGCACGAACGGGTACGGCGAGAGTGGGGGGGAGTCTGTCTGCGAGGAGAGAAGAGGTGCTCAGCAGCTGCAGCCTGAGCTCAGGGCTTGCTCTTCCACGGATATGAGACCATACAGATGTACAACAAATTCAAGTTTTGTTGCGTTATTAGGGCAGATTAGTATTTTTTAATTTAAGGGGACTCCACTGCATAGTAAGTAGAAAAAGCTTTGTTTACCAAGGAAAAGCACAGAATGTAACTTACTGCGCTTGAAGTGTACTTGAGGGCAAAGTCCTTGATCTGCTCGATGTAGATGTTGTTGTAGAACTGGATGAGGTCCCCCCGCTCCTCCTCCTCAGTGTCGCTGTTGGGGCCGGGGAGGC
>NW_008239324.1:8931725-8948692 GCF_000691975.1 Corvus brachyrhynchos
CCACACTGCTCAGGCACTGCCAGCCCTGCAGGCCCAGACACTCCCCTGCACACACACAGCCAGCCACCCTTGGGAAACAGGGACCGGAACCTGCTGCCACCAAAAGTGCTGCCCGTTTTGATCCCTGAGCGTTTTCCCGTACATAAAAGCTTTGTTGATGTCTGACTTCTTACTGGATAAACTGCAAGGGATTTTCCCTAGGAGCTGAGTTGCATGACAATATAAAAAGAGCTGAAACTCCATTTTACAGCATTTGTGTTATACTTCTAGCTCTTCCTTGTTGCCACCTGTCACCTTTTCAAGTAAAGAATGGTAGTTTTTTCTGTTAGTAGGAGAAATACTTGGCTTGGTCATACTTCATACTAATTTAATGTGGAAAGTTGCAAAATATATGTATTTTTTCCCTTCCCTCCCTGCCACCTCCCTGTGACAGAAAATATTAATACCTACAGCTTCTACCATCATCTGTTAAATATCTTGGAAACTGCTGGTAGGAATACACAGCATCACTTCTTCAGTTTCCTTTATACAAGTTAATTCAAGGAAAATGTGTCAGTTCACACAGCAAGAGAAGGATCTTCAGAGCTGTCAGCTATACTGAAATCAATGCTGTGGTGGTGGTCCTATCTCTGCAGACAGACAGTGCTACAAAAGAAATGCTGCAGCTCTGTGGTTGTGATAAGAGTAACTGTGAACCTGGGCTAGCCCAGATTTCCTCATTCTGCAAATTCAGAGTTCAGACCAGCACAGCAAATTCCCAAGGTAAGTGCATGTGGGGAGAGATTTGAAACTGTCCAGAGTGGGTGCAATAAAAACCTTAAGTTAGAGCAACTCTTAAATGTTATCAATGTATTTTTAACTGTGTCTAAGTTTATCAAAGGAGGAACTGTTTAGGGTGGGACAACACAAAATCCGACTCTTACTTTACGCACGGTTTTGGAAATTGAATTAAACCCAAACACCTGGCATTTGTCATCACTCACTTCTTTCTTTGTTCCTGTCTTTGCTCCTGTCCGTAGGTGAGTTCTGCTGGCTGCTGCTGTCGCTGCTGCCGGAGTGGCGGCGGTGGCGGCGGCCCTTGATCAGGACACTGCGATAGACCTGCGGGGACAGGGAGCAGCGTGAGCAGGGGAGGGTGCAGCAGGTACCCAGCCAGGGAACAACTGCCTGCATGACACATCTGCTGCCTGTGGTACCAAACGGCTGCTTGCAGTAAAAATACAGCCTCCTAAGAGGAATAATACCCCATGGGTACTGCCTCCTTAGGTTTTAAGTAAAGACATTTTCTATTTTAGTTATAGTTTAGCATAGAAAGCTTTCAGTAGTGCAGGATTTTGGATATGACCACTCTCTTTTGGGAATGACTCATGGACTGCATCCCCTTAATAATAAACGTTGCTTTGCCAAATGATCTGTTCCCACAATAGAACAAAGGCATTTAATAAACCAGACCCCACATATTTAAATTGTGACTGTGCTCACGTGACTCTTGGCTTGCGGCTGTGTCCGGTAGCAGCGCATGATGTTCTGGAATGATCTGTCTTCATTAGTAACCTAACGGAAGGGGGATGCACAGAAAAGGTTCTCAGTTTGTCTGTGGGTTTTTGTATTTTGTTTTGTTTGGGGGTGGTTCTCTGTGTGTTTCTTGGTTTGAGGTTTTTTGAGGAATTGTAGTATTTGGAATATTAAGTATTAAAGGAGTTTTTGTTTGCTTTTTCTTTGTTCACATTTTACCTTAGTCATGACATAGATGGCACACATCAGCAGCTGATCCAGGTGTCTGTCCATCATGATTTCAGGGCAGTGCACCAAGGAATACTCAAAGCATGTCCAGATCTTTTTGCGCAGCTCATCAGACACATCAAGTTTGACACAGAGATCCCTCAGACGAACACTGGCCAAATGATACACCTGTGGCAATGGACACTGTGCTCAGGGCCACAGCAACACTGCTTTTCTGACCCAGCAAGAGTAGTTCAGATTTGCACGCCTGTAGAGCTTGTGCCAGTGCTAAGCCAAGAGAAGAGTAACTAAATTCAAATTTAACTTTTTTACTTACAAGACACAGACATTCTCAGTACTGGTGTCAGTGCTAAGAAAACATCTGTTTGAAGCTTAAATCTGTCCTGAGCCTTTAAGCTGTCCTGAGCCCAGAAAGGGCACTGCATTGCCTACAGAAACCCCTGTACTGAATAAACCAGAAAGTCTCAAAAGAGAACCTCTTTCTTTGGAAGAGCCTTCAAGAAAAGGGACACCTTTAAGAACCTGCTGGCCAAGTACAGAATCTATTTCCAAGTCCTGATGTGCTAGCACACTCCTTTGCTAGTGAGAAGTGGCCTGCAGGAGAAAACTACTCTGTGTGTATGAATAACTAAAGGTATAGATTAAATTAAATACACCCTCATTATTACAACCAATAAGTGTGTATTGTTTAAATTACTGCAGGTTTACCAAAATAAGAACTAAGCAAAGCAACCTTAGATCAAGAAGTACCTTTCTGAAGAAGAGTGAAAGAGAGCCCATCTTGCGAGGCCTGACAGCTGTGGCAGTGAAGTGCTGGGTGTGTCTCTGCTCGCCAGGGGAGATCTGCTGCACTGTTAACTGGCCTGGCAACTGCAGTGCTGCCCCAGTCATCTGAGTGTTCAGGGTGCCAGCCAGAGTCTGGGCACTCAGAGGCTGCATGGGCCCAGACACAGCCTGGGGCTGGGTACCTACATTTACTTGGACTGGGAAGAAAGTTATTCCTCCATTTTCATTGGCAATACCTGTAATTTAACAAAAAGAGCCTGAAGTAAGGGCAAGTTCTGTGGGGGACATGTGTGTGTGTTTGTGGTTTTGAGTTTTTTAAAACAATTCAGTTCTTATTAGCTGCTTATAACTATACACTTAGCATATTATACATGAGATTGTTTAATCAAAATACTTTGGAAACTTCATCCTAAGACAAGAAGATAATGAAGCTGAACTAAGGTTTTCATACTAATGCAGCTTTCATCCCCTCTCAGTTCCAGGAGGGCTTACTGAAACAACTGTTTTATAAAACAGACCCTGGCAGTCAGAAGAACATCCTCATGCTCTACATGCTCCGTCCTTAAACTCTGCTTGTCTATTCAAACTATTTTTCCTACTTATGAATCCTTATGAACATACTTTTTTCTGGCCAACCGTTCCCCCCTCTCTTCTTGGCTGTATTCTAATACTCTGATGGGAACAAGCCTGAATAGTTGTGCAGCAGCTTTTCCCTCACCTTGCACTGGTATTGTCACCGTCTGCCCGTTGTTGGCTGTCACGGTGGCCGTTGCCACGGTCACCAGGGTCTGGCCAGGCACAGGAGTCACGGACACGGCCTCGGGGCTCACGTTCTGCACTGGCACCGTGCTCACCACGGGCTGCGGGGGCACCCTCACCGCGGTGCCACCCTCGGGGGCACTGTCATTGTCAGCGAACAGGCGCCGCCGCGTGGGGTTGGCTGTGGGAGAGCTGTACCTGTCGTACAGGGTGGCTGGAGGGGAGGAAAGGCCTGGGGAAGAAAAACACACACACATATATAAATATAGATTTAACTCTTGTTTTATAATCCCTTCTTCTACAACTAGGTGATGGAAATCTAATGCAAACCAAAATCTGTCATTCAAAGCTCTTCAGGAAAGAATTTCTGGAAGTACATACTGCTTTTAGAGATGACTTAATCTTAGATAATGCTGTGTTTAATATTTTTCTAAGTTCATGTATTATATTTTATTTCTTCTAGCAAAAAAAGTTTGAGATGTCACATAACTCAATATATAGTGGAGTTTCTCTCCTGGCATAGTAATAAAGCAAACCAATTAGAGCATAAGTTGTGTGTGTGCCTGTATAAATACTGTTTAACACATACATACACACATGCTGTTCGTATCTATCACCTGAGAACACCCTATCAAAGCAGTATTTAGTTCAGTGATACAATGAATCCATCAGTCTTACACCTCTGATGCAACTCTGTGAGTTGCAATACAAATACCATTCACAAATGTGTTTACAGCTAACTGTACATTGGCATTAAAGCAGCGTCCTTCCTTACATAATTTAATCTAGCTAAGCAATGCATAGCATGTTCTGCTTTTAAAAAATCTCACCTTTTCCCAGTCCTCCACTTTCAGCACGAACCTCGTTTATTCGCCGTGGTGTCAATGGTGAACCTACAACACTGTTCCCAGCAGATTTCTCGAAGTACTGAGGTGGCATTACCTAAAATATTTATCCTTTTATTAGAGTGTCTCTATCACACATTAACTACATAGCAAATTTTTAAAAGCTACAGCACTACAGATTTTGAACAGCAAAACTCTGTGGAAAAAGAACAAGAAAAGTGACCAACTTACCCTAAGCCAAACTAGCCCAAGAAAACCAGTAGTGCATAGTGATTGTGCTGCTCTGGAAGATACACACTGTAATAGTCTTTCTGTGACTACTGCTGTGTGTACTTTTTACCACATTCTTGCTTAATAATCTTTTCAAGTGAGACTTTCCTGCTTGACCATTTTTGTTCATTGTTCTGCTAACCAATAAAATACTAGATAAAATACTGGGTGAGAATTTTCTCTGCTGCCTGTCTCTGTTGCAGATGTCTCCACAGAGATGACTCTAACCAGGCCAGAGCACACTGCACTGCACGTACTGCCTTCCCTGGGATGGGGATGGGCTGGGATGGTGGGATTGCTACTGGGCCTCGTAAGGCCTCTCCTTCAGGGTACAAAGGCCTCTGTCTGATTATGAAAGCAGTGTAACACACTGAAAGATGTGCTCACCTCTTCACAAGTAGGAACTTTGTTTTCATTCTCTCTGATCCTGTCCCACAGTACAGATTCCCGTTTCCATGCCATACTTTCCAGGATCTGCTCTTCAATGTGGTTCAGGTGTTTTACCACTTCCCGACAAAGGCCATCCTCTGCTCTAATGAAAACCTCAATTACCTGTGCAGTGGATAATTATGATCAACATAACGTACTTGTTTCATACATTGATTCTTAAACAAAGATCTAAGTCCAATACTTGATTTTCATGGAAGAAGAGACTATTAGAAATATGAAGGCTGCATTACTATGACTCAATCCTATACTGTCATACAGGTCAATGAGCACTCATGACCTGATCAGCATTTCTAGCTATCCAACACATTACCTTGTAAAAATGATAAACTGGAATGTCAAAGATTTCGGTGATGAACGGGAAGTTTCCAGGTGGGTTGTATGTAAAGGTAATGATCTCCAGGCAACATGCCAGCAGAGACCTGTGAAACACATCTTGCTCCAGTATTGCCTGCAAGAGTTGCAAATTTTAAAGCTTATTTTACAGTGTAACTATAGAACAATAAACAACTTTTTTTATTGTCTCAACAGCAAGATTCTCAAGCTTACAAAAAGTGAAGCTATTTTGTAAGGGACAGAACAGAATTCAAAATGAGCCCTCCTTTACTCATTAAAAATTTCATCTATCTTTGTGTTTGCAAACACAAATAATTTCTTGAACCTTTTTTCTTCCATTCAGGTGTACTTACAGGGTTCTTCTCAGAGATTTACCCTCATTTTAAATAGCTGACAATTCTGCTCTACATCTGTGTTCTTTTTTTGCAGGTCCAACTTTAAAAGTGAGGAACCCTTTGATTAGTTTTCCTTACAGATAAGTCAGCGTCTCCCAGTCTCTTCCTTTCTTGCTCAATGACTGACTCCAAGACCTTGTAGTAGAGCATCTCAGCACGACGAAAATGTTTACTAGCAACATCTGCAGGAAGTTTAAATAAAAGCAATATTGTAAAATGCAACATAAAAGCATTATCTTCTTCATCTTCAGGTACAGAGATGCAACAGTAGCTTGTGTGGATTTCTGTGCTTCTGTGGCTACAATACTTTCAGGACTAAACCAGTTAAAGTAGGGATCCTTCTCCTACATTGCACTGACTTGTGAATGCAGAGCAGAATAACTTGCTACTGAACCCAGATTTCGGTGACATCACCATGTATAAGAACAATCCTTAACATTGCTATAATGTACACAATTCCAATTCAGAAAATGCAATGAAAAATACACCTGTAAGGATCCACCTTGCACTGTGCAACAAAAAGCACTGAAGCAACTAAGTTGACAAGAACAAAGGAAGGCCTTATTAAGAAACAAGGTCAAGAGCATCTTCCTCATATTCAATCCATCTTCAGGCACTTCAGATATCAAGACAACTTTGCAAGTTGTGTTTTTGTGTTTTTACTGGCAGGATTTTAATACCTGTACTAATCCATCCTCACATGTAAGCTAAAATTGCTGTTGAGTTTTTAAAGACTACAGTTACTCAGATTTTCTCTACCATCATAGAAATCCATGCCATCACTAATATTCTTATATTTGAGAGAAAAAGTGGTACACTTAACAGTGCTTTTCACTTCTCTAGTACTCAAAGCATGATCAAATTCCAGTGATTCAAACTAAGGCTGATTATAAAATTTTACACAGCATTGAAATTTGCTGTCTAAAGAATACATGAAAAGTCAAGAGAAGTAGAAAAGCCACTTGTGCTAAAGCATAACCTGTATGTAAAACTTAATTACAAGAGATGGATGCGTTTACAGGCATTTTAATTCTTATCTGGATAAGCAAAATGTTTCCCACCTTTGGAAAAATTACTGAATTCTCCTTCAGACTGTGTGCTCTGACAGTACACTTCGTGCATTTCTTTTACTCTGTTTGCAATGGATTGAGAAGGATCTCTGGAACACGACCTGAAATAAAAACTAAACATTTTCAATATACTATTCTTACAAAGACCAAAAGCCCCCTATTTTTTATATGTTGAAAGCACAGAAAAAAGGAAATATATTGCACAGCAATACAAACAGATCCAAATGTGTCTAACTGCAAAACATCATATTATTGTATAGACTGCAGTAAATATGTTCATCTTTTCATGATCAAGGAGAGATATTTAAACAGCACTTTCCACATGACATAAAAATTGTTTAAAAATACATTATTCCTGAAGCAACAGTTTATCCACATGGCAAATAAGGTGCAGTTTGCCTCTCCTACAGTATGGAGTGATTTCCTATGTAGTGCCATTTGCTAAGCAGGAAGAAAAGTCTTGACAATTTATACTGGCAACTTGTGGTTAGAGAAGCTCAAAACTGTTGGGTTTTAAATGGTGGATGTTTATCAGTCTCTAAGGACAGATGTGTCTAAATAAAGAGATTATTCCTTTGAAATGTAAATGTCTCTCTGGATTCCATTTTACTCCAGGAGTAAAAGACTGGCTCGCATTTTAAATTACACTGTTCAGAATTAATGTTTGTTATTAAAACTAGAATAGAAAATAGGATTATTTGGCTAAACATCAAATTTACCTGAGTATTTGCTCCAGATTTTCACTGGGGGCATTTTTCAGCCCTGCCAGCATCGTGTGCAGGCGGCTCAGGCTGTAGGTTGCTATGGAAACAGGTGTCACATATGGGTTGCTCTCTTTAATGTACTTGCGGCCAGTAAGGGGGGTTGTGATCCTAAGTGATTTGGACTGAAAACAAAAATATAACCACATATACATATGCACACTTTTATAAACTTTGATAAAGATCATAACCTAGAAACATCAATCTGCAGAATTCTTACTCTGTGTTATGGTAAAAAAATGGCCCCCAATCAAACAGCCCAAACCAGACCATGACTCAGGTAAGAACCAGCAATGAAGAATTTGTCTGTGTTGCTCATATGTTTGTATCAAACCGTTCTGTATAAACAGAGGGGATGTGACCTGTGCTGAAATGCAGATGTTGGAATTAAAGTGTGAAACAACTAGACCAATCTAAAAAATCCCCCCAAACCCCAGTACTCCCTTCCTAGCCCCTGAGTAACAAAGGTAGCTGCACCTCATACGAAAAGTGTACTGAGCTAGGGTTTCCTTTCAGCAGGTTTAATCTCTAATATGAGAAGTTCTTCTGATCAGCATTTTAGTTTATTTGCATCCGATCAAGCCATCGCATTAAAATAATGTAACATAAAGGACATCCCTTCAATTAGCACACAGCAAAATCAATGCACCTTCTAATCACCTAACCACACAATTACTTATTTTAACAAACACATTACATTCTTCACCATGAAGTCTAGCTCCCAATACTCCTCCCATTTTCTCCCCACACTCCTAGGTGTGTCTTATTTCTGTCTCCATAGACTGTGAGGGAAGGTGGCATATAAAAACAGCAACACAGACCATGCCATACTCACCCTGTCAAAATGCTGCTGCAAATTGTTCTTCACTTGTACCCTTTCAGCTGTTTCCATTCCTGAAGGCGTGTTTAAGCACCTTGTGAGAGTTCCAATTTCTTCATCTGCATCCTCGCCAAGGAAGATTCGCTCATCGAGATTTCCCACTGACAGAACATACTCCTCATAGGCCTTGTTGATGGCTTTTCTACAGCAGGAAGGAAAGACAGACAAACCCCCTTTATTTAGACTGCTTTGTTCACCTGCTCACACAACAAACACAGTTCTGGCCTGAGGGAAGTCTACTTCAGATTTCTTTTGACCCTCACTGAAGCACTGAAGCTCCTTTAAGATCTACAGCACCTTAAACATAACAGCGGCAAGGACATTATTCTCCCTACGTATCTGATGCCCTGCCATTTATCCAGCTGCAGGAAAAATGCAGTAAAATACTGAGAACTCTTACTTTGTGGAAACTCCTCAAAATTTACACAGCATCGTATCATAAACTACACTGAACCATTTTTGTATCATTAAAATAAAGTAATTCACACCCATAAACATCTCTAAACACCACCACACCCAATTCTTTCCCTCCCACTTCCTACTCAACGTGCTCCCACAGCATTTTCACAGTAACTCTTTGAGTTACATACAAAAAAAAAAATCCTGGAAAGAGAAACACAAGAGTAAAAGCAGACATCAGATACCACCATCCTGAAACATCACTCCTCTTTCAAGCAGGCCTCAGCCCACAGCACTCGCAGGAACTGGAAGGCAGTGGTGGATGGCCATTACTAAACACACGAGGCAGCTACCAGTGCTCAGATAAGGTAACAAGGGCAGCTGGGTTACAGAGGGACACTCACACAAAGCACACCACAGTGACTTACACGCTATCTCCAAAGTTCCCAGGATCTAGAAACCCAGTCAGATTTTCATCTTTTCCTTTTAAGAGCTGTAAGACATTTAAGAACAAACGATGGGCACTTCACTTCTTAGAAACGTTTTGAAGCTAACAAGTAAGGAGAGATTTTTCTACATTACAAATTTACTGACGAACCTTTTTGTCAAAAAGCTTCCGAATATATGGCTTCCAAAAATGTTCCTTTATACCTTTTGCTTCTAAAACTAATCCATAATGTAAAGAACACAGTTTTTCAATGATGCAGGGAGGATCAGATGATACTTTATAATCCTTACTATGGAAGTCTTCAGGTAGACCTACAATTAAGAATATTGTATGATATAATTTTGCAAATCCATATCCTGTTTTCTTATTAAACTTAGATTCTAAGCTGTGTAGTCAAGCTAGTATGAAATTAAAACAGTAAACTAACTAGTTCCTTTGAAAGAGCTACTAATTACATAATGCCCACTCAACTGGGTAATGTTATCGAAAGCAAATTTTAAGTTAGAGATTTAAGAACATTAGTGACTAAGTGATAAAAATTAAATATATCAATTCCAATAGGGAAAAAAATCAAACACTTGTAACTACAATATTTATTTGAGATAAGGGTCCCAGGTCACATCCAAAGCGCTGCAAGTACAGGCCAATACTGTACAGCACTGAAAATGAAATGCAAGTCTGGGAAGAGTTACATCAGAAACTCAGTGGCAACTTCTCACCATTCATTTGCATTTGTGGTTATCAAGTCAACCTATACCTCCATTCTCTTCAGAAAGAGAACAGCAGCAATCCAGAAATGAGAGAGAAACAAATCTCCCGTTTGAGCCCCGGGTCTTTCCAAACTGCTGCATCACGGGAACATTCCAGTCTTACTGTGTCCAGTGATGGCTGCGTCACTATGCACTTTTTCACTGATATTAAACCCTCATTAACTCAAATTATTACTATCAAGCTTCCTTCAAGGGTATTTCCACAGTACATCAAATTCTTGACTTAATGTATTATTGACAAAATTCACTAGTCTGTTATTACTACATTAATGGAATTAGAATTGCATAGCCAGAAACAGAAAATATTAATTCTCATGTATTTCAAATCAACTTTTTTTTTCAACATACCCTGAAAATTAGGATTCAGGAGTTCTTTACGGTTAGGACACTGCAGAGCATTTCCATACACGAGATCCAAAGCACATAACAAGAGATGGTAGGAATTGACCAAGTCATCACTGATCATAGGAAAATTTCCTGCAATATTAGAAAGACATAAGACAAAAAAATGGCATGGAATTGAACATTTTTTAACCAAAACACTGTTGACGTTTGTATTACAATGAATAATGGAATCCTGGAAACACAGACTTTGCTGACTATAAATATCTGGATAGCAACACAGGCAGTAAAGCAGACTCACATTTAGCAACATAAAAGAAATACGAAAGTAAAATATTTTTTCAGAAACAATAACTGTGAAGGAATTCAAATATATTGTGCTGTTTTGAAGTCAAACAATACCAAAATGTTGACAAATATGCTGTTGCTGCTCCCTCATTCACAGTAATCTCATTAACCAGTGCTTAAATAACTCAAAGCAGCGCAAACTGCCTCAAGGAAGAAAAATGTGCTTCCCTAACTCTGGCAGCACCAGCCCCACTGCCTGGCAGAGTCACGTCCTTCACTGGATTCCCACTGCACCTGCCCAAAGCAAATCCTGCTCTGAAGGCCAAGGAGGGGTAGGAGGTGTTCTGAGACTCAACTTTTCCCCTTTTCTTTGACTTTGCATTGCTGTAAAAAGTTGCAAAGAACTTTAACCTTGGCAAGGCTAGACCCAGGTTTTCAGATGGCCTAGAAACTGCTCCCTCCTTCAGCCCCTGCCCCTCACTCTCCAGAACAAATCTCTATTTAACTCAAAGTCTGATTTTTTTTTTTTAACAATCTGTTTTCTTACAAAAATTTTGCTGGGGGCACGGTCATTATAAATAGTAATAAATGTAACTTTATTTCTCTTGTGCTTTACAGAAGAGCTAAAATGTGCCTATCTCTGATCTGGTTTATTAAGTATTTTTTATTTATTATCTTCCTGCAGGAAAGAGTCCTTGTAACCTCTTCACTCTTTTATTACCTTCCACAAAGATCACATTCAGAGTCATTACTCTTTATTGAACTCATTTATGTTTATGATATTCCTCTAGAGGAGTGGCCATAGCTAAAAACAGTTTTGTAAAATAAACTATACAATTAATTAATATCATAAATCACAATTCCATTATTTTTTATGCACAGCATGATGTTTCTATTACTCCTTAAATAATAATAATTTCCTCAGGGAAGCTCCAAATCACTTAGCTGAACCCACTCTGAAGAACAGATTTAAATTCTTGAAGAAATCTATCATAAAGTAATAAACTCACTTAGAAAAATAACAGCATAATTGAGAAAAATTCTGTAATCGTATATTCATTTTGATGTGTTCTATCAGTAACACACTAGTTTGTTCAAATTTATGTTATTTTCTGGTTCTGTGTTTGTTAGAAGAAAAATAACTTCAATGCAGAGAATTTAAACTATTTAAAATAATGAACCCTAGATGAAATTTTAATTAACTTTACCCACTTATCAGTTATTTCCAAATCATTAGAAGTTCACAGCAAAACAATGAAAGTCCTAAATACTATTAGAAAAACTTAAATCAATAAAATTCTCAAAGTAACTGTCATAACATAGGTTCAACTTCACAACCACGACAACTACCATGGCAGTCATTACTGTCAGCATAGTCAAAAATAAATATAATTGCACAGTACCAGTAGTTCCATAATAATTTTTTGTTGCTGACATTTCAAACAATGCTCACTTTCACAACCTCGTATCAAATAATAAAAAACATGTTATCTCAGTGCAGCAGAGATTTTTTTCCCCCATTGATTTTAAACAAAGAAATAGAAGAGTTTAAAGATCCTTACAAACAGTATACCAGAAGCACAGTCCCACTAAGCAAGGGGCTCCCTCCGTGTGCAGTGCGTGAACTGAAGGCAATGGGCTGCAGGAACAGACAAGCCTGGGCCTGCCACTGATGTGTGGTTGCTGTAATAAGGATTTACTGCTCACCCCCAAAACACACACAACAAAACCTCACACCAACACCTAATGCCTTAATAGTCAACATTCAGTTTCCATTTTTGTGCTGCCACACTTTAATAATCACCTAGTAACTTTACAGCTTCTGTGTACTGTAATTATTTTTCTTTTAAAATTCAGTTGGATGCATTATCAACAAGGTATTCTCCATAAGGTTAGTTAGCATGTCTGAAACTGCTTGCTAATTAAGATGTAGTCAATCAATGATGCAGTTACTCAAACATATTAATCAATCATTTAGCAACAGGAAGAACCATGAAGTCCCTCTGCACCTTGTCAACCATCCAGGCTTCCCACAGAAATAAGGACTTTACAGAAAGGAAAAGAAAAATCTGTGATTTTTCAGACTGACCTACTTATTCTCTCAGCTGCCTGCCTACGCTAAGGAAGTGAAGTCCTGACTGACTGGAAATAAGTACAGTACTAAGTCTCCTCTGGGCTCAGTGGATGAAATCACGCTGTGTTTCAGGGCTGAAAGCACCACACTTGTCTAGGAAAGATTTCTCTTGTGCAATAAGGTGAAATCTGCAGCCTTACAAAAAGGCATCTTCTTCACAGGACAGAGTGCTCAGTGCAGCACTTGTGCTCAGCAGCACACCCTTCCTGACCTTCGTACAGCGATGTGGTGCTGAGGGTTCAGTACTGCTGCCAGGATCCCTCTGCAGTGTGGCACAGTGTAGAAAGAAAGGCTTTGTAAAAAAAGTTCTGTGCTGAACAAAATTAGTGCCAGGCCATTCTATATTGCCACAGCCTACTCTGTCCTAGCCTCAAAATCATCCAGTTAAGGAAATCAAAGCACACTTGTGGGATTCTTAACACTGATTCACTTTTAAATTTGAAAAAACACATCCCACCACACACCCCCAAACCAAAACAGAATTCCTTTTATCCCTTTCCTTGAAGACATTAAAATATTGGTTTCCCCCTAATAGATGTTGTATTATGAAAAAAAATCAAGTTACTGGACATTATCAGTGGATTTGAACCCACAATGATGCTCTTTCCATGTGGAATATCAATCCTGTCTTTACCTTCCCCAAAGCACTACCTTATTTATGTATCACTCACAGTGAACACTCATCAAAGCAGGACTTGAAACAAGGCCTAGGAATGTGGGAACTCTTCAAGACACAGATTTGATGAGGAAAGATTTTAGACTATATGTGCTATGACTGAACAACTGAAGCCTAAAATGAGGATTTAATCCTTTTTTTCCTTCTTTTTTCTCTCAACAG
Source organism: Corvus brachyrhynchos (assembly GCF_000691975.1). Taxonomy (NCBI): domain Eukaryota; kingdom Metazoa; phylum Chordata; class Aves; order Passeriformes; family Corvidae; genus Corvus; species Corvus brachyrhynchos. Next base: position 8,945,237 of record NW_008239324.1, read on the forward strand.
TCATTATCAAGAAAAACATCTGAAATTCTCTACTGTTCTTATAAGCTTTAAGTCTGCTCTTACAATAAAGGTTATATGTACACTGCACCTATTTGGTGTTTTAAGGACTGATACAAAATAATGACTAATAAACCCATGTCTGCTGTATTTCATCCGTTTCAGATCTCTTACCTTTTGCATGAACAAACAGCACCCAACAAAACTGGAAAACTTCCGTCACAGTACATGGTTGTCGTCTTTTGGAGGAAAACACAGCAAGAAGACAATAAGCTCGATGAAACAAAACTGACAAAACATCATACAACAGTCAATAACTCAAAGAGAAAACCAAGCTTTACTACAGTGTGGCCAAAATCTTACACCCTTCCCACAAAACCCTGCCTAAAGCTAATACAGAAAGATGCACACAGGTTTAGTGTAGGTACAATCAGAACCCCAGCCTCAGCCTGCAAGTTCAATTCCACACCACTCCTAACACACAGAGTAACAAGGAAACAAAGCTTCCACTATGAAGTAAAATATCCACAAGATCTGCATCGATGAAGAAATCCATGGGAGTTACTGGGCAGTGAAACAGACTGAACTTTGCAACACTAGTGCTTCCCTTGTCTACAGGCTGATTGAAATCTCTCCCCTCTCCCCTACCCCCAAATAATTAGAAACTCAGCAGCTTCGGGATTTCCTGCCCCCTGTCAGATCTGAAACCAAAAAAGAGATGAAAAATTTACCACAGGTAAGGACAAACCAACTCTGATACAATAAACAACCATGAAAATACAGTCAAATTACTACTAAAACAACCAAGCAAGTTCATTATATTTTCACTAAAGTAACGCTCTAAAATCAGTCTGGAAATAACAGAAACACACCTCTGTTTTCTTCCTCTCTGTTGACGAGGTTGATCTTCTTGAGGATACCTGAAAACGTCCTGAAAAATGGGCTCATACTTCTTAAAAATGACTGCAGAAACAGTAAAGTTTCTCTCTAATCTCTCAGTTCGCTCTCTGAACTGGGATGGTAAATTTGCCATGTCTTCCCACTTCTTCATCTTGTTAAAAAACTCGATCAAGCTGGAAATACCCAACAAGTTAGATCAGAAAGGCCGTTTGTTTTTCCTGCAGAAATAAACTCTACATTTTCAACAAAAGTGCAATTTCTACTTCCCAAACTACTGAGGAAATGGTGGCACTGCAAACATGACAACGAACTCAGAGCCAGTCCTTCACCCATAAACATGGATGAGCTCAGACAGCTCGTGAAATATTTTTAGATCCTCAGCTGATAACCATGTTAACTATGTACTCACAGGTCTGGCATTTCCTCACAAAGACAAAATCAACTCCAACAGTCAGATTACTCTGAAATCAGACTTGCCTCATTTTTCAGAATAATTTATTAACTTAAATAAAACAACCTGTAAGACCTACAATGCTAAGAATATTCTACAAAATATGAAAAACCTCTTAAGTTTTAGTAAATTGCACTTTGCAAACTTGTATTTAATTCCTTTTCGGCTTCTTTATCTACATGTTCTTTTTCAGTGTTACTAGTCTTTGATAGCCCAGACCACAGAAACAATTTATGAACGTTCAATTCCCTGAATTTCTGATTTGGAAAACAAAAGTTTATACAGGAACACTTCTGCATTGTTTAAATCAACAGCAATGCTTCAACAGTAGAGGAAATGGGAGAAAAAGTATGTAAGAACATTCTTTCTTCTTTTTGTGCCAACCTACAGAATTTTTAGGAAACAATGAGATTGCTAATAAATGAAGTAAAACGTTTCAGAAGCTGTTCTTTATTACTTTATGGACATAAACATTTGATGCAAATTTGTTCATCAGATTCTGACCTCATTTAGTGACTTTAGCAAGAACATGTGAAAAGTCAAGTTTTCTTATGTAAAAATGGAGATAAATCATATGAATATTTTCACAGTGAATTAAAAATGGTTTCTCATGTCAGAAGTTCACACTTCACACACCCCAAAAATTGACTGTTCTTCAGTGACTGGCTTCTTTCTCCTTTGAGTGAAGGAAGTCAGTATCTTACTTTGAAAACCAGTGTTTTTACGAACACAGTACTGAGCCAAAGGAGCTGCCCTACTCCTGTGGCAGTGAGCTATAATACAAACATTTCAGTGATAAAAAGTCTATCTTTAAAAGCAGAAAACAAGAAACACACTTAACTTTTATTCTCTATTTCCAATTTCACAAGGTGATAAGCACTCTTTGAAGTCCTGTAAGTCTTTGGAAAGTCAGCAAGAAAAGTTACCTTTGGTCTGAACAGCGCAGGATTCTGGTTAAGGATACGTAATTTCCTTCCGCTGTTCCTCTGCTCACAGTTGGAATTGCTTTCCTGCAAGCCACGTACAAGGCACAAGCTAGCCAATGCATGTCATTTCCCTGTGAATCAAAGCATCAGGCATCTGAAAACTTCACTGAAAAGAAAAACATGCTTTTCAGCTACCCCAGCATCAGGGAAAAGAACTGTGTCCTGAAAAGATGAAGTTCAACCAGTGACAAACTTGATTTGGTGTTTCAAAGTTCTGTTGTGTTTTGGGTTTTTAACTGCAACAAAACAGGTACTAAATAGACACCTAATACTGAACTGCATCAAAGCCAAAATTACTAGTTACCGTTATAAATGTCACACTTGACTCAAAGTATAGCAATATATTTTTAGTGTTCTTCTCCTACAGATTTTGCACTGTTTTGACTAAAAACAAAACAAAACAAAAAACAAAAAAAACAAACCAAACCAAAACAAAAAAGGAAAAAAAAAGGCTACAGTTCCTTGCCACCAAAACATTCCTCTGCCCTCAACAGACAGTAGGAAAAGAAAAACATAGCTTCCATTTTGCTCTGTATTACACAGCAGAACAATTATTCAGTCTGGCACCTAAAGACAGAAATTAATTCTAATGAGCACTTGAAGTTTTAGTCTCCCTCTTTGATCAAACAGCAACACTTCAGTGGGAAAAGGACGGGTTAAACAAGGGGCCAGACTGAATTCGATGCTGTAGTTTTGTCAGGCTACGTGATGCCACGGGGCCGGGTGAGCGCACACCTTCGGGGGCAAGTCAAGGCTCCTTGCCGAGCATCGCAGCCCGTTTGCGATGTGACACAGGCGCTGTCGGAGCGGGACTCCTCCTTCCCGCACGGGCGGCTCCAGCGCTGCAGGACCGAGCCCTTCCCCGAGAGCCGCCCGGTCACGGGGAGGGCAGTGCTGGGGAGACCGGAGAACTCCCGAGGATTATCACAAGCGCCACCTTTACTATAGGAAGGCACCGATAAAAGGCGCCTCCAAAGCTCCCCGGCGCGTCACCGCGTGTTCCTGTTTTCAAGAACGACGTGACCAACCCTTTACCTTGTACCCTTTACCTTGTACCCTTTACCTTTTACCCTTACCCCCAGCCCGGGCCGTGCCGCGGCCCTACAAGCCCCCAATAAATAA
>NW_008239324.1:8949340-8950473 GCF_000691975.1 Corvus brachyrhynchos
GGCGGGGCCGTGAGGGGAGCGCGGGGCTGTGAGGGGAGCCCGGAACGGGCAGAGAGCGGGCAGCGCCGCGGAAGGGCTGCACACAAATACATACACAGCGTGCCGCGGAGCGGCTGTACATACACACATACACACAGTGCGGGGTGTGGGCTGTACATACACATATAGACATAGACTGTGGGAGGTAGGAAAGAGACAGAAATAGTTCCCCCTGGTCAAGTCCCAACCGAGCAGAGAGAAGGCTGCCAAAAATAAGATTTAAGGAGAGGTCAGTCCTAGAGCAGGTACATGTCCGTTATGTGATCAATAAAACAGGCTGGGGTTGATTAAAAGAGATTTATTGAACCTGTCAGCTTGATTTTGTATTACTGGTATTTTACAAACGCTGAAAGCTTCAGGGGGGAAAAAAGAAATGTCAAGAAAAGATGATTTTGCTGACCCGAGATACGATTCAAGACACAAATACACATTGTTACCCAGCATTGAGAACGGAAAGCCCGAGCTGGCACTGGAAGACGGTGATGGCAGCAGGAACTCCCCCATACCTGCAGCCCCCAGACTACCAGAACAACATACAACATTAAAGATCAGTGATTATGCTGTATTTCATGTCTTACATCTTTTTAACACAGAGGTGCTGTGAACTTTGCAGGGAGGCCAAGTTCCTGCTCACAGATATGCAGGGCATTGATGGGAAGCTCTCTGCCACCCAGAAGACTATATAAATGACGTAGGGCTTTTCTGTTTAGCTAAATTTATAGTATCTACTAAAGCACAAAGCAGCAATAACTTATTACAGTATTTAATTTCTACTGAGAAACATTCATCTACTCTTTAAAAATGCTTTATATAAAAAAAAAGAGGAACAAACACCCACAATATTGAAAGATAAACAAAGCTGAGGTTAAAGGGAAGGTTATTATGCTGTGATTACACCTGTGTACTTCTCTATGGTTTTATGCATCCAGACTTTGTAAATAAATGGTTTAACTTGACTGCTCTTGTGTAGAAAACTTTAAAAAAAAGTTTTCATTTAATGGTGTACTGAAAACTTAGACAAGTAACATTTTAGTGAAATCTTTTTTTAGCCCTGAGCACTCAGCTTCACTTGTTTTTCCACTTTACCTCTCCCC
>NW_008239324.1:8950491-8969071 GCF_000691975.1 Corvus brachyrhynchos
CATTAAAAAGATGTAAGAATAATAAAGAGTTATCCTCATTTGGCATGTTAATTACTTGAATCCTTTCCACTACTGGACTCCATGTTAGATCTACCAGTATCACAAGTAATAGCCACAAACACCCTCTCAGCTCGAGTCCCTCACAGCTGCTCGGCTACCCCACAGTAACATACATTTTTTACTGTCCTGCAGTCTCAGAAATTTTCCCTGTGAACATGCTCTTGTCCCCTGCTTTGAGCAGCTGCACACAAGTCAAATGGTGTCAAGCAGAGGAGCTGACATGGCAGTTCCCAAATCAAACACTTTTATCCTCTGAGAACAGAAAACAGTGTGAGCACTACTGTTGGTTTTGGTGAGCACTAGGGAGTGAGAGAGATGATGATACTGTATTTGACATTAGGATCCCAAGAATTTCCCAAACCAGCCTCCCTTCTATTCATGAGACCTTACCTGGAACACTAATGAGATTTGTGCACTGTCAGGCCTTGTTCAGACTGGAAGTACACAGGAGGCAGAGCAAACAAGTCCTCATTTTGCAGTGTAACTTCATGCAGGATCTTGGGCATTTTATTTTCCTTCCTTCATTGCATGGGAGAACCTAAAAGGAGGCAGCATTCAAGAAAAAAAAATAAAAAACCTTGGAAAGCTATTATCTTTATTTCCTTTTCCTCTAAATGTAACAAAGAAATTATACTGTCTGTTTGTGTAACATTAGGGACGTTTAGATAAGCCAGGACAGTTATTTTGTAAACTCCTGTGGCTACACCAGTACAATTAGTCTCCTCTGCAGACACCATGAGCCCAAGGTCCCAACAACGTACAGATAAAACATTGTAAATGTTGGTCAGCTATAGCAGTGTAAATCCCCATTGCACTGAAACAGCCTGCTCATGTGGAAGGTAATTATAGGTGTAATAGAACTAGATCAGAAACTGCTTATAAAACTAGATGTTATAGTTTGCGCATCACAAATAATTTATTGTAACACTATTGTGCATATCCCTTTATACTAACCCTGAACACCACGCACATTTCATCTCACTACAGCTTGAATTAGACCTTCTTCAAACCTTCATTTTAATGGGTGATCAGCACTGTCACCCTGAGCAATCCATGAAAAATTTATTACTTAGTAACATGGCATCAATCATTTTCTCAGAGACAAAATAAAACAAACAGGACAAGACTTTGCCCTCGACACCTTGTTAAGAGTCTTATCTAATCATCCTACCCCCACACAGTGTTTGGAAAAATTTCAAACGAGTGCAAGAAACTAACCACCAATATAGTGCCTAGATCACCTGTTCCTTGGGAATAGTTTCATTAAGAAATAGATCCTCGTATCTTAATTTATACACCAAGAAGACTGAATTCTAAAAATAAATTTAAAAAAATACTATTAGAGATTTTGCAGGATTTCCAAGGAAAAAAGAAAGAGAACTTGGGAACAGAGCTCATGTGTATGCGCAATTTTATCACCTGTGTACAGATCTGAGGAAGCAGAAGCTCAGAAAGGATGATCGGGATATGAAGACAAAATTCAGACTGAAATAAATAAGGATACCATTGAATCATTCAAATGTAATGCCAGGTTAAAACAAGGTGGCACCGGACAAGCAGGAAACAACTTGGGTTCAGGACAAATGTCTGTGCCCTGTGTGAAATACATGCAATAATAAGTGCTGTGTACACAATTAATTGCTTTAATAAAGATGCGGAAAGTAATGCAAGGTTTTAAAAAGAAAGGCTGAAAAGGTACTTACTTCACTGCCAACATGCTTATTTAAAATTAAGGTAACTTCCGGACCAGAACCTAGGCCATACACTCCTTTCTAACTGTAAGTATTGAAGGGTGGGAACGACAGCTGGTTTTGTTTGGAAGACAAGAGCACTAGAAGCAATTGATTCCCAGTAAAATCATACAAGAGTAAACCATGGTCTTTGGCAGTAGGTGTGAGTGTTACATCCTTGGCTTGTTTGCAGGGCTTTTTTTAAGGTCTTAAGAATAATTTCAGTTTTAAAACTTGACTTTTGCTGCTGGAAGATACATGTTTAATACTTACACAGCATTACTTTCACATACTGAGGCTGACATCACGGGTAGTCAAAGAATATGTTTAATAAAAAATAATTAAACTTCCATTTGCTCTATAGAACATCATAGAAAGTAATTCAATAAATTACAAATGACTTTTTAAGACGCTTGTTCAACTACAGAAAGCAAATTCAGACTACACAGAACACAACTGGCAAATATTGCAAATGTCCAAAAAAAACCTGGACTAAGACTTGGATCATGAAGCCTGAAACAAGGGATAGAAATACAAGGCAATAACAGCTAAGGTTTTTTTAGTAACTACCAACACACACTTTATCATCACCTTGGATATCCTTTTAATTTTAACTTCAGTATTAGTGTAATTCTACTGAGGTTTCCTTATAACCCTTAACTTTATACAACCGTATTTGCATATAGTTTAGCTGATAGTGGGACACTTTTCCCCCTCTGGATCAAACTGATGAAAAATAACCCAAATATAATTATGTTCAAGTCTACACCAGCCTTCTTTACTTGCAACTGTAATTGCCTTATTACATAGAAAGAATCACTAGAACAGTAACCAAACTTACTTGACCATAATAGGAAAATACTTTATTTCATAAATCTGATATAAATTAGGTTTTAGCCACAAGATTTAGGACTTGTTTTGTGGGGAAAGGGTGGGAAGTGATGGTATTGTTGACATACTCCATCAGCAAACGAAGTTAATAACTGCTTGTAAAACTTTGGCTATTTCATAGATGCATCCTAGTTAAATAAAAGTGCTATATTACAAAGGGCAAAATATTAAATATGAAATACTTTTTCTTTTAATGATGAATTGCTACCCCCTTCTCTTGGCAGTTTTTGATTTTCACTATTGCTAAGACACTGCATGAAGGGCCAAAAATCAGAATACTATCTGGGAAAATACGTAACCAGCACAATCCAAATGGTATTTGTATAATTGTGTAATTACATCTAATACTGCTTCTAATCATGGGGCTAGTTATTTTGCACATAGAAACTTATATTTCATTGGTAAAGTTCTTGATAAAAAACAACACAGTTGTTTTACTGTACAAGCAAGCAACAGAACTATATCAAAATATACAGTTTTTGTTTTTTATTTTTAAATTTATCCCTTTGTAAAGCTTTTTCCATGACTTTCACTAGTACCTGTATCTATTTTCTCTTAACACTTGCCTATTCTTGGACCGCAAATGATGTAACCACGGTCAACTGAAGTCTCAGTCAGTTCAGAAGTTCTGTAAATGTGGATCTGGGCCTCGACTGTGTCAGAGTAATAGCAGCTTAAGAAGGAGGAATCATATCACACATCAAATCTTAGACAGATTTTATATAGTAAAGGGTTCTAAGGATTTGAACTTAAACAGATGCCTTATGCCCTGTTACTGTCGTTTTCTAGGAATAATTTGTCTTCCTTACTATTCAAAGTGCTTTTTCGTTAGTGGGTAACTCAGCATAATATATGAAGTGATATCCCAATAATGATTTTGGATAATATTTAATCAGATTTAAATCTGCAGAGAAGTTTAAACTCAAAAGGAGTTCAAAACTATCTGTACTTTATTTACCATTATTAACTGGGAACTCCAGGAGGTTTTATGACATAAAACACAAATAGAAATCTACACAAACAAAGCAAACAAACAATTTTTACATGAATTATGCAGTGTTGAAAGGTCTTTTCAGTGGCACTTTATGACAGTTTGCCTCTTCTGAGTCTTGGGGAAACTACTCCTCATTTTGGGACTTTTTATTCTGCAGAGGGAGCCCAAAACTTTGCAAGGTGTAAACTAAATAGATCTACATGGTGCCAAGTAGCATGAGGTAAGACAGTTTTTGCTTTAATTTCCCCTTACTACTGTCGAAGACAACAGTTGCAGTAAGAGGGAAAAAAAACCGCAACAGTCTTATCTCAAATAACTCAGATTTTAACATGCTATACAGGATGTCTTTAAAAAACAAAACAAAACCTGAAAACAAGTAATAGAAACCAATGTAAACTTCCTAAACTAACTCAGCTGAGGTAACAGGTAGCCAGTTTAATTGGCTGATTGGGAAAAATTTATCTTCTTTTAAACACACTTGTACCTGAATTGGAAACAGCAGTGCATCACAACACTAGAGCATTTTCATGTAATTAAAGCAATGGATGGTGATGTAGATTCTACAGCTTTCATGACATTCATTAGCTGCCCAAATTATTGCTGAGTTTTGATCTGTAAATTATAAGTGTCAAGGAGGCTGTAAAACTATATTCAAATTAAATCAATAATATGCATAAAGTATTCTGTGTTCACTGCAAATATATTAAATATACAGCTCTTACTTGAGCATTATTTTCATAAAATTAACCCCCCAACAAAATTATAATGCCTTTTGTTGTAATTTTACACCATTGTGTATTTGATAGTACATACAAGTTCAGAAACTTATGAACTTCAAGAAATATTACATGCAAAACGTCTCTGAAAGCAGTTTGCACTTCTAAACAAATACTGAAATGTTCGGTCAGTAAATCATTGACGCACTCAACACTGGGTTATTTACAATGAAATAATTAAAGAATAAATTCAAAATCAGTTTATAATTTAAGTGCAGAGTCTGGGGTCAGTCTTCATCGCTCGAATCCGAATCCTCAGATGAAGACGATGTACTGTCAGATCCAGATGAAGCATCTGCTTTCTCTGAACCCTCATCTGTGCTGTTTTCATTGTGAGAGCTTGGCTCTGTTCCCCCTTTGTCATCCTGATCTCTAACCCTAGAATTTTCCTCCTTTTCCTCTGTGGGCTTGGCTGAGCCTGTGTCATTACTTTCACTGTTCTGTACATCAAAAATATTAGACTGAGACAAAGGTGGGATATGAAGATTAAGGCCTGGAGTGAGAAGCATCCCTGGGTAAAGTATGTTGGACAAAAGTAAAGGGTTAAGAGAGAGAGGATTGGCAGCTGCAGCGGCAGAGGATGTTGAAGGAGAACTTGAAACAGAGTTTTCACCACCAGTATCCGTATTTTGGTCTTCTGTCCTTTCTTTCTTTGTATCCGTCTCCTTTGAATCGCTTCCCTTTTTCTCCTCCGAAATGGATTCTGTCGACTTTGCCAGAAGTCCTCCCATGCCCAGCAGGTTTGGTAATCCAGCCATCCCTGACAGCAGCATGGGGAACATGGCAGCCATGTTCTTGGCCTCTCCTCCAGCAGCTAAGCCAGCTGGCATTCCCATCAATCCTGCTGTCACCTGCAGCGACTGCAGGTTCTGCAGGTTTTGCTGTAAGGCCTGAAGACTGGGCAGATCCACTCCTGGCAGCAATCCATTGGCCAGCAGGGGGTTCACGGACACGCTGGCAGCAGAGGCGGCCGCTGCAGCTGCTGTTGCCTTGGCGATCTCGCTTTTGGGACGCCTCCCCCTCCGGCTCACTTCTTCCCGCACCACCGGGCCTGTGAGGATACGGTCAAACATTCCTTCTGGAAGGAAGCCCTGGGAGAGACACAGGGGCACTTTTAGTGTACTTTGAGAGCTTAAAGATAGCAAAAGAAAAGCAAATGGAGGACTCAAGTGTACAGAACAGTGTCAAAGGCTTGATCTCCAGACAAGTCTCTGGAATTTGGGATGATTTTGTGCTACCACATCCCAAATGTCTACAGGCCCATCTCCACTGTGAGGGCTACACACAGATCTTCTCACACCCTCTGCTAACTCATCCTTACTGGTTTCCTGACACATCAAGCCAAACATAGCTAATTATAGGAGAAGCTCAATCTCAGTTCTAAACCAGCATTGCTTTGAAATATTATCACACAGCAATCACTTGACAGTTTAATTAGTTTTCAGTATTTAAAGTTAAATGTGTGATTGCCCACAGACCAACAATCTGAGCCTTTTTTATTACTGCTAGTGTCTCTTTAATGTCCTCATATTTCATCTCATCCATAAACTGAAGAATAAACAATAAAGACTCAACTTGAATTTAAATTAAATTCAGAGTACTTCTATTTAGGATTTGTAGAGTATTACTTCACCACTCTCAGTCCTCCTACCTAACAAAGAAAGAGTTGCAATGAACACCAATATTCCCTTTGAAATGCATGGTCTTGAAATTTCCTTTTTAAAACAGCAATCATAAGATCAATTATTATGCAACTCCATAGTACAATTGCCTTTTTTCCCCCAGCAAATAACTCTAATTTATATTAGCTTAATACAACTACAGGAATTCAGAACAAGTTCTGTTCTTCCCTACTGCAGATAACTACTACTTTCTCAAAGTAATTCTGCTATTATTTATACCTATATTCAGAGATGTACACTATACAGCACAACTTTTTGAAGTTCAAAATATGTCGTTATCTTCAAGGCAAGACTAACTGATAGTATCCTCAGTATCCTAATTTCTCAAAGGTGCACACTGAAAGTAAAATATTTAAGATTAAGCATTTTTTTTCTTCCTAACTGGAACTTTAGAGAAAATATTCTTACTCATAAATAATTCCTTGGCTAATATCTTTCCTAAAAGCCACTAGGGCTACATTTAAGACATGAAAAGTCACAGTATTACAGCATCTTCAACAAAATCTCTAATTTGGGGTTGCCAGTCACTGTTCCACCTTTCTCCTACTCCAGCTGTGCCAGCAAAGCATTTACTGAACTAAGCTGGCAGAAAGCTGACATTGACTCATGTTCGCTGTTACTGTAATACCAGAAACGAAAATCACACCTCTTGGCATGCATTTTTTTTTTTTGTTTGCCTTGTTTTCTTTCATATACATTTCATGTCATGGTTATCTTATTCTGAAAATACTCACAGACTGTTTTACAACTTCTCCCCACTCAGGAGCCACTCCATACTCTGGATTTTCTTTCAAGAACCTGCACAAATCCTTCAGAGGGGGAGCAAATGCACCTCCAACCTGAGAAGCAGAAGATAAAAGTCAGCGAATATGTGACAACTGATAAGAAAAAAGGCAACATTAACACCTGACACTGTTTCATTTTTACCTTTTACATAATACAGCACAAATAAAGCCTCACTTCAAATTATCACTGAGCATGATCCAGCTTTTGACTGACTCCTGGTGGTAAATGTGTACATGATTTGTTCTAAATCTACAAAATTCAAACTCATATATTAAACTCAGTTTGAGACTTCGATATTTGACATTCCCACTGATGTTTAATATTTAATGTTTATTTAGACATGCAATGAATGGAAGACCAACCACATGAACAGAGAACAACAGTGGTGCAGTTATTACCAAGAAGGTTGTAAGTACAATCCTGTTAGACTTTTCCTTTATTTAATATATCAATCCTATTCTATCATCTCAGTCAACTTCTAGAAATACTTCTTTTAAGAGGCTCTGCCATCATGAAATAAATTCTTGAGTTTTTTTCATGCAAAAAAGGCCAGGTTAAAATTGCTGAACAGCATATCCTAACAAAAGCACAGAAGCAGGAAAGCAAGCTTTTAAATTAATGGGAGGTATTATTCAGATCCAGAAAGAAAAAAGGAAAAATTCTCCAATTTCTGCTTAACTTTCTCTATAAACTGCAACTTAAAACTCATATTTTCTAGGCTACTTTTGGTCCCTCAGCCTCTGCTACTCACAATGTTACAAAACTATAAAAGAAAATGAGATGAAACGAGTTTGGTGATGCAGAGAAGTTGAGGACAACTCATATATGGAAAAACAGAGATTAATAAAGTATCCAAGTGCCAACTATGGAGTGGAAGTTTGAGGGGAAAAAAGCTATCATGAAAACACAGGTTTTCACAGTAAACAGAGATCAGATCTCTCACTCCTTGATCCTCAACTTTGACAAGATCCCTCAGGGCAGAGCTTACTGAAGAGCAGCCGCAGATCCCAGTTTCCAGAGACTCACAAACCATTCTGGTTCCCCTTTAGAGCTGCTGTCTCAATACACTGAAGAGATTAAAGACTCAAATTCTGCCTCGCTCTCCTGTACAGATGGACAAAGCTCCTGACCTTAATATAGCAGCATACAAAAAAACCCCATCCTGCTTCCCTTGCAGCTGCTCTAACAAAAAGAAAAGCTGGCAGTGCAACAAGAGAAAGGGAAAACACTCCATACATGGACACAACAGCTCAAAGATTCCCACTGGACGGCTGCTCTGGTGCTATACTGACATTCAAAGACACCATCACACACATCTGGCCAGATCTGTTCAACAGACACCAGTAATGTTCTGCATCCTTTTCTTGAATATTGCCTTTAGCCTTCCCCAGAGCCTATTCAAATGCACTGCGCTGTTCCCAAACTGTGATCACCTGTACAAAAATTCAATTCAATGCCTGCTCTCACATCTTCCACTGCTGCGTTTTAACACGAGAATTCCCCTTCTCCTTTTGTTCTCCTGTTTCCCTAACATTGCACCTAAAAATGTGACTGACCGCCAATATCTACTGGTGATCCATAAAGGGCAAATGCCAGATATTACTGAAAAAAGCAAAAAAATCCAGTACACAGGATTCTTAATTCCAATGGACAAGCTTCTCTGCTGGATATACTACCAATATAATTTTAATTATGTCAAAAATAGTAATGAGAAGATTACAAAACATTTCAAACTCCTGATGAAGTTGCCACTTTGATCACATATTTTGAAAACGTATTTTAGTGGCCCTGCCTCTGAGTCAATGACAAACATTGCACCACCCTGAGTGTTCAGCTCTATCTGAACATAAACCATGTTTCTATCTTACATATTTTCCCAGTTGCAAAACATGTACCAAAAGATTGTAATTGACCTTTTTGCTCTGTGCCAAAACTTTAAACCAAAAACCTTTCATTTGTATACTGGGAACATTTTAGCAAGTGTAGTATATCAAGTTCTTCATCTGGAGTAATTTTTCATTTGGGGAGTACCAGTATAATGAATACCTTTCTCGCATTTCTTCTATTTATGAGCTGGACACGTTCTTCACCAGTTAAACTGTTAACATCCAGTTTATTGGGGTTTCGACAACGGTGTCTTTTTTGTTTGGGCCTCCCATCATGCAGCTGCATCCTCTGTTATAAAGGAATTAAAAAGCCAATTATCTTTCTGATATAACTACTTAAAAACAGTAAGATCTCTGTGTCTCTTGAGTCAGGCATTCACTTGAAGTCAACTCCAACTTCAGAAATATTTTAATAACAATACCTTTTTACTAATCACAATCATTTACTAAGCAGTAAACAGCACTACATCATTTCCCTGATGCCTTTGCCCATTGCTTTGTTTCACTAATTTCCAGTTTTTAACAGTGCTTTAACTGTCCTGAACATTGCTGCTGTTTTGAATTGTAACATCTTCATGGAGAAGTAAGGTTGTTATTCCAGACGTCACACACAAGATTTTCTTACATTCTGCTCAATATTAACAAATCTCAAATTTGGAAGTAACATAATGAGAAGATCATACCCACACAAACATCACTACCATAGCACTGTAATGTAGGTATGAGATACATTCCATAGGAAAGTCTTTAATCCTCTTCCACATCACTAAATATGCTGTTACACATTTTCAGCTCCAATCATCAGTACCATGGTAATACGAGTTTTCTTATCCTAGATAATATTTTAAATCCTAAGTGGAACAATACAAAGATCAAATGTCTTGATTTAGTATTGGTTATCTTGGCAATTACACTTGTGAGACAAAAGGACGGCTGGCAGACCTCACGTTGTAAAAAGAAATGGGTATTTTCCTTTTCCTAAGTGGAACGGAACAAGGAAATAATTCCCTGTAACATAGAATACAAACCCAAATATATCATATGAAAAATATCTTACTATTTAGCTAGAGAGAGGTGAAAGAAATACTCACAGGAATACAAGCTCCTGAATCTTCAACATATCCAGGATGTTCTTTAAGCCACCTTTCTAAATCTTTTCTTTTGGGGGCATCATCACCTGCAAGCCTTGTTCCATCTTTTAGGTTAATAACAGGAACGGGACTCTCTGCATCAAGCATGCCTTGGGACTGCGTGTAAGTGAGTGCTGGGTTTATGCCTGCAGCAACCTGACAGGAGTTAATACCTGGATTAACCTGGAGAAATTAAAGACATCTGACTTTCTGCATTGAAAACAAACCATCACAATTATTTCATGTGTAAGTCAATGAAGGCCACAGTCCTGCAGATCACTAAGGCCACACTCAAGGACTTGGGCACTGCTCATGTCACAGAAATCCCTTCAAGTCACTGCCCAATCAGATCCCATAACAGATGTACAGAAAAGCACGTCAGGAAGTGTTGCTATGTCAAGCCACAAATTTCTAACAATACATTGTTAAAATTCATCAGAATTAAAGTTACATTTTAAAAACAATTATCAATATTCTATATATCTAATATTTAATGACACTTCATGAAGTTCTCATCCGTGTAATCATAAACTATCAGCAAAATAATCCCAAACCCAAAAGTTGAACAGGGACAGGGGCAGCTGGTTATGCTCAGTTAAGGCACTAATAATAATTTTGATCTTATTTTTTGGATACGAAATCAAGTTTACTTACATGGTTAGGCTGTTTATTTCTATTCATGAAGAGGACATCAACCCCCTCCACATTCTTCCTTCTTCCTCGTCTCTTTTTGACTACAGGCTGACTGTCAACTATGACTCCATTGGCACTGGCTGTTAAGTGACTGGAAGTACCTAAGAGTAATGCAATAAAACTTGAGTCAGATGCTTGTTTATAAAGAGAAACATGTCTGAATAAAAAAATAAAATAAAATTACTTGAAATAGTGTGAGTGCATACAATTTCTAGATGTAATAGCTAAGACAAACTGCCTTTTGTTTTTTGATTATTTAAAGCATCATAAATAACAGGCTCTGAAAGCCACTTTACTATGAAAATTTCATTACTGCCCTTCCACCCCCTCCAAATTAATCTGTTCAGGGATGATAGCTGTTGAAAACTGTTGACATCACATACACAGAGAGGCAGACATCCCTAAATAAGTGTTTAGCAAGACCTTAATGGTATGTTGCAAAATTTAAGCAGAAGCTGGACTAAATTGAGAACCCATTTCTAATAATGTCAAGTATTTTAATCCAAATGTTAACTCCTTACTTCGGGCTCATTTTTGTCAGAGTATACCTACTGTTATTTTGTTCTGAAACAAGCTGTAAGTTCTTGGCTATAAATCAAAAATTGATTCTAGATTATTGTCCTCCACTGTCTCTTTATAGGAGACACAAGAAAGATTATGAAGAGTGCAAATTGACAGAGGCATAAATCTGGAACTTGTCATTTAACTTACAAGTAGCCACATTAAGTTCTGAGTTAAACTGATTACTGTCAGTGCATGGTGATGCACTGTACTAAAATTTTCTTGGAGGGGGGATGTTTACAGTGTATAATGGCATCATTCTAAAAAATGAACATTACAGTAATTGACACTGAGACAAAGTATCACGTGCTCCAAACTGGAGAGTGTCTCCACACTAGATAGAATTTCTCCAGATTGCAGTTTAGAACAGCAACATTGCAAACATCTCTCTCCACTGCTGATCCATGGACATCAACAGAAGAACACAGAAAATTTAATACTAGATTACCCTTCTGCTCTCTGATACTTTATGTACCTGATTTGGGAAGTGATTTTGGGAAGTTGACAAGGCTGGTTTCTGAAGCATTCTGGAGTTCACGTAGCCGAGCCAGATATTGCTGCTGACCCAATGCACCCTCCTCGCTTTCAAATGGCCTTTTCTGAGACAGTCCCTGCTTCTGAAAAGTCAATTTCAAACCACCTTCCTGTTAAATAAATGCCAGGGTTAGAAGAGCTTCTGCTGAAGCAGAAATAACTACTTCATAATCAGGGTTTTCACATACAGTTACTCCAAAAGAATTAAGAAAGAATGAAAACACTATGTTAGACCTTATACAACCTCGTTCTTCCATGTAAAACCAACATTTGAACAGAAATTTCATTTGAACTGAAAAATCCAGACACTGGTAAGCTGTTTACCTCCTGAATCCAGTCCTAGACCCAACTACAAGAGCAAATAGTCATATATTCTTATGTGCTACAAACAGATCTCCAACTACACATAAACAAAATATTTGAAGCTTCTAGCTTGTATTTAAACCAGGAAATTTTCCTGTAATCCTCTAAAAGACCATGAAATAATAAAGCGCTTGCTGGAATGTTTAAAAAAAGCTTAACAGCAGAAATGCCTTTTTATACTAACCATTTCATTTGTTAGAAACAGCATAAAACAAGCTGTCTGAGGAAGCATCAGGATGGCAAAAATTCAGTTCAGAGAGAAAAATAATGATTCTTTCCAGTGGCTTAAGCAAATTAAAAAAAAAAAAAAAAAAAAAAAAAAAAAAAAGGACCAAAAAAAACCCCCTCCCCAAAAAACCAAACCCAAACCCCAAAAAAAAATAGTTTTTTCAAGGGGATAAAAAAAAAAAAAAAAAAAAAAAAAAGAAAAAGAAAAAAAGGACACAAAAAAACCCCCTCCCCAAAAAACCAAACCCAAACCCCAAACACTCAGTGCCCAGAAGCAGCAGACCCAAATACCCACAAACAAGTGTGTGAAGGAAGTGAGAGTGAGAGCAGGCAGCCACTTGCAGGTAAAGCATGCCGCACACCGCAATCGCAACCAGGTCCTAGGGCAATAAAAATAAACATACGTCATTGATTTTCACTGTAAACTCCTTTTCTCGTACATGCTTCTTCACCTTTGACAGCTGGGGTGATTGGTCATATTCTTCTTTTACAGCTGCAAGAGGGGGTGTGGGTGCACTGGGCTCACTGTACTCTGCAGCTGCCCCTGAGCTATCCAGCAGTTTGGTGGTGTAGAACGATGCCACTGTAGTGCTGTCGTAGCTCCTTCGGGCTGAAGGCCATTTACCTTTCAACACTGTCTGACAAATACTGTCAAGTCGGTTAATCATAACTCGATCCTAAAACACAGAGAAAATCATTTTGTAAGACCAATGCTTACCAACACTGTTACATTGATGTATTAGCTCTTAATTCTACAGAGAAGAGAAATGACGTTATTTCTGGACTTGAAGATTTTCAAGTTCCTGGATTTGTACTGATTTCCTGTAAGTCTGTGAAAGCTACCTCTGTACTTAACTTCACTGTGTACCTGTAAACAAATGTGCAATCTCTCTCATGTGTACAGGGTCGCGCAAATGCTTGAAATATACTGTCTCCCTGATTTTTAAAGGAAAGATATGGTAACTACCAAAGTAGTATTTGTATGTGTGGCTTTGACTCACTGCTAGCAGGATCTGAACCTGTGAGCCACCACCATAACATACAGCAAGTAGCATTTATAAAAGTAAATCTACAGTCTTTTTATTCATGTCTCCTTTTAGCTTCCAAAACCACATTATTCCTCATTCCCCTTCTTTAGACACCAAACACAGGTAACACTTCACACACCTCCATAATACACAGTTCTCAAGCCCCAATAAACTCAGCTGGATACATTAGGACTCCAGAAACTACTGGATTTTCTGATTATTTCACAGTTATTTGTCAAATAAAACTTGTGACTGCTAAAATTACAAGTTCTGTAAGCAAACACTTATTTCTGAATTCAAGACTCTCCTCTATATTTGATATAAGTCAACTTTTTACACTTTGTAATTTTTCACGAAGTGCCATGGACCTGTGACATAAAAGTTATGCTCCCCTTCAAAATTTATGAAAAGTACTATGTGGATTTAATGCATGTTTCAGAAGCCAACATAACTACAACTAAAGGTCCCAAAATTCAAATCCTACAGCTATTTCCCCTGCTTCATGGTTTTAATATATTTAACAGAATACTGATGTCAGAGCCCATCTTCAACTACTACTTTGGTTTTCAAAGTTGCATTATAAACTTGCCTTTGGCCAGTAGGACGCAGCCAACATGTATCCACCTTGTAGGAGATAACCGGAATTTGGTGTCCCATTGTTCATCTGGAAACTGTCTTGTGTCTCATCTTGTGTGGTGCTCAGAGAGGCCACACTCTCTTCATCATAGGCTTTTATATGTGGAGTTCCTTCTGCTAAATAAAACCATCAAAATCATTATGTTGTAAGGGAGTTAAGCACTCATTGTAAGAGGTTCAGGAGAACAAAATACACACAACAATGTTCAGAGAAAGTCCAAATACAAAGTTAAACTGAAGAACTAATCTCTTAGGTTTTTCAGGCCGATCCTTTCCTAGGAATATAAATTCCACACATATTCCTGTTAGTATTTTGAAGCTTAAGATGTTGAACATTTAGCTATTTGGAAACAGACATGCTTCAGAGTAATCTAACAGACAGTCTTCACTTAATGTATTTCTTTTGCAAGCCTACATTCACTAAAGTATAGAACTAAACTGAAATCAAAGGTATCTATCACCAGCACATGGCAAATCTATCGGGATAGTACTTTGAAGGACAGCCCATTTCATTTACTGCATGTTCCATGTCTTGAACATGTGTGCCTGCATAATTCAATTGTTCAATTTTTAATCACTGAGGATTTTTTCCTATTATCTTTCCAGTGTGATCTCTGACTTTCTTATATTTCTCTCATCATTAGTATTTCACTTTTGCCTCCATCCAGACAACAACAGAAGTTTCACTATGACATGGGGAAATAGTCTGAAACAACAACAAAGAAGTATTGCCTGAAAAGGTAACTACTACATCAGCACAAGGAGTAAGAGGGTCAGCTCTACAGAAATCAAATTTGTCTTTAACAATGGCTCTGTACTGAGTCATCTGATAGAATCCAGCACTCCCTTCAGAGATGTTCCAAATGTGGAAAGTAAATGGTCATTGCCATGGTACAACCAGTGAAATAAAACCTGGGCTTAAAATTAAAATACAAATGAAGTTAAGTGAACTTTCCAGCATTTACCAATCTCTTCAACACCGACAGCAAAATTGCCAAAAAAACCCCAAAACAAAAAGGCCAACTGACTTATGGGATTCTGCAGTCCAAGGAAGGCAGGATTACTTGCCTAAACAGACTGGGCTGGCACAGAACAAACCTAGTATCTGGACATGTAGTACACTTATGGTATCCACAATTTCTATCTGAATATTTAATGTTATATAAGCATTCCTTTGCTCTCATTGTTTTACTGTTCGCATACAACTGTCTCCTCTGAAAATGTCCTTTTCCTGCTACACACAGCAGCATATTAGTAATTTTCTTTAAGTGGCATTTTACCTGCCCAGCAATCATTTCCCCAGTAAATTAACCCCATGGTTTCCATTTGTCATTTCCATGGACAAGAAGATCCATCTGATTAACACAAAGCCTTTTTCCCTAAGGTATTGGAAAGAAAAGTCTTCTTTACTTATACTTTAATCCCACTGGCTACCTTCATTTTCTTCCCTTCTCTATTACCATTTGTATCACACATTAGAGAAATCTTTCCACATTCTGAATTTCAGTGGGGGATGTAGAGGACACTTCACAGCAGCAAAGAAAGGAGTGTATTAAATAATGAATGGTTAGGTTATTAAAAACTTTAAATCACTTTATCAGAGGCTTTTGCTTCTAGTTCGAAGCTTTCACTGTGTCTCTGTGTTACGTGGTCTTATGTGCTGCAGTCATCTCAGTCTTGCCTAAGCAGGTTTTTTTTAAAGTTAATTTTTTGAAAAGTGTTTAAGTGCTTGAAAATTTTCAGTGCAAGAACATTGTTTGGGCACCTCCAGTTCACAAGAGAAAGCAGCTGACATGACTTGAGTTTGGACAGAAGGAAGCTTGCAGGTTTCATGAAAGAACAATGAGGAAGCTACAAAGACGTGAGCAAGAGTGAAAAAAACAAACAGGGAAACCTAAAGAGTCTGTTTAGAACAAGAAAGAAACCACAGTAGGGAATACACACACACATAATATATTTCCAGAAAACACTGTCCATTCCACTCTCCCACACACAAAGCACATGCACAGCAACCTTGCTTAGGGAGCCAGTCCAAACATCCTAAGTACCTAACCCAAGGCACTGATATGAAGCAAACAAAAAGCAGTATTCCTGAAATTCTTCCAACTCATTTGGAAGAATCAAGCAAATATGTTTATTTACGCTTACTTAATGTTTAATAAAGTTTACTTCTGTGGGATTTAATAGCCTTTTTTTAGACATTTTTCCATTAAGAATAAACTTGCTCAGTTAAGAATTATACTGCAGAAGTAAGACTACACACATACCACGTTTTTGTGCCTCCTCTTCATCACTATCACTCTCTTCAGACGATGATGATGACGACGACGATGATGATGAGGACGATGAGGAGGAGGATGAAGATGCTGAAGAACAAGATGAAGATGATGAAGAGCTAGAACCAGATCGAGAGTGCGAACAAGATGAGGAAGACGAAGAGGATGAAGATGATGACCTGGAAGAACAGGATGATCTATCTGAGTCAGAGTCTGAGTCAGAGCTAGAGTCAGACCCCCTTTTGCTGACTCTCTGTTTTTTGGAAGCTGGGTTTGGAGTTAGAGGCTCTGTCCTTGCTGCCACCATGCGCCTGTCTGTCTCAGCCTTCATGCTAGGTCTGTGGTCTGTAATTTGTATCGGGGTGCCATTTTTGGGACTCAGAGGTTCAGATTTCAGTATTGTCTGTGTCTCCTCTGTAGACATAGATTCATCTTCAGAAGACTGAGGGTCCTCTTTCAGATTTTCATTTTTAGCTTTTGCGTCCTCGAAAGCATTCACTTTAGCATCTGACAGTCTTGACTGAGGTGTAAGAGGAGAAGCAGATAATGCCATCTGGTACTGGTGCAAGAGTGGAGTAGAAGTCCTCGAGAGAGCCACTTTGTTTTGATTATAGTTCCTCTGGGCAGACATAAACGAGAGTTCAGGATCACGAAGAATATGATAATCTGTCCTGCTAACTCCATGTTTAGCAGCTCCAATAAGTAAATCCCGGTCATGAGTCCCACATTCCCACCAGACAGGTAGGTCTGGGTTTGGCTGGCACAGCTTTAGTCGCTCAAACAACTGTGGGTGTCTGAGAGCCTGTTCTCGCACTTTCCGCAGGAGCTCGATGCGGTACAAAGTCCGGGAAGCACGTTCCTCTGTGATGGGCTGGATAAAAATGTTTGGGTCCACAAGTTCTGTACAAGAACAAAACAAATGAGAATCTGCCAAAAACACCAAATCAGTACTTTAAGTAGACGACTGTGATCAGTTTATCTGTCTCACCACTATAAGCTTTCAATTTTACTCTCAACAATTTCCTTAATTCCTCCTCCCCTATTTTTATTTTCCAACACATGAAAGAAAAACCTTTTCAAGGTAAGCACTGACAACACAAATTTGCAAAGTAAAAACATGCACACCCACCTTCTTTTGAGGGGAGACGACAGACCCTCCTGCACATTGACATAAATGCATACAGGTACTTCTCCAAGCTCTCATCAGTTTTCTTGTGCAGCCGAGCCATTGCTCGAAACTTGGTCCAGTCAAATCGTCCCCTTTCAGGGTCAAACACCACTCCAAATGTGGACACGACTCTGTAAAAGTCAGCTTCTTCTCTTCTTGTCCATCTTGACCAGCAAGAAAAAGATGTGAAATTCTGTCATTTTCTTCACTGTTTCACACATTATTACGTCTTTACCATTTTTACCTAAGGGCAGATTGAAAAAGCATATTTGCATGCTGCACATACCTTTGCTGTCTTTCAATCTTAGCAGCCATCTTTGGATTTAGTGCAGCTTCTTCATATGGAGGCTGCATCATACTGGTTTGTACTGGGAATGTTGGCTGGATCTGCTGGGCCTGCCTGTTTTTACTTGTTCGTTGATAAGCTGTTATCAGGCGGCGCAGACGCGTTGTTAAGGCAGACTGAGTGGGCCAATAGATTTTGTCGCCTTCCATCATTTGTCCATCTACGTGAAGACCAAGTCATGAGAAAAAAAAAGAAGTTGATCATTGCTAGGTGTCTATGGCTCTACACTAGGCAATCTAACTACATTTTAGTTAAGAATCACAAGAATTAAACAATTCAAAACACAAAGGCAACTGGCTCAGATTTGAAGTTTTATGGATTTACCTCCATCTGCTATTACTAGATCACCTGGGGATGAAACATCATCCTGTAAAAAAAACAAAAGCGAAGCACAATTTAAAATACAGCCCTCTCCAGAGATTTAGGTTAAACTTACCTCTTACAACAATTTATGAATATGACAAAGAACAAGAGTAACAAATAGTTCGGATAAATGGCTAACAAGGCATACAACAGAACTATGCAACAATTCCCTACCATTCCCACCCACCCAGACAACTTCAGAAACACATGGAGTAAGCTTTATCAACTTAGAGAAATACAGAAAAAGACACAGTAATTTACTCAACAAAAAGGTGGAAGTATTACCAAGTGTCTAAGTGAATGAGTGTTAAAAGGAGCTATTGGTGCCTACTATACCTCTATGTCATCTTTAAACATTGCTGGTGCTGGTTTATATTCTGGATCTTCTACATCCCTGTTAAAATTTCAACACAAAAGAAGCCATCTTAGTAATATTTTACACTACTAAT
>NW_008239324.1:8969119-8969951 GCF_000691975.1 Corvus brachyrhynchos
ATGAAGAAAATATTTCATGGCAGCTTTGGCTTGAATCCTGCTTGCCCTACTTCGCTTTCTCATTCAAAAGTATTCTTTATGACCACAACTAAAAACTTCACTGATGAGGCAATGAATAAAAGCAGTTTTCTCTTTCAACAGTTATCAGCAATTCTCAGATTGATCTACTGGGGTCACTGGTCAGCTACACAAGACTAAGACACCAAAAGCTGACCTGAAATCAAGTTAAACAGCTCCATAGCACTCCACCTCTGAAGGCTTCTGCACTTCAGTGTCTAAGTAGTATTAATAAATTAACACGAGGTAGAATCCTTGTTAATAACAAGTTGCTGCATTTTCCCCCTAACTGTGAAATCCCAAACTTCAATGGTTCCGTTATACCATTCCTCTTTTCCACTCTATGGCAGTAAAATCAAAGTAGTATTCCTCACAACAATGACATCAAACTCATGTAAAACCAGTTAGGAAGAGGATAAGGTACAGCATGTAAATTCAAATTTGCTTGCTTTGAGGCCCCAAAACATTCCCTTCCATACCCATCCATATAATCATTTGCTCTCTGTTCAGCAGCAACTGCTTTCTCATCTGGTTTTCCAACCCTTTCCAAGAAGCAAAGAGCTGGGTCTGCTCTGATAGTGTTGTATTTTTCATAACCTATAAAGGAAAAAACAGTGGCAAAAACTCAACGTCCAGGGTAAACTATATTAAAAAAAAGTGTAGGGTGTTTTTATATTGGGGGCTGGGGAAGCACATACACAGTCACCCTCATTACTCACCATGTTTAAAAACTCCAATTAGAAGAGATTTATCTGCATCTGCATCCCACCACTCA
>NW_008239324.1:8969963-8981017 GCF_000691975.1 Corvus brachyrhynchos
GGAACTTCAGAGTGATCTGGCTCAGGAACCCAAACATCAATTTCACTGAAGAGAATCACCAAGAGCATACCAACATCAATAGAATTCCGAGGAAGAAGTAAATTTTTATATTCTCTTAGTACATTTCTACTTTATGTAGGACTTCAAACTTCTCTCTTCAAGCACACAAATACAGTAAATCCCTAAAACCAGCAATACAAAATGCCCAGACAGCTTGGTATTTTGTATTTGAGAAACCAGTAACAGGGAAAGAATACAAAAGCAAAACCAGTATACAGCATTCTTCCTCTCTGTGAACTTCACCAACTCCCAGCAATCTGTGCTTACACAACTTTGCAAACCAAGGATTATCTGTGCTAGTGTTTAACAGCATGAGAGGGACTGTTCTTTCACTAATGTTTGTGAATCAACCTACAGCTTTCTATCTGCCACAAGCTCCTGTAGCAGTGAGTTCAAGAATTTCCAAACAGGAATATTTGCATTTAAAAAAAAAAAAATTAAATAAAAAATAAAGACATTAACAGAATACACAGAACATAATCAAAAGCATGGGAAACCCTGCCAATTAGCATGTCAAGTACATAATTCTATCTTTCACTCACTTTTTCAGTCTATTTGGCTCATGTTATTTTAGTTGATATAGCTAGACTCATAAAGGAATCAGGACTTCCTCATGTCAAGTTGATGAAGTGTTTAGTAAACAAAGAGAAAACAGAAATACATTCCTCACAGCCTAAGGATAAATACATTTAGTTTTAACATTTCTTATTTAGGTCTAGGCAGATTTTTGAATTTTCATCTGACATTTGAAATAAACAAGCAAAAATACTCTCTCTATAGTTCACCTGGCATCAATTCCATCAAAGACCTTTTGGAATTCATTACCAATGACTTCTTGTTTTAAGTAATACAGCATTCTTACTCGAAGTAAGACCCTAAACAAAGAAGAAGAGAAATACAAATATTAGAACTCTAAGAGCTTTCAATAGTTGTGGATGGTTTTGTTCTGTCTTTTGTAATATCACACAGATTTCAAGTAATTTTCCTAAAACATACTTCCTTCAGCTCTAAAGGGGGGAACATCCGACTCAGGTGACCTAAGAGCTTTTATTGCTATCACATTTACAAATTGTTTCACTGCAAAACTTCTTTCAAATCCTGAAGACCAGGGTCAGCAGAACACTCTTCACTTGCTTCATAAAATACTGCTAAGAACAAACTGCTATTTCGCTTTTCCTGCTTAGAACATGCCCTTAGAGAGGGCTGAGTGGGCTGACAATGAACATCCTCCCCTTAGCCTTTCCATTCCTTGTCACTCATAAATTTGGTGCATGACCCCCGTGACTTCTCCATGCATCAATTCTTGACTACAGCTGTATGAATTGTCCAAGCAGAATATGACAAATTTTGCTACAGAAATATCATTCATCTAAACCAAGCTCAGTCACTGCCATGAATGACTAAGCTTTCACAAGCTGGTAGCTCAGAGTCTCTGAAGCCTAGAAAACATGCCAGGGTAACAGCATGGACAATTCAGGGGCAACAACTTCAGTGCTTTCAGTCTCTTTGATAAGCACTCCCACTCTTTAGTCCCTTGGCTGCTGCAAGGCATCCCAAACATGTTAGCAGGAGATCTCTTCACAGACAAAACCAATTTCTTTAAAAATTTAACAGAATTATTTTACATGTGAAATCATCCGTTCACCTCCAAATACACTATGACCTGTTTATTCTAATCAAACCAACACCACTAAAACTTATTTCCTCCTACTGCCACAACTGTTCTAGTGTTTTCTAAGACAATGAGAAATTAGAAGAAAAAACAAACTTAAAAAAAACCAAAACATCGAAAGACATTCACACTTCAGCTACTGCTTACTTGTTGCAATGGTGTTTTATGTGCTTTTTGTATCCTTCATCTTGCAAAAGATGTTCTGGATTGTATTTTCGAAGCCATTCTGCTTTGTGTATATCAAAAGTGCTAGCCTGGGTCTTCACTTTTTTTCCTTTTCTTCCTCTTGGCACAGGGGCTGATAAGCCTACATAATACAAAATATTAAAGGTATAGATATAAACGCCCATGATTCTTACAGTTCCTATATCCTATGCAGGTATTGTGATCTACAGGGCAGGAACAACACTAACATCAGGCTCTGGACATGAATCTTTTTTTATCTCAGAGCATCTCTGGAGTACACATAGCCAGTAAGGACAAAATAGGAGAGGGGGCAAAAGAGGAGTGTGTTGTCTGTCACCTACTGTGAAACAGAATAGCTTCTTACGAACTGAAATGAAAGCTCACACCAAGCACCATTTGGGTAAGCCATCAAATCCAAGGCAAAGCAGAAATGACACTTGAATCGGTTGAATTGTGTGTTTGAAATAAATCCCATTTATTTCAAGTAGGTGTGTTCAGAGAGGGTTTTTAGCTGTTTTTATCCCAGTACCACAGGCACACATATGAAGCTGTTTAACTGCACAAACACATTAAGTCCTTACCAAGGTGGTTCTGTAACTCTCGTGTTTGCCCATCCTCTGTTGGGGTGATGAGATCCCATATAAAACTCTTTATTTTCTCATCCCCTCTGTAGTGAACAAGACAATAGGCTAATAGGGCTCGGCAAATTATCTCCACATCCTGTTCATTCAGCTGCCTCTTGAAGCGACCATGGGACAGAATTTCTCTCCATCGACCCCACCTGGCCCAAAGTGAAACACAAATCAGCACCTGGAAGTGGAGCACTGGGGGAGCCTACAGACTCCTCTTACAAAAGGGAATTGATCTCTAAAATACTTAGCTTTCAACTTTTTTCTTTCAGCTTAAGTTACTGAGTGGAAATAAGAAAGTAACATTTGCAACATAACTCCATCTGATTAAAACAGAGTTTTAAACAAAAAGTGCCTCTTTACAAAAAATATGGATGATTGTTGTAGACTTCAAAGACACAAAACTGATGCAAACTCATTCTGACAAGAATGCTGTTATTTTTCTTGTAAGATGGGTGAGAGAAGACCTAAGATTTGATTTCCAAATCAACTTATCTGATTTCAGTATGCTTAAAATAACTGGTTAGATTCTCAGTTCCTATTTGTGCCTCCCAGAAGTGCAAGATGTTCTACAATTATGAAAATCAAGTTACCTACCAAGGCTTTATTTCAGACATTTTTTAAGGAGTCTCGAGTCTGCCTGCAGCACTTACTGTAATGATTTTTAGAGAGACTCCTGTAGTACCCATGTTAAATGCTATAATCTCATTTGAAGAAAGATTCTCACCCTTCTCTCTTAATGTTTCTTTAATTGCAAATTGTCAGGAAGCTTTATACAGGGTGCAAGACAAATTCCTGTTCTAAATACATTCTCTGCACACACACCAGGTTACTGCCAATACAGAGTTAAGTTATTGCACAAATACAATTTAGTACATGGAAAAACCGTATTTTTAAAACGCTTCATAGAATGAAGAAGGATGTACACAATACCCATAGACCAGCAAGTTCTTCTCCACCCGGAAGCACTCTGTCCTTCCATAGCCATTGGAACGGTCACACGGCCTGCGGAGCTTTGGTTTTTCATCACCCTCACTCTCCACCTCAGACAGCTCTGCCAGCTCATCTTTTGTAGCACTGAAGGGCCGTGTTTGTTTCCTGATTCTTGGGGTATCAATAACCAGGCTGTTCTGCAAAATTGCAAACAAACCTCATAAGAAACAGTTGTCGAGTTTTTCCGAAGTGCTGGGCTTCAGCTCAGAAACAATTCCTATACCTTGTCATTCACAGCTATTTTGTAAAGACATCACAGTGAACACCCATGGAGCAAGTAAAACATTTTGTGGTATTTAAGGCAACAAAAAATAAGTTTCATATGCTAATGCCAGTACATCAGTTATAAACAACACAGAGTATCTCATCTGAGCTGAATACTTACACAGCCTACTCTGCAGGCTTTGTGAGAAACGAGGGGCACTGTAACCTTTTTGAATCAAATGCATGGGGAACGTCTTCAAGCATAGCATTTCACAGATTGCAGTATTATACAATTTATACAGGTTTTAGTCACTTATTTTGCAGATTCCAGTCCAGGATTTACAGACAGAGAAACAGGGCAATCAGAAGAAATTCCATACTTTCAATCATTTTCAGGTCTTTGACAAAAGTCAAAGATGCCCAAACTTTTTTCAGGACAGCAGGGAAATAGGAAATACTACAGCTATCAGCAGGCTGACTGCTCATGCACAAATCAGCCAGCAAAAAAGTCTGATTTGTTGAAATATTTATCAAAAAGCACCAGAAATCCCATACCTGCAATTTCAGAATTCAACAGCAAGCATGGACTTGAAAAAAAACACATTAAAAAAGTACTTACTCTACCACTGATAGCATCAATATCTATTTCTGCTTTTTTGGCCCATTTCTGCCAGAAGTTGGGATCATCTAGTGAAATATCAGTCCTGTTTCCAGATGCAACAAAACTAGCCTGTAATAAATAAAACTAAAGTTTACCAACATCATACATCAAAAGTTTGTAGTTTGCCTCAGTGCTGTGAAGATTGCACGACCTTATTTCATCAAAAATCTCCCAAGCAGCTGTTAAAACTTTAGAAGTTACTTACACTGCAAAGCAACTCAAAAGCTCTCCTCCCCCTTAATTTTTAAAAATCAGATCCATAATATATCAGAAAAATCTAATGAACTTTTATGCACCATCAGGAGAGAAGAACATTAAGCAGCAAGATTCTTCTGCTTCTAAGTCTGAATCTAAATTACTCGAATGGAAGAAAAAAGAATCTTTTGAAGAGGCTTATCAGCATTTGGGGATTTCATCTCATGCAGAAGTACTCGCTTGAGGGAAATTTCAAAGGGGCGTTTAAGCTGCCAACAATCAAAGCCTGAGTACATGGAATAGGCTTAATTTCAGAAGGCATTTAAAAAACCCTGATACACTGCATTTGGGAAAAGAGTAAATATATATAAAAATTTCTAACTGTTTTGATAAAAAGACAGTGATGATGATCTTTAGAAACCTAATTCTTATTTAAGCCATAATCAGCAAGATATAAGAAAACCTAAATAGACATGTAAATAAATAATATTTTTAAATATTGCTATTTAAGAATATAAATATACATTTGCTGTATTTCAAGTCTTCCTTTTTCTTTGCCTTTTTAATTATTTTGGAATTCTCACAATTGCATTCATGAAGTGCCCACACCCCAAGCTCAGTTTTACTGCTTGTATTTTACACTCTCAGCCCCCTTCCCATGTACAAAAAGTATCTCCACTCACTGCTATTTTGGGAGGTTTCTTATTTTGCTTTTCCAATTCTGACCAAAAAAGATTAAGGTTCAAAACATATCCTTTGTTTACGCATTTTTAGAATAAGCCTGACAATTTTTAACCTTAATAACTATTGTCATATATATTTTCCCCTGCTCTTACTGTATCTAAATACAAATAGATCTATAAACAAATTTGTTTTAATATTCTTGGTTAATGCAGCTTGTTATATTTCACACAACCCCCAGCCTTTTCCAAAGCAGTACAGATCCATTCCTCATCTTTGTTCAAGCATGCTCCTTGCACCTGGCATTTACAAAATCTGTCTGTGCCAATTGGATTTTTTATGTGCACGTTAACATAAACATACAGATGCAAGAACCCAAAATATGTACCTAACATACACACCCATTAAACACAAGTAAACTTAATTTAAAAATAAAGCCTAAACTCTTCAACATCCAGCCACATTTACAGCTCTGTACTGTCACAGAACATCCTGCTGTTCTGCACCTTGGCAAATGTGGAGCCTCTTCCCTCGGATTCAATTGTGATCGTTTTAGTCCGACGCTGCAGAATCTGGTCAATGTCTTCCTCACAGAACTTGGAGCCTTCATCCTCTTCATCCATAATGGCACCATAGGCACCTCTTCGAAGCAAGTCTTCTATTTCTTTTTTGGAGAGTTGTTGGATCTGAGCAAATAAAATTGGGTTTAGACAGTTAAGAAAAAAAATCCTGGAAGTCTTTTCCCTTCCTATTTCACATCTTTCCACAACCCAGCTGTGCCTTATGATTTATAAGCCTAACTCTGGAGTATTAAAAGCTAAGAGAAAAGTCTAGCTAACAGCTGAAATAATAAATTAGGTGGTTACAGTACACATTTTTAGAAGTGTGTCTCTCTTTTCCTTTGGCTATTCTCAAAACCATGATGTGCATGTTTAAAAGAATTACCTGTTCATACTTACATTAAAGCAACACACTATATTAATATGAGAAGATACAAGGAAACAAAGAGAAACCTTTTTCCTTGTTTTAAACTTTGCCATTATCTACCTTGAACTTTATGAGGCAAGAAACGGTGAAAGATTTATCAGAATAACTGACTATATTTAAAATTGTATCAACTATATTGCTAGTCCACATCAGAAAACAGAACGGAGATGCAAATGAGAGAAAAAGGGAAAAGTGGCAGCTTCTGTGATTTAAAGTAATTCCCACATGATTACAAAAGCAAAAGGAAGGTTATTTCAGGAAATAAATCTACATACACCACCAACACTGTTTTCTCTTCCACTCATACTCTGCAAGACAGCCTTATCCAGTCCCAGCTTCAGACTTGCTCTGTCAAACATCTCTCTCTCATAGGAATTACGTGTAATCAGCCTGTAGACCTTCACTGCTTTGTTCTGACCAATCCTGTGGCATCGGGCTTGAGCCTTTGGAAGGATGGGAAAAGGGCAGTTAGAAATTAGACTTACCTAGGAACGAGATACTGATTTTTAAAAACCTGTTTCTGTTGTAGCCCAAGCCAAAAACAAGAGCATGAACTCAAAAGGAGTCAATACACATTTAAGCAAACAGAAGCTATCAGACATTTTACACATTATGAACAGTTTTCTGAACAGCGTAGCAAGTAAAACGCAGATGAATGACCTGTGCTGAATGCTCCTGACTGGTACTTCCCTTGCAGTAACACCAGGTAAAAAGACCTGCTAGCTCCTAAGTTATCTGATCTCCAGATATGAACAATAAAGGAGTTGCAACTTGAGAATTATTTCAATTCCAGCATCCAATTCCTAGATTTGATTAATTCACTTTTTCTTAATGCATATTAATCCTTTTCTGTATATTATGTTTCAACTGAACACCTCTATTTCCATAAATTGTGTCAGTCAGTTCATCCAAAATATAGCCCCCAGGCTCACAGTGTCATCAATTCTTAAGGGTTTTATCAACTCACTGACTTTAACTGTGTTGCATTTTTCAAAAGTCACCAATTTGAAAGAAAAAGTTCCCAACCAAATGAAATCTGTCCAGAATAGAAGACATCAAAAAAACTTTAAACACATGCCTTAGAAACATGAATGTTTTAAAATTACGTGTGTTCAAACAGAGACAATATTCAAAGTGATGAAATTTTCATCCATCGGGTTTAATTAGGGCTCACTACCAAAGAAATTTACCTGCAGGTCATTTTGAGGATTCCAGTCAGAATCAAAAATGATACAGGTATCTGCTGCAGTCAAGTTGATGCCCAGGCCCCCAGCCCTGGTGCAGAGGAGGAAGACGAAGCGATCTGAGTCTGGTTTGCTGAAGCGGTCGATGGCAGCTTGCCTGAGGTTCCCTCGCACGCGCCCGTCGATTCGCTCGTACAAATACCTGCCAACAGCCACAGATACAACACACAAAGGATTACAAATGTTTTTATCATTTAAGGGTGGATTTGAACAGATCTACTGCTTATAGATTTATTCTTTACAGAGAAGGAAAGTTAAAAAGACTAACTCTAATTAGCAGTGGGTAACAGAACCAAGAATCACGTCAGAACCTGCATGTCTGTAGCACCAACACACATCAGCAAGTCCAAACACTGAGCATTTTAAGACAAGTTTTTCTGCATTTTGTCCACTAAGCAACTACCTGATTATACATATATTACCATGGCACTTAGCTGCATTAGAACACACCCTGTCCTATGTGGACGCTCAAGTTTTTCACATATTATCCTTGGATCCCGGTCTAGGATCACAGAGGCAGGACAGTGGACTCTTGTATTATACACCAAATTGTCTGAACACATTAGGGGGAACCAAGTAATCAGCAGAAAGCAGAATTTGGTGAGCTGTCACTGGACAAAAGCATATTGATTCTGTAAAGCTGAAGAGAAATGGAACAAAAATGACATGACAGCACCTCTAACAGTCTTTACCAAGGCTTCCTAGACTTAACCCAGCAAATTTTCAAGCCTGAAGTAAAACTGTCATTTGTTAACTTTGACAATTACAAAGACTGCTTTGAGACTTCTGAAATCAAGTAAAATGCTTAAAAAGGGAGCAAATACTTCCGTACTTGTAAACTGAATAAGATGCTGAATGTGTATCTAGAAGTCAAAAAGCCTCACAACCGTTTTTCTTCTCATCAGCTATAAAATGGCACAGCAGATAATCCACAGGACCACAGGCATTCTGGCAGGCAGCCATCTATCTCCTACAGGCCTGAATTCTGTCAAGTGCTAAGTCTGCTCATGTGTGCACTCCAGCATTTCTAACCAAATGGCAGCACAGAGCAAATTTCGGCTTCTATGGATTTCAGAAGATTCCACCTGTAGATATGATTCACTGGTCTAAATGTAACAACGTTGCAGAAGAAGGAATATTTTCCATACTGAATTATAAGTACTACTATGAAGTTAAAATTAATTTTTTAAAATAAAACATAGAAACTGTTGCACAGTTCCAACAGACAGCCTTAATATAAAACTATCACCAAAAGAGGAATTAAAATAATCTACTATCCAGTATTCCAGTATCCACTGCAGGAAGGCTTAACATTAATAATTTTTGTTTTTCAACATGTTAACTCTGTGTTACTATGATGTAGTTCACTGACAACTACACACTTCAAAGCAGTATGTACATTGCAACAAATCCACTTGTAAAACAAGAACTATGCCTTGTTACAGATTTTCAGGTTGATACAGCAACTACTGATTGTAACCAAGTTTAAGGTTTTATGCATTTATTTAGTCATATGCCCAAATAAGCATTTCATTTTCATTGAGTCAACAGTCAGTAATAATCAAGAGGGT
The DNA here is from genome assembly GCF_000691975.1 of Corvus brachyrhynchos. NCBI lineage: Eukaryota > Metazoa > Chordata > Aves > Passeriformes > Corvidae > Corvus > Corvus brachyrhynchos. The sequence continues at coordinate 8,979,047 of NW_008239324.1, forward strand.
GCAATTACATGTGATGACCAAAGCCAGCTTATGGAACAGGTTTATGGCTGGGAGTCCAGCTCCGCTGCAAAATTCAAAGCAGTCAATTTAGGAAAGATAGGAAGAACATTTGCACTTTTACATTAATAAAAAACACATCTCCAGCTGCTTATCATTTTGTCCTTATACTCCTTTTGAAGCAAGGAGCTGTATCTTGGATCCATCTGGTTCCAGTTCAACACCGTGTAAGTGAAGAACACATTCAGTGCTTCCTGGGGTTTGGACAAGCAATGATAAGCTTGAATTTACTTGGTTTCTGACAGAAAATGTAAAACCAGTATATACATAATTGAATGTTTAATGGAAAAAGCAACAAAGTGAAGGCACATCGCTTACTCAAATTGGACAACCTCTCCTTAGTTTTCCTCTGAAGTTTTTAATTAGTCAGTGAACAAATGAACACAGAACACAAAGTTTCACACTGATTAGCAAACAAAACAACTCCCAGCTTTGGTGTGCTGCTGTCATTAATCCTGCACTACCATTCACACAACAATACACTACAGGATACAGAATATGAATCTTACCTTTTATGTATAAGGTAATCCTCCAAAATATCAAGGCAGCGCACCATTTGAGAGAAGATAAGGACCTTGTGGCCTCCTGCTTTCATTTTTGGAAGAAGCTTATCAATAAGAACCAATTTCCCAGCAGACTGGATCATTGCTTGCAGGTGAAAGTCAGGAGCACTTGGACTGTATGTTTCTTTAAACTCTCCAAGGATCTTCTCTTCAGCACCTATCAAAGGATGTATTTCCGTATCTATAGGTGTATTTACACAAATATCTCCACATACATTCAAATCTAAGTTACCAAAATCAGTGCTGTACTCTAAATATTCCCCTTTAGGCACTGATGGAGACAGAACAGAGTTCTGGATAGGTCTGAAGTCTAAGCAAGAACATTTATATTTATCAGCTTTGAAAACAAGTTTTAAGTTTTTAAACAGAACAAACACCTTGGATGAGGTGAACCCCCCTCCTCCAAATTTCAGAAACTGAAATATTTATTCTCAAGTATTATGTAAAAAAACCTACAAAAAAAAAAGTTCTTTTCTCTTTGTGATATTTTAAATGGGTCATGAGTCTTTGAAAATAACCCAGTATTTTGAATACTACTTCTGAAACCACAGCCAGAACTTTTGGAGCGTGAAGTGTCTTTTTTTGCAAGTCAGGAAAAACATCAGTTATCAGTAAGTGAGAAAAGCACTGAAGACTGACAGAGATCATATAACTTGAAAGAAGCATTCATTTTAAAACTTAGACCTTAAAGTTTTTGTTCATACAGCTGGTAAAGAGCTGTACCATTTCCATGAGATAACTGCTTCTAAATGTTCTGTGTAATCCTACAGAAAAAGTTCAAGCTTCAGGCCTCAAATATGCAAATGTCTCACAAGTTTGTCTTGTGACTATCAAAAAAATGTTTCTACCTAATCCAATCCTTGGAAAATCTGAAGAAAACATCAACAAATTATTACAAAATTCTTACATATTTTAAATAAAAATAAAAAAGTTTAAAAAAAATCAGTTCTTATCCTGTATTTACCTTTGATGAGATAAGGGTGATTACAACACTTTCTGAGCTCCATCATAGTGTTAACCAGATTGGGTACATTTGCCTGCCCTGCTCCTTTGGATAAGAAAGCAAAATTTTTCTCCAAAATAGCTCGGTAATATTTCTTCTGAATATTAGTTAGTTCTACTTCAATTATAGTTTCCTCCTTAGGAGCCAGCTTTTTTTCTACATCTTCTTTTAATCTCCTGAGCATCATGGGTTTCAGGATAGCTTGTAGTTTCTGAACCTAAAGGAAGCACAACAGTTTGTTGGAACATAAGGTGATACTGTAGCTCAATTAAAAGGAAGTCCCTCTTAAACACTAAAGCTCAGATGAACTTATACCTGTTCCTCTGTTTTAAGGTCTCCGAACTCTTG
>NW_008239324.1:8981038-8991887 GCF_000691975.1 Corvus brachyrhynchos
ACTGTGTTCTGCAGTGGGGTACCTGTTAACAGCACTTTATGCTCCTAGAAAAAGAAAAAAAACCTTACATAACCTGATTTGCACACATACGCCAAAATGTTTACGTCTGAGCATCAAACCCCAAAAATACCAGTTCTGTGTGTCACTAGGAACACAGGTAATACAGATAAGCAGATTTATTTAAAAAACACTAGTAAGTATTTTCTAGTAGCTTTTCTTCAAATTTTTTCTCCCTACATCTGTAATGAAAGAATGAGTGAACACAGTGACTTCCCCTGTAATATTCATACCTTTATAATCCTCCCTCTCTACAGCGTGGAAAGTATACACTAAGCACGTATAAGAAAGCAATTTAGATGACTTCTGAGAATCCAAAAGAAAGTAATAATGAAGCAATAAAAAAAAATGCAAAACTAGTCCTGGTGCATCTGATACATGGCAGTTATCTGCTTTAAAAAATCTTAACTACTGGACTAGACAATAAATCTGTTTAAAATTCCACTACTTGCTTGCTTTTATTGTTAAATAATTTGCTTAAAATACTTTCCAGATTTTAACACATTGCACAAAAACAAAAGCAAAATTGAAATTATATTTTCATCCTAATCAAAACTAAAACGATATAACAGTATCATCAGAAATAGATTATGCTTACAGTGAGAACTTGCCACATTTTGTTTAATCAAAAATATACCGGCATCAGCTATCAAAACCACGTATGTTTGAAGAGTATCAGGAACAGTTATCTCTCAAGAAAGACCACTTGAGAGGTCTTTTTCGGCATGTAAAGCAAATTTTTTATTTATTATCATACTATACTGAACTAAAATCAACCCCAAAAAGTGAACTGTAGTTACTCACAAGATTCATTAATTTTAGTCCTTCCAAAAGTTTGCAGTTTTTATTCTTTAGTCTGTGAGCTTCATCAATAATAACGCACCGCCACTCGATTGCATTTAATTCTGGACACCCACCAAGAATCATTTCAAAAGTTGTAATAATGGCCTGGAACCTGTAGGTACCTCGAACAATACGGCCCTAGAAATTCATCAACACACACAATTTGTTACATTCCCTCCCATCTACTCAATTTACAGATTTTGTTGTTGTTGAAATTTTGCCAGGAGTCAGACACTGGATTTTACATTATAAATTGCTTTGCCATCACATTTATTAATCTTTGTAACTCTCTAACTAATACTAAAGAGTAATATTCATGGACCCAAATCTGGTATTATCTAACCAACAGTAAAATTTTAACCACTTTTGAATTACAGATATACCATCTAACAGAACTGTTTCAGAAGGTGCATGTAGATAAAACCCCATTTTTAACCCTGAGAAAATCTGAAAGAGTGACTGGAAAAATTCTACAGTCAGTCAATCAAAATATATGACATTAATACAGTTAGCAGTCATACAGTAAGTAATCACAGTTCCACCTGAGAGCTAAATGAAAACTTTTTATCCAGTTTACTCCATTGGTCTGACAAGGAGAATATGTAAGGCCTTCAGCAAGGCAGTATAGAATAACTCACTAGACAAACAAGATGTCATTTTGATATTTAGCACTAATTAATAAGAAGTTCTCAGCCTTATCAATTTTGAAGAAATACCATGACAATTAAAAAAAAATTATGCACAATATATAAAAAATGAAAACAAAACCCTTTTAAAATAATGAGATTTCAAGGTTTTCTCATGCCATTTAAGGGTACATATTTCAGACTGAAAAGCAAACTGTACACAGTTAACACCAGCAAAAGGAAATCAACAGCTACATAAAGGTAGCAGAGCTTAATTAGTATTGTTTTCTTTCTCCCTGCTCTTCAAATTCAGGACCCAACTGTAACCATCTGTGTACACTTTAATCTCCACAAGAGTATCAGCATCACTGCTATTCAATTGCAAAACTACTCAGCACAGTGAAACAACACACACATCTTGCTGCAAAACACTGCCACTAAATTTACCCAGTAAGCATTTGTTGAAGATGCTCATATGTAACATCCTGGAACATGAAATGACTTTCACCAAGATAAACACACAGATATTGTCAAATACACTTGTCATTACTGCCACCTGAACCATATTTTGGGTGAGTTACTGCACACAAGTGACTTTACAATACCTGGGAGTCCCTGAAGTACATCTCATACTGCTGAATCATCTGCCTGCTGATCATACTTCCGTGGTACACCACAACATTCAGGTCAGTCCACGTGCGGAATTCTCTCTCCCAGTTTGTTATAGTGGAAAGCGGAGCTATGATCAGGAAAGGGCCTCTTATACCAGTCAGGAGGATTTCATACAGGAACGTAATGGACTGAATGGTTTTGCCAAGGCCCATTTCATCTGCTAAAATGCAATTTCGCCTGAAAGCAAAAAATATTTATTTGTTACTACCATCAAAGAAAGTACAGACCATCCTAAAGCTGTTACTACAATGAGCAATTTACAAAAAACAAAGCTCAAATATACCAGTTTACAACAACAGTCAAAACAGAGGAACTGCAAAAAGATCCTTGCAAGTGCTCCCTTGTTAAGGTGAAAGAATGCTCACAAAACTTTTGTGTAAAGCTTTGCATCAGGTTTAGCATCATCAAAACCTGAGAATGGAGTGTTCCGTGAAGTTCTCCTACAAAAATATTCCAGAAGTATTCTTTTGGGACTACCTCTGCCCTAATTAAAGGAATTTAAATTAAGCAGGTTTCGTACATGCACATTCACCTTGACAAAACTGCTAGAAATTAATGAAGATTCCCTAGAAATCATAGATGGGAAGTATCCCAGCTACACTCACATGAAAGGAGACCATTAGAGCATCATTAACAGATTTCCCTTTTTGATTCCAGAACTAGACAGACGCCTATAACTAAGTTACTGCATGAAGTACCACTCCATAGTTGCCCTCAGCCATACATTCCAGCCCTTCACTCTGTTTGCAGGTGTCACACAGCTCTGCACTGCTTGAATGAGAATTAAAATCAGATCTCCTTCTGCAGATCAATGGTAAATGCTATGCCTGCTGCCATCATCTCTATGAGGGACACGCAACTGGAAGTTTGAAAATACAGCAAGCAGGAAGATTCATTAATAGAAATTCAACTTAGATACAGAGAAAATACATCATTCTGGAAAAGATCTTCAAAGTGATTATATTCCTGTTCATATCACATAGCATTAAGGAACAAAAGTTAACTTTAGCTTAAAATTCAGATAATAAGATTATTTACTAGCCTTATTGAAGAGAGGTAACTTTTTTTGAAATACATACTATTTCTAGCAATCATTTTAAAAGATGCATTTCCCAGTTTCAAAAATTCTGAAAGCTTGCACTTTTCTTGTTTTTGTTTTAACTTCCTCAAAGCCATTGAAAATTTAGTTATGAAAGTTTAGCCATTAAAAATGTTAGTTGCATTATTTTAATATTTTGCTAATTTTTGTAGATAAAAACATCCTTGCACACCCAAAGGGAGAGAAATTTGTTCCAGTTACATCCTTTTAGCTATAAGCAGAGAAATTGCAATTTTTTTAGTTAAAACAGTATTTATACCAAATAACAGCAATTCACTCCATATGGTTCAAAATCTACATTAAAAAATATTCCATGCATATACCTATTGTACCAGTTGAATAGGAGCCAGTTAAGTCCTTCCAGTTGATATTCCCTGAGCTGATTGCCATTTTTATATTCCCTGGACTGTTCTATCTTCTTCCAGGAGTTTGGAGGTGGTCGATCCTTTAAGGGAAAGATTAATATACATACAGGTTGATATATGCTTTATTTTTCCGAAATATCTAACTGCACTACTTTGTGAGTGTATCACTTTAGATTTAGAATGTTATTATTCAAACTTAAAAGTAAAGTGTCATTGTTAACATCACTTACTAGTTAATAGTCTGCAGAAACCTGAAATTTGTATTTATTTTTCTCTATGAATTGTTACTTTTAAAATTAATTTAAGACTATATTATAATAAAATCAAGCAACTAGTTTCTAGAAAGTAGAATACAAATACTTTAGCAGGAATAATATGACACGCTAATTCATTTATATATGATATTTCAAGACTACTTGAAATTTCACTTTGGCAGCTCTAAGAACAGGCAGCTGACCTAGAAGAAAGCCAACTGAGTATTTGGGATTACCAACACCCCTGAAGTCTTAGGTAGCTCTGAATGCTGATGCTGAAGCAGTCTGGGCATCTACACAGTTACTGTGATCTTACCCTCTCCCTTCTGCACTTGCCCTGGTCAATGCTGACCACTCTGTCCCACAGCCAATGCAGGAAGCCAGGGTCAGGAGTACAAAAAAATGCAAACTTCTGAGAGGTTTAGTGTCCTGAATAGATTTCCCCAAGGGATCAGACCAAAGTCAGCATCAGCATCTGCAGGATCAGGATGCAAAGGCCAAGACAAAACAGACTGACAGTATCGAGGTGTATCACCTTCAGGGCCCTAGCAAGCTAAGGAAAGCTGAGAGGCTACATATAAAATACTTACATATACACACATACTAGCTCCCAAGCCTGGAGCCAGAACAGCCTGGCCTCTAGCTTAGCAGGCAACTTAGAGGTGAAATCATAGTTTTTGACTGATACTAGGTAAGATTCCAGCAGAAAACTCTTCTGATAGCTCCTCTATCCCAACGTGAACAAACTCACACATTCAAGCGAAGTAATTTTAGTAAGAGCTTTTCTCACCAGCTGTACTTCCCCCCCCCACTCCCTCCCCATTTCTCAACATTTATAAAAGCTTGCATTCACTCGAGACTCATGTGGCAGCTCTGAATTTTCCACGTGAATTTTCTCTCTCTGCAGTGCCAGCGTCGGCATCACCTGAACCCAGGTCTGGGCACAGCAGGAGCTGTCCCTCCCCAGCAGCTGTGGCTTCCTCCCCTCTCCCACCACCTGCCATCTGTCCACTCCCCCACACCCGCAGCAGCCACACTCCTGCTTGCAAGGCTGCAGTCAGCAAATAATTTCTTGTAGCTGCTGAAGCCTGAAGCAAAAATACTTGTTGCTGATGCTGAGATGACTGTCAGTTGTACAGTTGCGCTTTAATCATCTTTTTCTCTCACAGCCAAATATGGTAACAGAGGTATAAAAGCTCTTCTTCCCACATGCCAAAATGTCAGTATTTTAAATAAATACTACAAAAATTAACTCAATATAATATAAAGATGTTAATCGTGACTACTGTCATTATCTGTAGATGGAAAAACCATTAAAATAAATTCCAAAGCCTCCGAATTAAAACACTGTGCATATTTAGCTATGTAAAAGAAGTAAGTTAGAACAAGTGTTGTACTACACCACGCAGGACACATGTCCTACTCTGACAATGACATACAGGACTTGAAATAGAACTATTTTGCTTTCTCCTGCTCTAGGAGACAGAAGATTGATAATTTAAAGATAAAACATGTTTCCTTATTACACGTATTTTTCTTTCTTTCAGCTAGCTATTTAACGACAAGAAGAAAAATAAAAGCAGGAAGAAATTACAGAATCTGTTTGACAGATCTCATTTGCCAACTCTCTTCAGTGCTGAAGCACAAGACTTAACTCTCTTCTCTATAAAAGGGTGTTAATACATCATCCTGGTTTCTGCTCATTTTAAAGGTGCTCAGATTCTGTGATAGCCAGTTTCAATGTGCAGCTCACTGCTCAGTTAGAAGCTCAAGCACTTCAGGTTTTTTCCTAAGCAAAAATTTTTATTTTTTTAGTGTAACAACTAAGATGAGAATATTTATCTATGCCTACCTGAGTATTTTATTATTCCTAGGTAACAAGGCACACAGATGCTTTCCTTACACAGAATGTCAATAAGCCTTAGGTTTTAACACAAGAGTTTAAAGCTGGGAAAATCAAGTCAGATTTACCAAGACAGACAAGTAAATTAGGTATAATTTTACCAATCTCCTTGAGTCAGGCCTGGAAGCTTGTAATTGTTCAAATTCTTCTATTTTTGCTTGATCTACATCTTCTTTCAGCTCCCACGTACTGTCTTCATATGGCAACGAGCACCATTTTACTAAATAGTAAATAACAGGCTGCAGAAGAAAATTCTGAATGTTATCAGTTTTTAATTTAGTATACAGACTGCTAATATGCCTTACTATTAGAGTAGCTTGCTTACACAAGAGCTGGAATCAAAAGCGTATTTCTAACAATTTTTTAAATGTTCAATGGAGATTCCTGTTAGCTACCTACTTATCCTTGGTTCCTCACACTCTGCCACTTTTTGTAGACCTGTGGAGTACTTTTCAATCCCACTTACCCACAAGTAGATCTTGGTTTAGTCTCAGGAAAGATAAATTACAGTATTTGTGGTATTTGTGGAAATGGGGCAGGGTGGCAGGACTAACTACAGAAGTGCTACCCAGGACATTTCCTCCACTCTCCAAATCAGGCTACCTAGGCCTAAACCAAAGAGCTTTAGAGCTCCTAATCCAGAGTCTTATCAACAAAACTTTGATAGAGCTTTACAGTCTTGATGAACAACATATATAAAAAAATGGAACCAAAGCAGATTACCTTATTTAGATTCGGTACATAAATATTTAAAAACCAAATAAAGAGTCATCCTTCCAGAAGCTAAGGGTAAAGTCTTATGACAACACATTTTTTCTAAAAGTTTAATAATGACAAATCTGCTGCATACAAATGAAAAGTCATTTTAACTCTCAACCCTGCTTTAGGAAGATTAATGTAGAAATCACTGGGTAAAAGTCAGCTCATTTTGCTATCTACACAAGGAGAATAAGCATTACAGATATTCCAGTAGCCTTAATCAACAACTTTCTTCTCAGTCTTTGATCTCCACTTGTCTCAGACTCTTCCTGAATTTTGGCAATTTAATTGCTTGACTTGCTTTTCTGTTTTCTTTTTTTAATTTTCTTTTTTTAATCTCAGAATGTTTTCATTCTGTAATAGCTTTTCAGAAGAGGTACTTTAAATTTAAAGAAAGTTTTGATAAATAAAGAGGGAAAGGTTCACTGGTGGCTATCAAAGCTTCAAATCACTGGCTGCCTAAAGCTTTTATTACCAGTGACCCCATGCCACTGTCAGAGACACAGCCTTTTGATGGAACCCACAAGACAACTACTGAACCTCACATTTATGTCAGTCAATACCTAAGCTTTGTCTACTGTGACCTATTAATACTAATAAAAATATAAGCTATTAAATGCTGATTTCTCTTTCAAATCCACAGCTAGCACAGGAAAGGACAAGATTGTCATGTCTCATTAAAAATATTAGTGAAGTTTTAAAACCAATAAAGTGTTACTGTGAGATCTGATAAAATTACACCTCCAAGTAGTGTTTGACAATTGTATCTTCCTGACTTGCTTTAACACATATTTACCTCACCAGTGTCTTTATCTTCACAAAGAGACACTTCTAATACCCGGTCTACTTCAACATAGTCAGGATTAAAAGGTTCCTCTTCCATCTGCAGGGAAAGATTATTAAAATCAGTAGAGAGGGAAAAATAGTTGGTATTTGTTAAGACTTGGTCTCATTATACACAAAATTAATTTGGTAGTTGGAAATTATTGAGGCTTTTGCACAGACCTTAAATTCCATACCAGCCCCCTGCACACATCCCCTTGGTTCTCTTTGGCAGCACTCACTGAAGAGGAATTTGACACTAGATCCACTCCTTCTTGGATGAAATGCTGTCTTGTGGAAGTCCTAGAGAAACTAGCCATACTGACGTAATTCTTCCCTCCTTACCACTTCTAAGTAGTTACTCAGCCAATTCCACTTTAAACCATGTAAGTCAGGTTAGTTCAGTGACTCCAGAAGACTGGCTCTTAAAATTGCATTAAATAACCCACCCTCCTGCTGCAACACCAATGGCTTATTTTTACTTCCTAACAATCAGCTCTTTTATATAAAAGCAAACTACTAATCACAATTTTACAAGGGAAAAAAAAAGCTTATTTAATTTATATTTCATACTCACATCTGCAAAAAAGTGAGCTCTTTGTGCTTTCCTTACTTTGAATCGTTTTATTTTCTGCTGGATTCTTTTATCTTTTAAAAGCTGTTGTTCTGTGGCCCACTCACAGTGGAGATATGAGCTAAAATCACAGAGATTGACATTAACGCACTGGTGAAAGCAAAAGCTTACTATCTATTTTTAATATACAGTTAAAATAACAGAATCCACTATAAAGATCCAAGATTTATTCCTCCAAATAATCATCTTGCAGCACCAAGTTAAGGCAGCATTTTTGAGCTGGAATCTATAGAACTCTATAGATTCACAAATTTCTTTCATATGTCCTAAGAAGAGAAACAAGCTTATTTGAAGTGAGCTTAAACAAGTAAAGTTTAAAATCTGACACCTCTATCAGAAAGTACCCAGAGATATAAATTACTTAATATATTGGATCTGATTTTCCCATGTACCTCCTGTGACCATCTCTCCACAAGCACTGCTGGATTACAGAGCTCAGCCCACAGAAAGCTCAGTGAGGAGCAGCAGAGCCCGTGGCAGAGAGGAACTTGTCACTGGCTTGGGCTGGGAGAGAAGCTCAGAGTCAAAGGAGAAGGAAACATCAGCACCAGTACCTACAGCATCTAACTGCCCCCAGGAGACCCTTTCTGAAATTACATTACAGAAGGACACATATTTCTTCCTCACCCCCCTTTTTTAGTATATTGTCATCATTTTTTAAGCTTTCTAAAGATATGCTAGAAATAAAGTACAGCTGGGGATTACTCATTCTCAGATGAAAAGACAGACTTTATCCTTTCAAAAAAACATGAGGTGAATGTTCTCCAACAACATGTGGAACCAGAGTCTCAAAAAAAGATTACATTTATTAGCAAAAATCTGATTAAATTATTCACATATGTAAAATTTAAAATGTGCTTGATTTTCAGCATGAAGAATTGAGTAGTAACAGGAAAATAGTTATGAAATTTAAAATAAAGTATGCGAAAAGTTCTTTTTTTTCTTCAGTCTTTTTTCTTATTTCCTGCTTTTGATGTAAAATCACTTCTACCACAAGTTTTTTCTTTCTTTTTGAAACAGTAAGACTGACTGTTACATCGGCATCTCCTAAATACATGACACTGTAAATCTAATCTAGGTTCACAAAACACCTCTGATTTAAATTCACGAAATTAAAATTTACTTCAGGCATGTAGTCCCTGCTGAATTTAATAAATATATCTTCTAATCTAATAAATATCTTCTCTAAAAAATTCTCTTATTTGGCAAATAAAGGCTGCCAGCTTATTGGACAGTGCTGATTTCACAACACTGATAGTTTTAGAATTATTACTATCAATATATTGCAGATTCTTAGAAAATTAAAGATTAAAGTGGTAAAGAAAAATCTCAATAGATGACAAAATAACCTTCAAACAATACAAAACTTGAGTATATAAATATGATACTTAACAGTGCAGTCAACACATCTAATGAAACAACTTTTTAATACTTACTAGTTCTTGTATTTTACAAAAAACTCTTCTGTGTCTACTGTCATCCCAGCAGATATCTAGGAAAGGAAATTCAGGGGAAATGTAAAATGATAGATGCAAACCCCTTTTTCAAAGAAAGTATTCTATTCCATGACAATCACTTACTTCTTTCTTTATTACCCTGGAGGATAAGATTTTGTCTACAATTGCTGCATCTTCTTCACTTGGATTTTCCTATAAACACAGGAAAACAATATTACAAAACTGCAGTAAATGCCCTCTCTCTCAGGCTTAAAACCTTCAACCACAAGTGGCTTGTCAGAAGATGAGCAATAAAGGTAAATTTAACCTCTACCAGTAGCATTTCCTAACAGGCTGGGAGTAGTATTTAAAATCCAGGTCTCTACCCAGAAAGGATTACATGCAGAAGTACAGCAAGTCCGGCCCTTCCACACATCATCAGCTGCAGTGCTCACCTGCCAAACACACTCACTGCAAGCACTGGGGATTCTGATGCTTTCCAGACACTGTGAATGCCCTGCTGAGTTAAACCGATGCACAGGACATACCCAGAATTTAGTTATACGCAAGTGGAGAAGAACTCTGACAGGCAGGTGAAAAAAGAGGAAAGAAACCCAGCATGTGACAAACTCAGGCTGATACATCTACTCTGCACACAGGTAACAAACATGCTGTGGAATCAGAGAGAAAAGGCTGTGGCTGGGAATTCCAGCAGGTCTTAGATGAGACGCAGATTGGATTACACAGCTCTGCCACAACTGCGGCTGTGGTTCCAGAGATAAAGAGATCATCTGAAAAAGTTGCTTGCAATCATCAGTCACCTTCCCTCTTGTCTGATTTGTTCCCAACTATACCATCGTTCTCCTTCCCTTACAACTTCTGGCACTCTTTCAAGCATCTCATAAACACTTTTTTCCTGTTTTTTCCCTGTCACTCTGTTTACCTCCAATGGCTTGACAGTAAGTTTGAGTCTACCAAGTTAAACAGTGAAGTGTAAACCTGAACGCATTGTGGGGAGAGCAGGAGTGTCCCTTTCAAATATCCCAGTAACCAGAGATCCCCCAAATAATTTGATGCTTCTCTAAGTCATGGTAAGATTAGAACAGAGCTTTTTCATATGCCTATGCCATATAAAAAAATTACTTGAGATATACCCATCCTTAGTCTTATCCTTATTCTTAACTTCAATTAAGTCAACAAAAGTTTGCAACACAAAAAAAATAGTAAGAAGTAATTTCTTCCAGTTTTCAAGATCTTAGCAAAATGTCACACTAAACTGTGGCTTAGAAATAATAATGCATTCCAAATTAGGAGCTTTATTCACTGAACTGCTTGAGACAAATAGAAACTTCCCACAGACCAAGCCAATTTCTACTTAC
>NW_008239324.1:8991917-9008603 GCF_000691975.1 Corvus brachyrhynchos
TAGCTGCTTCTTCTTCTGATTGTTTCCCTTCTCCCTCTTCAGCGTATTTTTTCCTTTTAACTTGACGATTTGATCTTCTCTTCTGCCATGCAGGAGAAAGAAAAGAGATACAGGTTTTACCCAAAATTTCCCCTAACATGAGCTGCATGTTCTGGGATGCTCTAAAGCAATACTTCAGCTGCACCTAAAACTAAAGGCTAACATTTGATAAAAACCATGAAATAATGTACCTCTGTGATTCATTTATGTTCAATTAATTAAACAGTTCTTTTCTCTTTCATGTAAGCATGCAATACTTTTATTTTTAGGGTTCAAAAGCAAACATGAAACAGCAGTCTTTTCATGGTATGGGAGCAAAGCTGATATTTAACAGATCTCCCACGAGCATCAGTATTTCAACAGTGATTTCCTAATGCGGTGTAACAGCAGAGTGTTACCATCCAACTCCAGAATCAGAGGAAAAGATGTCAAATAAGCTGAGGTGTTTCTACTAAACAACGGTGGATTATATATAAAAAATTATGAAGATTTCACTAGATCGGTCAGGTTGCTGATGAAGTCTGATGTGATGGCTAATAAAGTCTGTTCCTTTGTTAATGTCTGTATTTTCTCCTCCACCTTAATCGAGGCTTGTTTCACAGCATTATCTGGCTTACTTTGCAGTTTCTCTCTCTAACCTTTCATTCTGGTTTCTGCGAGAATCTGACGACAACAAATTCCAGCTGAAGAAGTAATGTTCAGTCAAAGAAAATAACTCCTTCTCACTCACAGTTTCAAATACTTAAGATTATTAGGATATTGCATAACATTTCCAACCCCTCAGTACCAATATATGAGACACTGCCTATTTAACTGTAAGATTAATTTGTAAATTGGATTCACTGGATAAAAATAGCAGTATCAAACTAGTCAGCTAACATTTGAAAATACTATAATCTGCTTTAGAGAACTGATCATCACAAAAATAAAAACAGCAAAACAAAACAGTCTCTATGAAACAAGTTTATTATATTGAGCTACACAGTAGAGGGTATCTTTGTGCAGGAAATCCATTGCAAGTTGCAATGTTTTATTACACTGCAGTACTCAGTTGGGAGAATAAGTTGTGAATAGGACAAAACCCAAAATCCTGTGGTCACACTGGCTTCTGCAGAGCAGATATTAAGTAACAGTGAGATTGCAGCACAGGAGCTTTTCTTCCTGACTGTTAATTCAGCCCTTGGTCTGGCTGGTGTCTGGTAAAAGACGTGGCTGTACTTTAACTACATCACAACTACAGAGCAGCAACCTACGTATATAGTCCAAGCCAAAGAATGGGCATGACCATTCCTCTAGAGAAGCTGCAAAAATGAAACTACTTCATTTGAGCTTTGCACATTTATGTAGATTAGCTGTTCTTCCATAAAGTTCGTGCGGGGTTGGGTGTTAGCACCAAAAGGAATTTCTAATTCAAAGACACACTAGTGTCACATTACAGTTAAATCAATAATAGTTTGCTGACAGAAGTAGGATTAAAAAAAAAAAAAGCCAGGTAATATGAGCAATACAAAATTATGTAACTGGCATTTTCAATTCTTCTCACTATGTCTTTTCTTAAAGTATGAAGTGATTAGCAAAACATCAACATATGTTCTCCAACACATTAATACATAATCTGAGCTGTTTGGAAAAAAACTTTTGTATTTCCCTGAGCTGAGAACTATGGCCACAAACAAATGGCTCTAAGACACAAAATGAAGTAGGATCACACATTAAAAATAAAAATAAAAACAAATCTGTCTATTTAAGGAAGACACTAAATGTGAAACTAAGCATGCAAAATAAATTAGGGGAGAGAAAAGGCCTAAAATTGCCCCCCAGAGCTTCAAAACAGCTATTTGCAGCAGAAATTAAACAGCTCTTTGAAAATAAAATCATGAACATGTTCGAAAACTAAAGAGAAAATGAATTAATGAAGTAAAGGAATTTATGTCTTTCCTGCTTCTCCCCAGTTCCTGCAAAGAGAGCAGGGCAATGCTGTGACATTCTGCAGTAAAAGTTATTTCTCTCTCACACCACCCCTTACCATCTCTACCCTCTTTTCCCTTCACACCATGAGCAGGTGATTACACAATACACCCAGGAAAGAACTGATCTTCAGTCTTGTATATCATATTTGTTGGCCTATAAATTTATGTCTATCTGATAACAGAACACTACTGAGAAGTTACAGTTCCTTCCATGTAACCTTTACCTAAGATGAGCTATCACTTCAGTTAATGAGAAGTCATTCTGGGAAATGGCTTCTGATCCCTTTTCCCCTCCAGCATTATTATCTGTGTAACACCAGAGGGCAATTCAGTATCTCATAATTGTTTTTTCACAACTACCATCAACTAATGCAATTAATTTCTAGTCAACAGCACCTTATTTTGAAAACTGATTTTGCCTCTATGGATGAAAATGCCACAGGACAAAAACCTGTGCATTTCCAGCACATAACCTTACTTTACTGGAGATTGCCCTAAAGCAAGAAGTTATAATTCTGTTACTAATACACACATAAATAGAATATAATCTCTTATCAACACTTCATGCTTCTTTGTACACAAGTTTTAGAAATAATTAGCTATGTTACTATTATTCCTGGGCAATCTATGACAAAAATGCAGGAAGTAAGTTACAAGAGAGCTATTCCTCAAGAGAATGACTCGACCACTTCAATTCTTCATCTGGCACTTCTGACGTATTCCACAAGCAGCTCGAATCTATTGGCATATTGATCATTGCTGCCTTCAGATCCAACACTGCAAGAAATCTGGTTTTTTTCTGTTTCTACAGAAGCAGAGCTCAGAAAAAAAACACATTAAAGCTTGAAAAAACCCTTTTAAAAGTTCTCAAAGAGCCAGTTTCACTGATAAATGTCCCTTCAATTAGGCAATCTCTGCATTTTCACTCTCAGCCAAAGTAAGGATCAGGTCTAACTGCCAGCTCAGCGTAAGTACTTACAGTCTCAAACCTATGGGCATCTGTACTGAAATTAAACAGATACAAGCAGGGCATTGATGTCCCATTATGGAAAAGGGATTCTACACAGTAGGATTTTCTGATTTTCAACTGAGGAAAGTGGCTGATGATGAAAGGTTCTACCCATGAGATACACAGACGTGTGAGAGTAACTGTCACTGTGTCAAAGGAAGCGTAACTTTCTGGAGAGAGGGGAAAAAAGATCTGTAGAAATAACACACACAAATTTATAAAGGAAGAATACTGACTACTTACCTGTGAGTCTTCATCTTTCAGCGGCCTCTGTGGAGTCTGCTTAGCATCAGACAATTCATCTGAAGATTCGTTTTTCCTTTTCTGCTTTTTGCCCAGCGTGATTATCAGCTTTCTGTTGGAAACAAAACCCCAGCACCTGAGTGAATGCTGTACACCAGTGCGTGTAACTTCAGGATCACATCACTACCAATTCCCATATTCTCAATATAAAACTCAGATAGCACCCCTGTCTGAAAAATGAGTAATAGCTCTCAAATACCTTACAGCATATTGTTCACTAGTGTTAGTGAGCTTCTCTACAGTTACCTTGCTATCACAAATTCCTAATTATCATACACATTTTAAGTCTTTACACGAAAACAGAAATACAAAATCCAACACGTAAACCAACTGTCAATGGTGAACTACACAAAGTTAGCAGAGATACCATCTGCAGATGACAACACTAAATGATTTATCACAAACAATCTAACACTCTAAAATGTATCTTCCTTTATTTTTACTAAAATCACTCAAATCAGTCTTACATGCAAAACTGTTACACTTAAATAAGTCATTCAACAAAAAAAATAAGGGAATTGAAAAAATCCTTTTTGTCCTTATAAAAAAAGCCAAGCTATATCCAAAATCCGGTTGTTTTATCTGTAAGCAATCTTAGAACCTATCAGAATATGTTAAGAACCACCATTGTGCTAAATAAATTAGTTAAACTCTAATGAAAAAGCACCAACTATTTCTTTGTTTGGATTTAAAGATTACACTATAAATCACACCAATTCATCAGATTTGTTTCTAACTAAAGAGTGTAAAAATATTTTTCCATATTTGACATGTGCCAAATACACGTCTTTAAATATATTTACAGTGGCATAATTGTAGAATAGTGACAAATTGTCCAAGAAAATCACAGATAGAAGCTGTCCTAAAATATGTATTTCATATAGTCTCTTATCAGACCTGTAACAGAATACGAGGAAAGTGTTCCAGCATACAAGCTGTTTCTGCCATGTTACAAACAAATGAAGCACAAGATTTTAGTCTCTATACAGACAATACAAGTTATTTACAGCAAAATAACATCAAATATATTGGTCACCTGATCAGAATACTATTGGTGAGAATGTAATGGTTGAAACACAACTCATTGACTTTTCTGTGCCAGTGTTCAAAGAGAATACACACATATTTACTATGTCCAGACTAACAGTTCACATAGAAAATAAGCATCTTGAATTATCAAAACACTATGGAAAGTTTAAACAACATGGCTTACAAAAGATTCCAGGTATATCTTCAGAGGCAATGAACATTTTCATTGCTTTTCAATATTTAATCACTAGGTATGTTCAGTGGAAAGGCTAGAAAACCCCAAAACCACCGAAGATTTTCCACTCCCATATTTTTTTTTACTTCTAGCACAAAGTCAACAGCACTGATGGATGCAGGTTGAAATGAAGCTGCAGTCAGCATAATCACAGAGCTGCTTGTTCACAAGTAAATTCTGGTCCTTGCCTTTTCATTAGGTGTTCTCAGTTTAATTATTACTTAGAAAACATGTTTCATAATCACAGGAAATAATTTCAGCAATAAACACACTGGTTTCCCTACTGACTTCAAGGTTACTTTGAGCAGTTTTTTTCCCCTCACTTTTTAAGCTCTGATTAGGAATCATCTTTCTGTTTTCCTTGGTTTTTATTTTAAGACTTGTATTCTTGGGTATTTGTCCAATATGACACTTTCTAGCTATGGACTTGGATAATGACTTTTTCCATTTTTATCTCACTTTGTTTCATAAAATTTAAGTGTTACATTAGCACTTGTCACTAATATGTCAAATCAGCTAATGTATTCCAAAATGATGCAGATGAGGCACGCTGTGATTGACCTTCTGAAATTGTTGTTAAATGGAATTCTGGATGCTAAAACTTAACATGGATTTGAAGGGAAACCTGGTAAATTTATGAGTGAGAATTTCCTGGAAGACCATTCATGAAACAATATCCATCCCACCAGGTTCCTGGTTTGTACCTTTTGTGTTTGGAAAAAAAAGTATCAATACATGTTTTCCCTGCTCTTGAATTCTTTCAAAGAAAAAGGATAACTGAATGTTCTTTAATCGAGTAAGTGTTAAGATGTAAGTCAAGCTGGAAGGGGTCTCTGGAAGACCTGTGATCCCTACTCAATGCCAGTTTCAGAGTTCTATTATGTTGCTCAGCGCAGTTAAGTTCCACTTATCTCCAAGGCTGACAGCTGGTAGGTACCTGGACGATCTATTCTAAATGTTGATCCTCTTTTGTGAAATGGTAGATTAAAACAATCCATAAATGCATGTTGCTATGTTAAGTAATTGTATTTGTGCGACCACAGCCTATTCTCACTTCATGCACAACTGTTTACTACTTTAGGCTCAATGGTCCTTGAGTATTCAAGAAGCACAATACTAAGGGATGTGGGGCTTACGCTGGGTTGCAGTGGCATCCATTGAATAGCTGAGGATTTTAAGGACCTTCTGCTTTAGGTCATAGGGATATTTTGTGATTAGACTGCTCTAGCTACATCTTTCCTTGCATATTTGTTCCTCTCCTTTTCTTAGTTTTAGTCCCTCCTTGGGTTCACCTCTTGCTCTGCCCCTGCAGTCCAACACACATTATCCTATTTCTGTCAGCTTTTGTGTCTTGCTTGGAGCTCACATTCCCTATGCCCAATAATTCACAAGCATCTCCCTGAAATTTTCTGAACATCTCTACATGCTACAGATCAGAATGTTTCCTCCTCTATATGGATATGGTGCCAGTGAAAGGAATAAATGCAGTTTCAATTCTTTCTGATCCAGTGCCCAGAATCACAATGCTCCTTGCTATCAGAAGTTGATGAACAACAGTATGGTGCTAAAGTCATACATTCCTATCAGTAAAAATGCAATCTGCTCATATTTTGGCCAAAAACTTCTAAAAAAATCTGCTATGTGAAAACAATGATTTTCAGAAGCTTGTAAACTGGATCAATTCTGTGAAAAATTTTCATTGAGCGAACAAGTTCTCTTGCCAGTTTATAAATTTCTGCATGAAAGCATAAAGATCCTTGGCTAAAATCCCTTTTTCCACCCTGAAACAAACTGTTCTGAACAGAAACTATCTATTCTGTTTCTATGAAAAGTTAACAGCACACTGTAGACATGGAAAAAATAATATCACCAGACTCCATTCCAATTTCACTTTCTCTTGTCTTTTTAAATTTAGATTTATCTTATTACATAACATCAAGAAATATTTCAACAATTAGATATAGTAGATTTCTTCAATACATATTTTCTTCTTCTATAACTACAAACCAAAGATGTTGAGAAACTTACACCACAAAAGAAGTTTAAAAAGAAGATTTCTCATGAGCCAGTATTACTTCTGATCCTCAGTGTAAGACTCCTACCATGGTTTAGAGCTACCAAGAACCACTATTTGAGAAGCACTGCGACTCCTTTCTTACAAATGAAAACCAGTAAGAAGAATGTGCTCCATTCCCTTTCTGTTTGATAGCTGAGAACGTGATGGAAACACTGCCAGTACTCTGAACAGCTTTAAAGCGATAAACACCTTCCAAAGCCTTCCAAATAGTGAAAAAGGAAATATTAAAGAGGATAGAAAGAAAAAGGCAGCAAATATGTAATAGGCATGTCAGGAATAGGAAGTACATTTGGCCTTCATTGCATGCCTTTAATATATCATTTTACTTCAGTTTTCCCAAAACAGGAAACACCAAGTAACTAATTATTAGTGTCCAAAGCCACCTCTCAGATATTATCATTTGTAGCCAAAGCACTTTGTTAAATTACTAACAATAAAATTCCTATGTTATCAACAGTATTAGCAATTCTTTATCACTAGAAACTTAGCTAAAAATGTAAAGTAGAAGTTTCTTTGACAAGATACTGTATCCTCTTGGATGAGACTTAATTTGCTGGTATAAAACCACTTTCTCTTATCCTTTTAGCATATAATACTACAAATAATACTACAACAAATAATACTAACACAGTAATATTAACCACTGTCTCCTTCTACAGTTGTATTTCAAATTAATAACTTCTGGACTGTGCACAGATTTTTAAACACTCCTAATATTCTTTTTGGAATTATCAGTCATTTCAAGCTCATACAATATTGAAACAACAATGCGAAATAACAAAAAAATGTTTTTTATTTTAAATTTATTTGCTAAGACCACACCACTTTGTATTCATACAATCTGCAGCAGAAACATTAGATGATGCCACTTAGACCCAGCTTATGCATCAAAACTACAACCTGGGAGCAGAGAAAACTTAACCGGAGTCACAGCTCAGAGCATGCAACAACATCCCAGAAGTATGGTCCAATCTTGAATTTATGTGCCATTTTAATAATGACACAAGTTAATGACCTTAAATGATCTAACAGAACTCAAAGATTCAGCGAGCACCCCTTCTTTCTGACCACAGACCTGGTCACCAGCATTTGCCTCACTGGCACGAAATAACAAAGACAACTGCCAGAATCTGCCTCCCAGGAAATTCAAGTCGTAGCTATTTACACTTAATACAGCATCAGTGTAACAAGTGAACCACCTCCTCTCCAGCCCCCCTCCCCATGTCGGCTGAGTTGCTACCTGAGTTTATAAGGGTTTCAAACCACCTTAACATATCAGATCAACAAGCAAAGATTATCTGTAAGGGTCTTAGGTCCTCAAACTGCTTGTAAACAGTATCTGTGAGACCTACTTCAAGGTTCAAGACAACAAGCACAGTTACTCATTTGAGTAGTGCACAGGATCACATCCCACTTGCTGGATTCATTGCTACATAATTCAAAGATTAATGAACAAAATCCACCATTGCTCTTTTAGCACAAGAAATAATACAGCCATTTCTGGTAGCAGTTTTGAACTGAAGCACTACCACTCTGACGCAAACGTTTGTAAATTGAGTTCTTAGAATCTGGGGGATTTATTTATTTAAATTATGCAGTGATTAAGAAAAAAAATTACCTAAATGTATTCAACTGATATTGTCCTTTACATCATCAGTGCAGAGCTGTTGCTTTTCATCAGGGCTGTGATATTTAATTTTATGTTTGAGTAGGTGGGAATACGTTGAAAGCTATAAAACCTAAATGCCAATCTACTTTTTTGAACAAGAGAATGTTCACAAATTCATAATTCTTCACATCAAGTGGTAAGAAGTACACTTTTTAGCTTAAATATGCATCACCTTAGATGGAAGAAGTAGAATCAATTAGAAAAAGCTTGTAAATGGAAAAAAGTTCTATACAAATATATGGAAGGGTTTAAATAAATTCCTAAATGTCAATACACATTGGTAAATAGCCAGGATATGGAAAGTGGTTCTGCAGTCTGCAGAGAAATTGTAAAGCAAATTTTGAAGAATTAACTTAATCAGTAATCAATGCATAAAGCAAATTGGTTAACTTAATTTGGTAATACTAAATAAATTATACATACATTCTTCTAATAATTTCTGTCATAGCCTTACAACATTCTTGGTAATAATATAATTTAGTCATTAATCTTCACCAATACTTATGGCACAGAAATTTTACTAACCACTGAATCCAGTTCTAATAGACTTGGCTACAATTAATAAGCATTATTTCTCTGACTTCACAGCTCAGGGAAATTAAACCTTAACCCTCACCTTTAGAAAGAAACTACAGCCTGCCTAGAAAGTAACTGCTAGCAATTTTTAAGTAGCAATGATAAATTGGAATGAATCACGCTATATTTTTTTCCTGTACATGCAGATCTCAGAGGCACTAAGGAAAATATAAACAGTTAACATGAAGCCACCAAACACAAACTGATTGTGTTTGAGCAGCAAAGAACAGAAACTTTTCAAAAATCATCCTGCTCCCTAAATCCAGACACAGTAGTTAAAACTCATCTTGATCCCAGATGAGGGCTACTCAATTTCAGTAAAAGCTGTGCTGTATTACAATTAAAAACATACTTTTTTTTTTTTTAAAACAGACGGCTACCAGGCAATTTTATCAAGGTCTGTTCAGCAATTAGTGTTGCAGCTCTACAGGACAGCATTTACAGTTCAACTGTCACTCTGAAAATCCTCCTCAAGAGCAACACAGAACTGGCTACACAGACAAAAGCCCTGGAAGAGGTCGAAGTCTATGATCACAATCTGAAGAAGAGTTTGCTGTTTGAGTGCTGGGCTACAGAGGGTACCATTGTGCTTGTATTGAACAGGCTGTGCTTGCTGCGAGCACAGATGTGAAAACACATTCATTATTGTTTCAGATACTGTTGGCCTGCAAAAATGAAACAGGAGTCACCCAAAACATACATGTGACTTCAGATCTTCTCAAGCACACACAACTCTGCACCACCTCCCGCATTGTTCTGACACTCCAAATCCAAACTGAATCAACAGATTTAACAGTTCCTGCAAGTTAAATGAGTTTGGTATAGAAAAACCTGAATGAAAAGAAATGTATTCATCTGAGATGGACATATCACAATAGAACTCCTAAAACGGAACAGCAGATGCACCCAAACAAATTCTCCACTACTATTAAAAAGGTATACTGATTTTTTTTTTTTGTATTGTACTGTAAACCTTTACTGGCTCTAAGATTTCACTCATGACTACACTTCTTGCAGAAAAATTAGTTCACAATAGCTTCTAACAGTCTAACAGTTGGAAATTTGGGAATTGTTTACTTGATCTTTTTAAAACATGAGGGGACTTCAGGTTTTGTTTTCTGATTAAATGCAAGGAATGACATATATATATATAAATATGTATATATATTTATAATATAAAGGTTTCCTCATTATTGAATGAAAAAGAATTTTAATTTTTTTCATCACCTTTTAAACAGATTTCAAAAATCTTTCTTTCCAAGGAAAAAACCTATGTCCATTGAACTGAGATCTTCCCTTCCCTTCCTCCCCAATAAAGCACTTGTCTTTTACAGGAGAAAATTTTAGCATAGCAAAATTTTCTCCCAAGATTCAGTCAAAGTTTATTTTAAGGTAACAAGAAAATCAATGGAGCAACCCACAGGCTTAAAAACCCAATCCTATTTGGACTTAAAAAAATTCCAAGGATGTGCTTAGATTCATTAAGAAATATTTTCTTAAGAACGAAGACAGGATGAAAACTCTGCAAAAGCTGTTTAGCCTTCTAAACTCCTTATTATTTAATTCTGGTTTTCTCTGAATAAAACAAATTTTATTAATCATACAATTTTTTTAACCATGGCTGAAAAGACAAGTATAGAGATTCTATAGCAATTATTCTGCTATAATATCAGCAGTTACATTTGCATAGGAAGCAGTTTGGTAAGATTATTCTTTTAAAAAAATCAAGGCCTTATTGCAATTACTGCTCTGTAAAATCACTGGTATATTCTTTGCTGAATAGTTATTATTTTACGTATTTATATCAATAATATACAATAGTGCTAATTCAACACAACACATGAATCTGTTTGGATACAAAATGAAGTATCTGGATGTCTCAAAGCACTTGGTTTGCTGCTGTCCGTCTAAATAAAATGGAATTCTGTGAATATGAACAGAAATCTGTAATATGTGGTTCTAGAATACTCTTCACAGCTCCTTACCAGGACCTGACTGCTGCATCTTTAGGTATGTATCCCACGTAATTAAAGCAATTCTTGGCAGCATGATTAAGTTAGCAGAGTGCTACTGGGGCATTAGCTGATTAAACTGGTAAATAATGGGGAGGCAAACCTTCACAGCTCAATGCAAAATTATGAAACATTGACCATAATTAAATGGGAGCTCCTCTAGCAGCTTGCAAGCACTTTGCATCAAACACAAACACCATGGTTAAAAACACAGTTTGAGAAATGTCTCATTCTCAACTGACGCCGTCTGATGAAATCCTGAAAACCGATCCTAAGTGTGCACAGCAAAGCATTTCACCAAGACAAAACTGAGTGCAGAATCATAAATTGAATGTAATAGTTTGCTTCTCTCTCTCTTTTTCTTTTTTTTTTTCATTTAAAAACAGTAAAAATAGCATGGCAACTATGTAGTATATCATAAGGACAATCTTTTGGCAGGTTTTGTCAATTATCCAAAAGAATGAATAAAAACCACACGAAGAATAAACCACAAAGCTTCATGAAACTGACACTACCTAAACAACACTGTGTAAGTTCTCTGATTAGGTAGACCCACAAAATGTTTGTTATAGAACATGAATAAATTCAGAAACATGAAAGTGAAATCAACTTTGGAAGTACACATCCATAATCCCACCTTAAACTAGACAGAGAAAAAAAGAAAAGGAAGCACTACTCAGTGCACTTACAAGCAGCACCATATGCCAACCCATAAACAGTACAGAAAGAAATTAACACCATGAAACTTTATGTTAACAATGAAGTTGAACTTAGAGCAGTAACCTTCATACTACAGGATAACTACTCAAAACAGTTTACTTTAAACATGTAAGAAAAGCACTGATCTCTAGAAGAAAAAAAAGAAAATGCAGAGAAATAGGCCGATTAAAAGAACATTCATTTCTGCTCCATACATGAAAATATGCATATGTATATGAGACATTTAAATTTGAGAGATATGCCAGTTAATATTTCTGCTACGCAAAAAGAGCATGGATTTAAGGAAAAAAAAAAAAAAAAAACCAGACTGTAGCTAAGATTTCCATTTCAAGTTCTGACTGACGTACTTAACATTGGAAATCACACACTTTCCTTTAAGAGTAAACAGGCAACGTAGGTTAGCTCTGGAGTCCCAAGATGAGCCAGCTCCTGAAGCCCCTGGAGCATGCTAACACCTAAAGCCTTCTGAAAGCTCCTCATCCCAAGGTATCCACCCAGCTTGACCCAGCTGAGTCTGCAAAAATTTTAAGAGGGCAGATTAAACTGATATGACCGAAGACTACAAAGGTCTTTGGATTTAATTTTTCCAATATGTGCTTTACTTTTGATACGCATGATATTTATAAGAGTATTCTCTTGCTCACAAGTTCATTAAACTTCCAATTTCTCCCTGTGCAGTTCACCAAGCACACTATATTGAAGCTACATGCCAAAATTGATAAAGACAGCATTTATAATCCAGAAAAACTTAGTTTGGAGTCAGACTTGACTACAACACTAGATAAAAGATACTTGGGTCTGTGCTTCAAAGTGAGTACAGAATATTTTAGAATATGAATTTAAAATAATTCCTTTCAAAAGGACACTCCTACAGCAATTTTATCTGAAGAGAAAACAGAGCATTCTTGTTCCTGAATGAGAGAGTCCACACATGGACTTAATCAGGAAGAATTTTGTGTAGGCAGTGGAGGAGAACATTTTATTATCAGTAAGCAGTTTCCATTTTAATCAAGGATTTACAGTCTGAAGAGAAGAGAGACAATGTTTTAATCTACTTACCCAATTTTTGTTTTCTCTTTAATTTTGGATGAGGAACCAGTTTTCGGCTTTTTGCTCTCCTTATCCTTTGGTTTGGATTTAACTTTTCTACCCTTCTTTTCCTCTTTTCCTTCAGCTGAAACACTGGGGAAGTTTTCAGGGCTCATTACTCTTGGAATGTTTCTCTCTCCTCTCTCTTTTGCCTTTGCAATTGCTTCAGATATTATTCGATTTGCCTTCTCTTGTTTACTTTCCGAGTCTGTTTTTTTCTTCTGCTTCTTTTCAGACATTGCCCTCACCTGGGTATTCTGCAACTTAGTATATGATCCTGAACCATCAGTCTTCTTGGAAGAAGGAGGCTGTAGCAAGAAACAAAAAGTAAATAAAATTCCCTTACTTTAAAAATATGAAGTACAAACATTTTTGATATAGATATACATTTTTAAAAATTGTAACTGCCAGGGACTTATGTGGACACAAAAAACGAGGAATTCAGTTTATACCACAGAATGGCGTGGGTTTCAAAATAACTACATCAATTGTTGGTTTTAAACAACCAATCCAAGTACTCAAAGACAATAAAAAATAACCTTCTGAAATTCTCTCAGCCTTCTCTCCACCTCTGTAATTAAAGAAAGCAATCCTAAACCTCTGCAGCATTCCCATACATTTGACACACACTTCCAACACCTTCAATAAAATATGAAAAAGCAAGGAGCTCCTGAAGGTACCAGCATCAGTGTTTTTGCCTTTGGTAGGATACCAGGACCACAGTTACCTTAAAGCAGACAAATGATCTACAGGACTAACTCAGTGATGAACACAACAGATGCTCGAGCAACACCAAGATTAAAAAACAGACAAAAGATAAAATCAAAACTAAAATTACACAGCTATATATCCATAAACGGACCAGAAAGCAGCATTTCTTTTATTTAGATCAACATACATTCCATGCTTTGGATAAAAGACGTAAGTTGGTTTTTTATTTTCGGGTTTTTAATGCCCATTTCATGGACGCAGAATTGTTTACGGGGCTGATGAGCCTCTCCTGCAGCCAGCCAGAAGACATGTTTTTGCTTTCCTCCCCTCCCCCTTTGAGGAATGGAAAGAATTTCCTTTTCAAACACAAAACCCCAGCAGATAACAGTTATGTTACGTTCTCACCCGTAAATGCGCCTCTGCCTAGAGCAGGAAGAAAAGCCACCAGGAATTTCCAAACACATTTTCTGGCCAAACCCCGTGCACTTCCCGGGATACATGTTCTATAGGTGCCTCATGGGCGGCGGGGGCGGGAGGCAGGGATGGGGCCGCTCCCGATGCCACCTTAAAGCCCCGGGGCTGGAACAAACAGCCGGACCCAGCTCGGGAACAGCTCAAGATGGCGATGCGGCTCCCGCAGCAGCAGCCAGTAATAAGGAAGGTTATTCAATCCCATTAGCCTTTTAGCCCAAAGAACCCCTCCTCCTCCCACTCATTCAGGCTCTCACTTACCCTTCCTCTTGGCCTCTTCACTGAAGACATTTTTGGCGTCAGACAAAGACTTGCCCTCCGCTTTTCCAGCACCCCCGGCAGTGCTCAGGAGAAAAGCATGGGGAGAAGATTGCTAAATGGCCCGGCCCGGCCCGGCCCCGCCGTGCGCGGACCGCCGGATCCCAACAAAGCGCGGAAAGAAACGCACAAAGCATCAAAAGGCATCAGCGCCAATATTAGCGCCGGTTAGACCCGCTCCCCGCGGAACTAGGCCAGCAGATGGTGCTACCCGTCATTATTCCATTAGGCTCCGCGTTTAACCCCCGCGGGGATCGGCTTTAACCCTTCCCGCTCCCCGCCCGCAGCGCCGCCCACAGCGGCTGCTCGCTCCCGTGGAAAACCGTGGGAACCGGGCGCTGTTCGTCCTGGACCTCGCTGCACTGCAACCCTGCGGCTCCAGCCCCGGGGGAGGGCACGGGGGGGACAGCGGCCGAAGCCGAGCCTGTGGCCTCACAAACAGATTTTGCTCTCCAATGTACTTTTTGATTTTTTTTTTTTAAATTATAATTTCTCTTGCATTTACTTCATTACTATAAGATGGCAACAGTGACTATAATCATTTGCTGACAGGCTTCCCTGCTTCCTACAGAAAATGGAAGAACTCCTCGGTTTTATCCCTCTGCCCCTGCCCAGACCTGCGGGACCCTGCGGTGGAGACCTCCTCGGGACACGGCTCTCTGGTAAGCGACTCTTCTTTCCCAGGCTGGCTTAAAGTGCTATTTTGAACAAATCAGACAAGTTTTAAAATACGTAAACATATGAAATAAAACCAAAAAGAAGATGGGGGTTTTTGCAAGGTTATTTAAAAAAACCCACAAAAACAAGAAGCTTTTGACAGCATAGCTCCATCCTAGCAATACCCTTGATTCTCAAAAGCCCACTCAAGAAGAATGAAGAAAGATCAGGACTTGATTTCTGTTTTGCTCAATATATACATATACCTTTATTTTGTAAGATATATGTTTTTCCACAGAAAATGTAAAATGTGGCAAGGATTTTGAGATTGTTAAAATTAGTCATTGCTTTAAAAGATAATTTCACTTCTATTTAAGATTGATTTCAAAATTAAGTTCCTTGTCCAGTGGAAACGCTAGTGGTACCATTACTTTAAATGGATTATTTTCTTAACAACACCACTTAAATTCAAGGATATTTCTGTAATTATGCAGCAACATCACAAGGACAATTACTACATTTTAATTTTACTTTTGAGAATTCTAGCCAAGACATTATGCTTACAGTAACTATAAATTACAGGGATTTATTATTTAGGGTTATTATTTCATATCTTAGTAAAAATGGTAAATAATCAACTATTTTGCATTTTGAGATCAGCTAAACAAAAAACCATATTCCTAATGTACCCTTGGTATTATTTCAACTATAAGCCAAATGCTACTAAATCCAGTACTGTTGGTCTGTTCTTGAACATTCCTGGGCCATTAAGAAACAAACAAACAAAAAAGCTTAATAATTAAGTAGGCAATAAAGAAGTGGTGGCTTTTTCGTGAATCCTTTTACAGTCTCTTCCTAGATATTTTATTCCTTTAAAACAAAGTTTCTTTGCTACATTTTCTCAGAGCTCAAAGCTGCTTCCCAGTTTATTCTTCAACAACATTTACTACACTCTTACTGTAGAACTGTGAGTATGCTGGACGAGGCTCCTCAATGTTATAATTCCTCAGGCTGACCCTCTGCGTCTTGCTCTGTACTATCCCTTCCGAGTTCTGTTTCCTGCACTGCACAAACATTAAGCTATTTGTTAGAAATCCCAGACCATGTTTTTTTTAAAATTTTGCTATGGCATTTGTAACCATATGGAAATGACATTCATGAAGATGCAGGAAGGCACCAGCCAGCCATTCTAAGCTAAATAAATCTGTAATGAAACCTTCATCAAGAAAGTCACCATTGTCACAAAAACCAAAACTGGAAAGCAAATGTTTTGAGATTAGAATATGAAACACGCGCTACAGAGGACAGGATCTGTGTGTACTTAGCAAAAAAAGCCATTTAATTCAGCAGAGGTCTTTTATTCTGGTAATAATTTCATGATTCAAAAATATGCACGCCTATAAAATGATTGAACAGTTATAAATCATCATGCACACTGAAAACCATTTCAAAAGCTACACAGCATCTACAAAAAAAAGGGTAAACCCCTCCCCCTCAGTGAGACAGAACGCAGATAAACATCCTAAAGAAATATATCCTCTCACCAATGGCTTACAAACCTATTCCATCTAGAATAAGAAAGAAATTTTTAACTGACAAACATATAGGAGAAGGTGAAAAGGAAAACCTTGAGGCGACCATATATTTAAAAACTCAAGATTTTATTTGGAAAAAAGGTTTGTACTTCTCACTATTGCAAAGATAATCATCCCAATATGAGTGAATGCAAAGCAATGCAATGTTGTCTTGAATCTCCACAGAGGGAGCTCCAGGGTATCGGCTGCTGCTTGGCAAAGCCATT
>NW_008239324.1:9008810-9028567 GCF_000691975.1 Corvus brachyrhynchos
GCTGCCTGCAAAAGCCATTAGCAGCAGCAGGTATGGGCCCTGGTGGTGCTCACACCGCAGAGCTAGCCCAGAAAAATACTCAGGGAACAGCTCAGACAACAGCTGTAGAATTCCCCACACATGCCCTGATTCACAGCCAGGGGAGCATCTTTTTGGCACTATTCAAGGGAATTTGACATGCTGTCTCACAGGAGTAGAAGGTACCCTATACATATCTGAATGATTTCTTAGTTGAACTAATGTAAAAGCAGTCAAGTTACCAGGCAGTATCAAGAAGCAGAATCATGACAGCATCTTTTCAATAGCAGTACTCAGCTGAGGAGGCTTTTCATAGAAAGGCATTTCCTCCAACACTTTGTTGTGGTTGCATAGGACATGCATTTGAAGACCTTCACTGGCATAACAGTCCTTCCCCCAGCAAGGACAAACCACCATCCTCAACACTGAGAGACATCAGGTTTTTCTCCTCTAAAGCCTAAACCCATTTTCATTTTCTCCACAACAACAAATAATTCCTTCACATCCTCTGCATATCACTACAAAGGAAGCCCCAAGGAGAAGGTGAGTTTAACACTGAAACTACTTCTAACCTCCTGGAAAACCTTGCCAAATCCTGCCTTATCTGTTCCAATAGTAAAATATGGTTTCCACTGTAAGAACACCTTTCCTACAGTAAGTATGGCAATTCACAATAGAGTAGCATTACTTTCAATTCTTTGTGTGTTCAAACCCTTTCAGACTAAATATCTCTCCTTAGTTGCACCCATTCTTGATATATTCTAAGAACTGACAATGTTTTTCTCTGAAATTTTAACAAGTCACACATTTGTGATTGAATTATACAAGGCATTTTATTGAAATAATGTTTTTCACTTGTGGATCTACTGACCACTTAGATTAGCTACAACTAAGAGCTAAATTATGACCCTAATGAGTCTAACAACAGAAAGCTAAGGTTTACATCTGCAATGCCCTGAGTGACTCTTTCACTCCTACTGCTAGCTGTACACAGCTGCAGGATGATGCTCAGAGCAAGTACTGTTTGCCTTGAGAGTATAACAAGTTCTTGACAGTCTACCAGGTCTTAAAGAAATCAAGATGACCTTGACATCAACTGCACTAAAAGCAGCTAAAATTAGCCACCTGGAAACTTGATCTTCATGCATTACCACATCACCTCTGTTCATGTTTATTACTAAACAAGGCATCTCTTTGTGCATGTCAAGTCACCAAAATAGTATTAATATCAGAACCATAGTACAAATAAATAAATTGCATGACTTACAATATCAATAGTTTGGGGACTTTGTCCAAATTAGCTTCTCATTTTTTCACATTATAATCACATTAAAATTTGAAAACTGCAGTTGTTTTTAACTCACTCTTAAAGGTATATCCATTCATCATTTGCATTATAAAATTGTATTTAGGAATGCAACTTTAAAAAACCCCGAAAGCATGGACTCAACTCAGTGATTTCTGAATTCCATTCTAGCACTCTGAACTTTTTTCCTCTAGAACCGTCTGCAAAAATAATTCCTCTAGTGATTTTTTAAATGGTGGATTTGTAATTAAAAAGTACATCTATTAAACCCAAAACCTCACAGCTTTGACAGAGTCCATCTGTAGAAGACTACTTATCATATCAATGTGTGTCACCCCACAGGCATGCAGAAAGGCATCTCCTTTGCTGCGTGGCAATCCCAGCAAAAGATGACATTTTCTTTAGACAGTACACTGAAATGAGATTTTGCAGTAAATCAAGCTATTCCTGCACAACTAATGCGAAGATCACCTAAATATGCAACAGGGTTTCTTTTCTCCAGAGAGAACTCCCCCCAGAATTCCTTCTGAACTGCTTTTTATTTTCTTGTTCAACAGTTGCCCCACACCATCTGCTGGGATTGCTTCACAAAGCCAAGAGCACTAGCAAATGAAGATCTGTGGGGTTCTATCATTTTTCCATTTTCTTTGGTGCATATATGGAACTCTTAAGAGAGCCAGTGAAGCATTCCGAATTGTGGTTCTTTCAATATGCTGATAATACACTTCTTTCTTTTTCTAGCTTATTATCACTGTTAATGAATGTCTCAGTATTTAAGGGATACAGAATTTCAAGACACACATATATGAAACCTAACCCAAATTAAAATAGACATTTATTTAAAAAAAAAAAAGGAAAAAGATACCAAGTGAGAGTCCACCTTTTTCATCTTCCATACTTGTTATCTATGATGTTGGTAACTGAATGGCTAACAATTACAGCACTGTGGCCAGAAAACAGTTTTTATCTGTGTAACAATCACTTCAGAACACACATCTGCGATTTGGGATGTGAATGTGATTTATGCCTCACAAGGCATTTAGCACCATGCTTATAACCAAATTTTAAATTTCTGTGGAAATGAAAACACTAATGGAAAGGTCAGCAACCTTAAACTAGTCACATTTCTAAGATGAAACATGCACCTGTTAGCACGTCACACTCTCTCTGGGGTGTTGTTTCACATCTCAATGCTACAGAGCCCAGTAATATATCACTAAACATGTTTTGCCACTAATATAGTGACGAGAGCATAGCTGTCAGTAGTAGCAGCTTCTTAACCAGTGACCTCCCCTATCATTCATGGGGGGAAGATCAAGCCATGTCCATGTAAGCAGCTGCTAACCTGGGCATGCTGCAGAGGCAGCATCAGAAGTTACAGAATGAGTCTGCAGCACACATTTTGCTTCCATTTGGAAGAGATTGTTTGAAGAAAGTATTTTGAGGCTCAGTGCCAAATATCGTTAGAATTTTTTTCTCAATATTTAGTAGTGGTATAAAAACGTGTGTGTAGTTTGCACTGTAACTCTTAAAGGAGGCACTATGTAATGGAGCATACTAAATTGCCAGGAAATGAAAGAAATTGAGAACTTCATCCTGCTTGCTCTGCCAAGCTGCTGCTTTTAATGAGTTTCAGTTTTCAGTGGCTTGATGTTCTGTGCCCATCATGTACCCACTTCTCTTCAGTTCCAGTCTGAAATGTAAGAGCTATTTGGATAATGGCAGACAATGCCAACAAAACCCACTGCCTCAGCAAAACTTCTCAGTGCTCTTTTTCACATGCATGGCCAGGAATACTCAGAACCTGCATTGGTCTAAGCCTGATGCAGTGCACACCTCATGGTGCACTATGGGGTGGGGTCCCCACCAGCAGAATCACTGCACTTACCATGAGAAAACCATGGGCTCCTGTCTATGAAAAAAATGTAATTATCATATTCAAGGCACCTGGTGAATGCACCATTGAGTTACTATACCCAGACCAAATTCACAGTCATGCCATACCTCTACCTTCAGATCTTCTACTTTAATCTATTCTAAGGGTCAAAATGGTCTAGCAAAACCTTCTGTTTCTTTCTTGCATTCTTGCCTAATCTTAACTTTACAAATTTTGCAATTACTTGACTGCTTAAAAACCAGAGTTGACTAAACTCTCTACTCTATAAAAGGCAAGTCAGGTTTCAGTTCACTGTTGGAAACAAGTCTTATGTGGGCATCTGGAAATAAATCTGTAAAATACTTCACCAAATAGTTACGGACAAGAAAAATCAAGCAGATATTTATGTTTTAAAGAGTAGTCATTAGGGTTCAAAATCCCCAGATAAAGCTCTAAATCCACTGAAATCTAACATCATCCAACACCTTCTTGGAAGTGGAAGGTACAGATAAGGGTTTGCCTTATCTGAAACACACATATACATGCCTGATTTTACAACTGGAAAAATGTATTTAACATGTAAAAGCCAGGTAGCTTCTATCCCCAAATTTTTTTTCAATGACCTTCTTAAACTCCAGAAAAACATAACATTAACTGAAACTGCTCTAATTTAAGGTGACAAAATCTTTTAAAGTGATGATGTAAAGGTAAAATAAAGAATTGACTGCAAAAGTCTTCAGAACAGAAAACAAAATTGCAACAAACTCAAGCTGAATTTTCACAAGTTGTCACATACCCACCCATGTTTTATATGGCCACCACTTTTGTACGCCCCTGAGAAAGTTATTTTCTCATGTTCTGTTTTTCCTTACCAACCAGAGAAGACCAGAAGAAAAAAACCCACCCAAACTACCTTCAAGAACATCACATGAAGAGCTTTTTATTCCCCTTAATCCCAACATCCAAGATAGCTTCAGCATGCCTGTACCAATCACACTAAGAAACCAGCACAGCAGCCATCTCTCAGCAAGAAAAAGCAACAGGACCTTAAAGGTAGTTGGTTCTTGTCAAAACTTAACTTCAGTTACAGTGTTCCTTCCCTCTACATCTCTCATGGAAGTAGTCTTGTAAGAAGACATTATGATTGAAACAAAGCCCACTTTCATGCTTAGGAAGTTTACGACTGTCAGTTTTTCCTTCCACTATCCCCCGGTTCTCCCACTCTCTCTCAGTTTGTTATCAGCCCAGATTCAGAAGGCATTATGGGTGTGAAGGGTTGTAAGCTGCACAACCCTCCATAGTCTATTCTTGGTGCTCTTATGCTACTTGGAGGTGTCACCAAGGCTACTGAAGGGATGAGAGGAAGGGCAAATGGGCAAGAACTCTTCAGAAGCAGCAGGAAGCTGCCCACCTTTTGTCTGAATGCCTCACTTCTGCAAATACCTACAGAAAGGGAACTCGGGCTAGGTCAGAGAAACAACCACACATTGAACAAAACACAGAGGTAGATTTTCTTCCACAGCATGCTTTAAAAGCCTAATTTACCAAATTCTACTCACATTTTGTAGTACATTGAGTGCAATGGTAAAATACAATTCAATTAAAAGCTAAGTGAACCAGCTTATTCAAAGTATAATGGCTCCTGGAAAAACACTGCAATGGATCATTGTCTTGGGCAGTCCCAGGAAATGATCCTATGATAATATTGGCAGCCTCCTTTTTAATTTTTTCTTCTTTTAAAGTATGCATTTTCAGTGCTTGTTTGTAGCAAAACAATTAAGTATTGTGAATGATGACAGATGTGAAAAATAAGTATCATTTGATTAAGAGGGAAATACCAATCATGAAAGCTCTTTAAATCAAAACAGATTGCATATTCAGAAAGGCTAGCACGTAGCATCTCTGTACAATAATTTTATTCCCTAGAAGCAGTTAAAAGTTTACTTAATCTTTGAACATGCCTTTTTGTTATAGTATTACTTGGTACTTTACAGAGTATCCAAAGTGTTTTAAATGTTCATAATTTCAGTGAGATTAAAAAAACCCAGCACTTAACACTAAAATATATATGACAGAAATTGGGAAAATTATTTTTAACATCAACAGCTGGGGAGTCACTAATATCAGTACTGACTGCACAGCATATTTCTATTTAAATCAAAGAGGGGGCATATTTCTTCCACTTCAATTCAAACTAACTTACATATTTTTTGTTTCAGCTTCAATGAACTACTTTAGCAGCTTTGTATGCCAGAATCTTCAAGACAAAAGAGTACTTTGGCATTTTTGCTAACCTAATGAAACCACTTCCCTTGAATCTAGTTTTCTTAATTGAATATTCATGAACAAAATCCTTCTCCCTAGTTAAGGAGTTAAACAAGATGCCTAAAGAAAAAGAATTTATCAAAAAGGGTGATGGTTCAAACATAAGAAGTCCCAAGTCAGAGGATACTACTGGGGAACAACCGTTTGATTTCAGGCAAATGAAACCCAAAAAGCAAAAAACCAAACTGTTTTTTCACCAAAAGTCTCCTATAAAATTTCTAGAGAAAGAACATAGCATCCAAGAGCTTCATAAGAATAACCATAAAATAACTTTTTGGTAGGGATCAAACAGAAAAAGTTGCAAGACAGGTCTTGAAAAGTTACTGCTATGGTTATGCTTCTAATCTCAAGTGAGTTTGTCTACTAGCAAAAGGGGCAAGACTAGATCCACTGTAATGGTTAAGAAAACAGAAATTCTTATCTTTAACAGAGCTGAAGTCAGCAGAAACTGCCACCAACACAGAACAGGGTGACAGCCTGGTTAGAGACCACAGTGTGCTGCCAAGGGCATCCCCAAGCATGATCATGGAGCAGGAGCCCCTTTGTACCTCTGTCCCCAACAAGCAAGGTTGGGTCAAAGCCTGTACACATTTGCAATCAAACCACGTTAAGTCAGAAAGCACATTGGGCTGGCACCATAAAACACATCTCTTCGTGTAGTGTCGGGAGTTGATCAGATTTCAAACACTACATGATTGCACGTCAAAGAATCCTCCAAAGGATGATATAAATAGGAGCTACAATACAGACACATCAAAATAAATTTGCCTAATCTATTTTAAAAATTGTTCTTACTGAACTCAAAGACAGTAAGACACACGTCTGGTTTTGTCACTCAGATGTTCCTTAAATAATTTACCTGCCTTCCCTGACACAGCTTGGGTTCTCTAACAGCTGGCTTCTGCTTTTAAGAGTTGTAAGGACCAAAGTTCCTGCTACAACAAAGTTTACACATCAGGCTGAGCCATACCTAGGCTTCATGGACAACTGCTGCAATGAGTTAAAGATAAACAGTGCACATGTACAGCATCTTCTTATCCTTCTGAGGAATACAAACAGGTACTGTAACCCATAGCATGTTGCAAGTCTCAAAAAGTGCAAGAGCTATGCTTTTCTTGTGCGTTTGCTTAAAATACTATTAAAGAAATCTCTGTATTGTGCTACTCATAAAAAAATAAGGTACGGCAAAACAATTCCTTTTAAGATTACTTAAGATTATTTTTAAAACCTATCAGTAGGGCTATCTTTTTGAAACAATGCTTTAAACTCTAAGAAAATACACAAAAATCTCAGAACCACAATATTTGCCATGTCTTCTTTAACATTAAGGCTAACTTCTCTTTTCTTTCCAAGATATAAACTAAAACTAAATTGTGAGGTCATGAATGTCTCTTAAAAGAGGCCTGCCTACCAATGTATGAAACTAATTCGGGTTTGCAGTTCAATATTCTGCTCAACAGCATTATGTGCACATATATGATATGCTATTAACATTGAAATTATTTTCAAATGGGGGCTAACTCCTGAGCAGGCAGTATGTAAAAGATAGGAACAATTTCAGGAGATATAAATTAAAATGCTTGCTTTCACAGTAAGATATCAAGGGAACAAAAAACTCAAGTAAAATGCAAGCCAAATAATCCACACAAAAGAAAACCTGCCACATTTATGAAAGAAAAATCAATCTCTGCTACAAATTACACAGCTTTCAAAAATGTAAAACTTGTCATCTTTTCTAGCCTAAAGCTACATTCCTAGCTTCATTTATCATGCTTACTCAAATCAGCATTAGAATTCTCCATCTCATCATCCTAAGAAACCCACTAATTTATATTTATTAGCCTTAAGAGTTCCCAAATTCAATCCACTCAACACCTGATGATAAACACTCTATTAGAAATCTGTGTAACCAGGAAATTGAGGAAATTTTTTCAACCTGATAATAAACAAAGAAAACAATACCTCTCCAGATGTAGGAGGCTGTTTGATAGGCAAAGTGCTGGAAATTGCTTTGATCTATCTATATATTTAGAATTAACATAGTACCTAAAAGATGTTGCAAAACCTGAGTGCACAAAACACACAGACATCTGGACAAAAGCCACATGAATTCCAAATGTACTTCAGATTCTCTGGCTTCAAAATCGTACTACTGGCTAACATCTTTACAAGTTCTGCTTCTCTTTCAGTAGTAATGCTTCACTAACACTTCATAAAGTGATGATTTTCTACAAAATCTACAAAATGTCTCAAGATAAAATGCTGCTCTGGAAGTTTTACAGGCAACAGTATGTTCGAAGCCACTCAAAAATGCCGAGTTTAGATAATAGCGTTAGTTAAAGCAGGTAAGTAGTTACTGGAGCCAATGGACAGTCTCACAGGGACTCCACTTGCACTCTCTTTGCATTTAACACTGCAGGCCCAAGCACAATTATTTTGCCTGTACTGCAGAAAATAATGTTTCTCACTCCTTCCTCTCTCACAGAATGGCTGAGGTTGGAAGGGACCTCTGGAGATCATGTAGTTCAACCCCCTAGGGCAGGCTGCAAAGGATGGTGTACAGACAGTTCTTGAATAGAAGGAGACTCCAGAAATTCTATGGGCAGCCTGTTCCAGAGCTCTGTCACCCTCACAGTGAAGTAATTTTTCCTCATATTTAGATGGAAGCTCCTGTGTTTCAGTTTGTGCCCCTTGTTCTGTCACTGGGCACCACGGGAATGAGTCTGGCCCGTGCTCTTGACACCTTCACATATTTGTGTGCATTGCCCCTCTGGTGTTTCTATGCAACATGATCCTGTGCAACTGAGAGAACTAAACCAGGCCTTGTATTCTGGAAAAACACCTTTGACAAAAAAAGTGCCAAGTTTCTCTGTACCTGAAGGAGTTTCCCAATTCGGTTCATAGCCCAAACGTTGCATTAACACAACACAAAGTGAAATAGGAGCTTTTTTCTTTACACTGTTTTTTTCCCCATAATTTATTATAGTTTAGGCATATATTGAAGATAACAGCTTTAACAGCCTATAGAATGGGTTGCTGTCTTTAAAAGACAATTCAACATGGGTTTTGTTTCCTCTTTTCTCTGTAATTAGGTACCCCTTGTTCCAGACACTAAAATGGCACAATTACATCAGTACTCTCCCATTGATGAATTGCTTTACAGTTCTTCAGTGTTAACAAGACACCTATTTGCAAACAGTTATTTAGATTATTCAACCACACTTACCCTGCATTATCATTAAAAAAATAATGTCAATTTAACTTATTTTTATCAACTAGTCTCACCTTGCTATTTTACTCCTGCAATTTGACCCAGCCAGAAGCTTTCTTCCGATGCCTGCCATCTGTTAACTGCTTTTTACAAAAATGCTTCTCTTTTGGCACATTTCAAAGACAATTATAGCAGTTATTTAATGTGTGTGCAATTATCTCAGGAAAAAATATATTACTATATTATGACAATCATTTTAACAGCAAGTACTTATTTTTAAAGAGGAAACATACACAAAGAATTGGACAGCCCAATTATTTGACAAGTGATGAAGGTTGAGAGAGACCTTCTCAAGAAAGGTTTAAGAAAAGCATTAGTGATAGCAAAAAGATCCAAAAAATTGGGAAAAAATTTAATTCTACTCAACAGTAATTACTAACAAACTCAAAGCTTTTAAAACTGTAAAACAATTACTCTGGCACATTTTCACTGTTCTGAATAGCCCAGCAATTTTTGTCTTGCCCTTACTACACAGTTTTATTTTGAAAGCCAAAACAGGGGAAATGAAAATGCAGACAATAAATATTATACTCATCAGTAAATGTGTTACAAATTTATCTCACAAACATGTACTTTCTTTCCCCAACTTACACAATTTGCAATTTTAAAAAATAAAATGTATAAAAGGTTTATATAAAACATATATAATATATACAAAAGCAAGTGCTTCATACATATTCAACTATAAATAAAGCCATTGAAAGACTGCTCTTTTAATGAGTAATATGTTACTGGCAAAAAGCCATAGATTAATACTGAAAACA
Source organism: Corvus brachyrhynchos (assembly GCF_000691975.1). Taxonomy (NCBI): domain Eukaryota; kingdom Metazoa; phylum Chordata; class Aves; order Passeriformes; family Corvidae; genus Corvus; species Corvus brachyrhynchos. Next base: position 9,018,371 of record NW_008239324.1, read on the forward strand.
TTTTATATACAGCTATAATTTAGAATTTCATTCCAGGAACTGCACTACTTAGGCTCAGAGATGCTGCCCTACTCTTCTCATTAACTCTGGGCATTTGACATAGCTTTGCCATGGTCACTCCCACCTGTTTGTGCAGGTTTTTCTCAAATCACAGATATAAAGCAAAAAACCTGCAAAATATTGCACATTGGTCAGTGGAGAGATTGATTTCATTACTTCAGCATGGATGATAAACTTATTATGTGCTGGGAATTCTGCTGCTTCACTGTGGTACAGGATTTAAGTTCCTATGAGGAAGGTAGAAAATGTTCTTGAGGCACAGAAAACTAAATCCAGTGCATACAACTTGCAGAAACGCCTAAAAGGAAACTTCAGACAAAGATTTACATTTGTTAATATGATGTCACCCATAAAATTGACCCTAATTAAAGGAACAATATAAATACAGTGAATATGCTTAATGGGAGCTATACCAGCACTATTAAACACTTTAGGAAGAATAAGCATTTAGGGCTTTTTTGATCTGTGAGTTGTTCTTAGGGGTATGAAGGTTTTTTTACATACCAAAATTACAAGATATCCAAATTCTTACTGGATACTATGATTTCCAATCATAGAATCATTAAGGTTGGAAAAGACTCCCAAAATCAAGTCCAACCTTCGACTTGATGCAAATATGTGAGGTGATGCAAAGTAGGACAGATTTTGAGATGTGTATTTTATTATGCCCAGTCTCACTGAATATTGCACTGCTTCCCAAGCCACATGCGTATAGCAGCACCATAATTTTAAAATCTTGTATTGTACCAACACTTAGGAGCCATATCCTACAAACTTACTATGCAAAATAGCCAGTCTCTTCTACAAAGAATTTCTATATAGTATGATCAATTCATTAATTTAAAATATTCCTCATTACAGGCTTACTTAAAATTAACCATACAGAATGTAAGAAATACATTCTACTACTATACTATATCTATACAATATAGTGTGTATATATATATATATATTTATATATACACACACAAATACTATATCCTTGATTTTGATACATCTTCCATAACTGCATATATATCAAGTAGATGTCTGGTTTTAGATCTCACAGCTAGTCAAGAAAGCATATCACTGCTTACTGTGTGTTTCTCTCATAAAAACTTCACAGTCCAAGATTGTATATACAAGTAGAACAGCAACCATTGGCAGGATAAGAGTTTTACAAGTGGAGTAATCCAAGGGATACATGTTTACAATGAATTTAGAATTGTTATAAAAGTGCCATCTGATACCACAGTCAGATATGAATGGCCTGTGACAACTCAGGACATCTCAGCAGCACATAAATCTGCACTTGGATCTGGTGAGAGTTAATTCCCTCTCTGATGATATGCTCATATATGAGGTTATGCCATTCTGATATATACAGATGTCCTGGGGTACAACACCACCCAAGCAATCATCTATGAGGTTCAGACTTGGCCAAACTTTCAATAAGGGCAAGACAAATTCTTCCAAAAAAATTACTGTCATCTGTTTCTATAAAAGAAGTGGTAGGACAGCTCCAGGCTTGGAGGCATAAAAACACTTGCATGTTTCAAGTCAGTTGTTACACAAATTCATGAATACACTGAATTGTCAAGTTAGTTGCCAAACTTTAAGTCACAAAAAGGAAAAAAATTAATTATGTGATTTCAGAACTAAGACCACCACCTCATCCTATAGCACTTTATATTATTAATGAAATATTATTTTTCATCAGTATATTTTTCATTTTCATATTATTTTTAATCTCAATTCCTCTGCTTTCATGTGCGCAGCCAGAAGACATTAGAACACTTCTTACAAAATAACATACACAGTGAGACAGCTGTAAACTTCTCTTAGGACAGTTTATACTTCAGATTATCTTTCCAGCAGTTTATGCTTCACATTATTTTTCCAACAGTTTATATTTCACATTATCTTTTCAACTTCCTGTTTCTTCTAAAGATGTAAAACAACGTTGAAGCCTTTTTTCATCCTTCTGGAAAGCGAATAGATTATTTAGCCTTAGCAAACTCAAACCAGTTATAAGTGGAGTTAAAAGATCAGAAGTCTTGCATCAGTCAAAGCTAAGGCTACATGATTCTTCAGCATTTCTCCACTTTACTTTCTGTTCTCAAACTAACTCTGATGAAAAATGCATGATGTAAAATTAAGGGTGCAATTTATTTACAATTCTAATCTAATTACAGCAGAAAGTGTATTAGCAGCATAAGACAGTCTTTTTAATTCTGCAGCATTATTACACCAAACAGATTGTATTAATTTTTAAATTAACTTTCCATCAAAAGAATAACCATACAAGTAAAAGTGTTATGAGTATGCTTGCTCTCAAATACTGAAACAAGTATTTAATATTCTTCCTTAATTTAAATAACCTCAGTCTAGCTACAGTTAAAGATCTTTGGTTGTCTAATATTGGGTCCATTCCAAGACCTACAGTTCATTAACTATTTCATAAAATAAAGTTATTCTTTCTGGGAAAACCTCAACCATTATCAAACTGAAACTGTTGGGAAAAAAATTAAATTCACTAGTAATTGTTTCTTCAATATGCACTAAAGCCAGTATGAAACACTGTCTTGTTAAAAAATTAAAAGCTTACCTTAACTACTACATATGTAACTTGTCAAAATCCCTTCCCGCCTGACTCCTAGCCTAAAGCCAACCAGTTTCAGGAAGATCAAAACTCCTTCCCCCTTTACCCCACCTTCTTCCTCCCTGGTTAAACTGCACACATTTGTAAAAGCTCTAACAGAACCTACTCATCTTGAACTTGAAATTCTAAAAAGAGATCAAAGAATAGAAGTGCGAATTACAACTAAAGCCCCTCTTGGAATTGTAGTCAGTCAAAAGACAGATCTGAAACACTTCAGTAATTGCCATACTTTTCCATTACTATTCATACTACATACTCCACTGATTTAAAGAGGCTTCTACATTGTTTGCTTCTGTCAATCCCCCATCTGTACATTCCTCAGCAGTTTGACAGCTACCACTTCACAACCAGTTTCTGAAGGAAACATTAAACATCTGTCTGACCAGATAAGGTCAGAATCTAATTTATACAATTTATTGCATACCCCAAAATAATAAAAACCAAACCAAGCAGTTTTATAACTATCTAGTTTCTGGCTGTTTCATTTCAAAGAGGAAAAACACTAAAATTTTAAATACTGCAAAGTTGCTTTGTTTTGACACCATGATAAAAACAAAACCAAACCCCTAAAACTTTAAAGGCTCTCCACAGATCTCAGAACTTTCCCTCTATTCCTTGTTACAAAGCAAAGTACTAAAATTGATGTCAGTGAGATGTAAGCAAGTCTAAAAAGGTTCTGACAAATACAACACAAAAGTCACAGCACTGCAAAGTTCTATTAGACCTACTATTCATTGCCTGGCTTATATCCCACATGCTCCTCAAAAGTGATCCTAATTCCTGGGTTTCTTGCCCCCCCCCCCTTTCCTGGAACCCATTTCCTCTTCACCCTTCAACCCAAGTGTGCTCAGAGACCCCAAGAGCCTCAACACCCCTGTTCCCAACCCCTCGTTCTGCTGCCTGGCAGGGAACGGGGCGCTGCTCCCATGGCAGGACTGCACGCACACACTCCAACAGGATCACTCCTCTGTGAGCTGCTGCACCCTGTGTCTTCAAGTTGCAGAGATCTCTGAGACAAGAGTACCTACTTGGGTGCACCCTCTCTTGTTTTTTTAGGTAGGGAAGGGGAAAGAAAGTAAATCTTTATCAAAACCAACAGATTGCATCTACTGCATCATTCAGTTAATCAAGCTCATCTCAACTGCACTGCTGGATATCCATGTTCCATTAACACTCCACCACAATTTACAGAAAAAGTTTCACTGGTAGGAATTGACAATTACATGGTCCGTAAACATACGCAGAAGCTGTGATGGAGAAGCAATCTACTGAACCAAGACCAAAGATTAAGTGTGTTAAGCCCTTATCTCTACACTGATGATATCAAATTAACAGGGGGAAAAGAAAAATGCTGCATTGTCTCCTTCACAGGCCTGTGTCCTACAAACTAAGTAGAATCAAAAGTCAGTAGCTAAGTTCCTTGCCTTCCTCATATTTTTTTTTCCCCAGAAAGACAGCATTCTATATTCTCAGGCAGAGAGAATATTGGTAGCAAGAATACAGAAGTAAACCAGTTACAAGAACCTTTTTAAAGCCGTTTTTTTTGAATGTGTATGTTTGATGTCGGAGTTGCTTCTGTTTTGAAATGCACAGATTGAAAATTAGAAAACAATTTTTATGTCATCTTCTCCTCCATGTGGAAGACTCGAATACTTGCAGTAGATGTGCACATTATAGTAAAACAACTGCTGAGTTTTTTGGTTTAGCCAAAAGTTACAAAATCCAACATACAGCTTTTTATATGTTTTCTATTATTATTGATCACATCAAAAACAAGAATAGTAAGTGTGTATTTTTAGGCAATGAACATGAGCACAAAGACACAAAGCAAAGGACAGAGCAACAACATAAGCACTGCAATTCTTGCAGGAAATCAGCCATACAAACCTTACCAAAGCTCTTAAGAACATGTTTCTCTAAGTACTTTTCAAGACAATAAGCCATTATATTTGCACCAAAATCATAAATCAGTAAATTTTCTCTGCTGTACTTCAGAAATACAAGCAGCAGAAGGAGCAACACCATTTTATCTGAATAAGATCATGCAAGTCTTGCTTTCTGCAGTGATAAGAAAACAACAGGAGAAAGCAAGGTCTGCATCAACTGGTTAGGTTTTTTTTTTTTCTCCTGAACTAGCTGTTACCTAGACTTCTTCAGGGTCAAGTAACAGCTCAGAGATTCAGTTGTCATGCTTTGACTCAAACACCAGTCACTATTATTCATTTCACCTGATCAACTAAATCAAACAGTTCAAACCCCCACTCCCAAATCCCTACATACCTGTCCTTGTAAGGTTGCACGACCTCTACCTTGCAGGTGCTGATTAGAAACTGAAGAATGCCAAGGATGGATCTGAGTTTGAGACTGTGCCCGAACGAGTTCGGATGACGGTGTCACTTGCTGTGGGGTTATGTGGTGTTCTAGGTCAGGCTCTAAAACATGGCTTGTGCTATCCTGAACAAACGCAGAGTCATCGAACTGTGGCAGAAGGTCTTCCTGCAGGAGGTCATCGGGGTCAAGTCCTGTGAATGGTTCATTATGGGTCTCCACTTGATGAAGTAGGTTGTCATCTAAAGATGTAAAACCATTGCTTTCAATAGGGTCACTGAAATGGCTTATCTGAGAAGCAGAACCAGTGGAAGCTGGAAAATTAATATTCACAGGAGAGAGTTTTGAACTACTAAAGTTGCCCTGAGGATGCGCAGAATGCAACATTTGAAAAGTACTTGAATTCAAAGGTGTATTAGGATTCAACATGTGCTCGGTTGTTTCTTGCTTGGTCCCTGTTTGAGATGTAAAGGCATCGCTTCCAGTGAAGTCAGAGATAGAGTGTGTCTGCTGGCTAGTAGAAAGAGCTGTTGTAGGCTGAAGAAGGCTGGTAGGAGAAATGTGATTATTAGAGTAAGAATACGGAGATGAAAATTGTTGACTATTACTGACAGAACATGGAGTAATAGTTGGGGACTGTCCATCAAAATTTCCTTCTTGATTCCCACAAAAATGTATTGAAGCACTTGCAGTTTGAGAAAACTGTTGAACAGACAGAGGCTGCTGTGAAGTTGATGGATTAGAAACTGAAGGTGGGTGGTTAACACTGACTCTGAGGGAAGTAGACACGTTAACTTCCATGAAGTCTTTTGGCTGACTCAGAGCATCCTGCCCCGTGTTGTTCCTGCTTTGCTGCGGCCGTAGCGAGGCACACTGATGCTGTGGTTCATTAGCCTGAAATAAGGCAAAGTCATGGTGTGCTACAAAGCTTTTGTTTTGCTGCATAGACTGAGAATGTCCTTGGTGAAAAGGGGACCCATTTTGATTTGAAACAGTTGTGGCAGTTTGATGACCCCACATAGGACTACCATCAGCCACATCTGGAAACATCCCATTGGACTGGTTTTGCGGATGAACTGGTGAACAATTGAATTGAGAGTGTGGTGATAAGACATTGTCAGCTGGGCTATTAAAAGACTGATTTACTGAGTGAAGCTTCAGTGAATCATACTGATTCAGCTGATCAAACTCACTCATCTTTTGTTGATTTTGAGCATCTTGCACATGGTTCAGTGAGTCTATGTGCAAAGGTTCAAATTCTGCACCCAAATTCAATTCATCAACAAGTGAAACAGGTCCAGGTTGAACAAAGGCATCATCTGACAAACCTTCTAAGGTCTCACTAAAAAGATTGGCATCATCAAAAAAATCCATCATAGGATCAGTCATCTTGAGAGGTCTGTTCTGCTTTTGCTCTCAACTCCAAATGGAGTCAATTTTGTCTCTCTGCAGTGAACAGAAACAAATGACATCCAGCGGTCACCACCTTATCCAAGGCATGCCAACAGCCATTAGTGCTTCTGATGAAACATTCGTCTTCAAGTGTTAAAGCATCCTGAGGGAGAGGAGTGGGGGGGAAAAAAAGCAAGGAAAAATTTACTTTAATGACTCTCTTCATCCTTCCTTCCCCTTCCCAACACTTTTAAGGATTTTTGATACTTTGTTCATAATATAAACTTTGGCTAAACCACAAATCATATAAGTTATTTTTGCTTATACTTGATGCCCTGTGCAGGGTTTATAATTTTTGTCCCTTATATAAGTATGTTTTAATTGTAATGGTTTCATTTGTTTTATTCACTCAAAGCACAATTTTAGATTCTCCTTGGTCATATTCATTAAAACTACCAAATTGCACCAGAACTGGGTTTTAGTACTCCAGAATTAGAATTTGTTTATAGCAAAGAAACCATATACTACATAAGATGTATATAATAATTCTATATGTTTAAACAAAAAAACTTGAAAGGTTATAAACTACATTTAAGTCAAAGCTTAATTTCATTAGTAAAAACTGGGATACTTTGTTTCTTCTATTTAAGTTGCATCATGCAAGTTCCCAAGAAACTATATTTTATTGTACTAAAGACATAACATACTCTTCTTAGAAGGAAAGACAAGAGAATGAATACAATGATACAAAGAAAACCCAAAAAGAACAAGCTTTCATTCAAGGGAGTTTGCACCCTAGTTTTGAAACATTTGAAACAATTTATTCATAGTAACATTGAGTGATGATCAATTAATTGACTTGCAGGGAGGGATTTAAGGAGAGTAGAAAAGCATGGTCAATTTAACTTTAGCCTAAAAACTCCCACATTTATAGTGTAATCAAACAGAATGGGAAATGAATGAAAAAGTGTGTCTGATAATGTAACTCCCCAGAAAACTGGTAACCATGTAGAATAGGGGAGGGATCACTTTAAATGAGCACCTTCATGGAATAATCATTTCTTTATCCTGTCAGTACATATGTCTAATTAAAATAAAAAAGGGAAAAAAGGGGGGGGGGGGGAGGGGGTGGGGGCCAGGGTCAATTGCAATTCCTCATTAATGAATTTTCCTAAGAATAAAATTAGTATAGTATCCATCCAGAAATGAACACCCTGTAAATCCGAAATACTCTGTGATGGAAAAGGTTAGTGCTGAACCTACTACGCCCAAAGTACTTTTCAGCAAGCTGATGAAAACCCATGCTGCATATACTCCTAGTCCACTGAAGGTCATGTGACCATAGTCAGGCTAAAACCAAACTTAAGTTCACAAAGCTCCTTTAGAGTTTGAGTATATGAAATTTCTGGTCTGTACAGAGAAAGGACAGATGGATCCTGTTATCATCCTGAGAGACACCGATCAAGTATGGATTGATGTGTCAGTGAGCAAGAGAACAAGCACGATAAAAAAGAAGTGACAGAAGCTTAGGGAGATGACACCTTAGCGCAGCAAAGCAGCTGTGGATCCCAGATTATACATGGGAAAATTATTGCTTAAAGTTGAGATCTCCTAAAGTCCCAAGATAAAGAAAGCATTAATATAAATTAGACCTCATTATCTTCTAACACTGATTAACTTGTCTATTTATGATTAAATGCAACACAATGATGACTTTCCCAATATGGAACACCTTCCAACAGATGACAAACAGCAGGATCCAGGTAGAAGGTCTGGCATGGGTTGTAACATTGCTAATATAATGATATCTCATCGTAGTTTATCTCAACTCAAAAGATAAGTCAGGAGAGAGCTATTTTAGCTCAGAAGAAAACCAATGCAGATTAAGTACAAAGAAGAAATATTGTAGACACAGAACAAATGCAATTCAAGAAACCCCACCTGAGGAAAGACAAGATGGAAATTATGGTAGCCATGGGTAAAATGTCATGTTCCAGGCTATCAAGGACTACTGATAAAAATCTCAAATTTGAAGCCTGTATCAGTAAGTTTACATACTGAGTCTGATCAATTTTTGGTAACCGGGAAAAATAGAGGGGAAAAAGAGATATTTCTTCCATCTTTTGCAATATAGATCCAAAGGATGTACAATTATTAACTAGTATACATGCTCTTAACTATAGAAGCCTAGAACTAACTACCCAACAGGACTAAAACAACCCCATATTAAACAAACACCAGAATCTCTTCATGTTTTACTGACCGTGTCCCTTTACAGTAAGGAAAGGGAAAAAAGCCTGCAGAACAGCTGGAATCACTGCAGCACACTCAGAGCTGGCCTCACAGAAATTTACTTCTTGGCTCAAAAACCAAGAAACACTTTCCATCTTAGTTTTTCCTACTTTCTTTCAGCATAAGGAAAACAAAAGAGGAAATCATGAACAAATAACATGAACTCTCCTTTTAAAATGCAAAGGTTTTATAAAACAAATAAATGTTAGCAGGTATAAATAGGAAATATAATCTGAAGATGTCAGCTTCACTTCAAGGATCCAAGCAAGCTGGGTAAGCACAGATGAACTTCCAAACTGAGAAATCTGAAGGCTATGTACATGAGAAACCTCTCCCAGCTAATTAGACCAATGGAAACTTACTAAGAAGAAAGCTTCTATGTAAAGAGGAGATTGTGAAGTGACAAAAAAACAAACAAACAAACAAAACCCCAACAACCCAAACCTCTTTTGTAAAGAATACCACTATAGATAGCCTGAACACAACTCTGTTGCAAAGAGAACTTGCGTTTTGACCAGGGAAGTACTTTTACCCAGTCTTCAAGGAAACTTAATGTCTGTCTTATACCAGAAGAAAAAGAAAACAAGATTTATTTTACAGAATATATCAAAAAAAGACTGAACTCATACAAAAACATAAGGCAATGGATATCAAATTTCACTCTCAAAACATGAAGTGGGGGTAGCAGTAAATGGAATATAATAAAAATTTTGGATGCATTTTATTTCATATATTTATTTAATTGCATTTTTGGCTACTTTTGCTGAAGTGACAACAGAAATGAAGCTACTCTAGTTATAGGCAAGTAAATCAGGTGGAGCTTAAGCACATTACCATGATATCCACTATTTCACACTTTGATACACAGGTAGCACTGCTTCATGTGACTGATGTGCAACAGTACCAAAGATAAGAGCAATCAGTGACTTTGGTAGCCATTTCAAAAGAAGTTAAAATTATGGCTATCCAGACAAATAACAGAAGCCATCTCAGAGAGAAGGTAGGGACAAATTAGCAACCACAAGGAATTAAAACAAGTCATAAAAACATGACATAACAGAAATCCAGACTACAGGAAAAGGACGCAGAAGGGGTAAACACAGAGCCATAACTAGGGAAGAGTTTTACATTATATGGATGCAAAGGGTTTAGTTTTGGGGACTTTTTAGGGAAGCAATGCAACCAGGCATTACAAACAAGAAATCTGCCAAAGAGACTGAAAAAAATCACTGTATTTGCTAAATTCTATGTAACTTGCAACAGCATGACAGCTTTGTGGCTTGCTATGATTTGCCCATCTATTAGCAGATGGAATACTGTGTCAAAAGAGGTGCAATACACCATGGTAAAACGCAGATACTCAAAAAACTGATCACTTCTGCACAATATTTAGAAATGAAACATTCCCTTCCCAATATTAAAAGACAATTACACTATCATTACTTGTCAGATTTTAACTAAAGCTTTGGCCAAGTACAAAAGGC
>NW_008239324.1:9028593-9039119 GCF_000691975.1 Corvus brachyrhynchos
TCCTGCTGATGCACCAATATAAATGATGTTCTATCATAGATTTAAAGATCAATGTACATGTTAAATTTAAAAGGACTAGAGGGACATAATTTCCTCAAAATCCCAGTAATATAGAAGACTAAAAAAGAACATTTAGTAGATCTAAACTCTTTTATTCCCTAACTGAAAACACTTCTACCATTCTCAGCCTTGTCTGCCTTCACTAGAGCAAAACCATCCCAAAGAGAAAGTGTAGCACAGAACTCTCTGCAATAAAACAACATGGTATCAAAAAGTCCCACAGCATATACTTAGGCTACTTACTATACTTCTTTACCAGATCCATGTTAACATTAGTTTTTAACTCAAGGTAAATTTATGAAGCCTCAAAATGGTATTTCGGTAAGCTGTACTTATTATATGGAGAGAAGACAAAATAAATTCTGTAATGTATGAAGTAAACTTAGCTGTTTTCTTTAGAGACCTACAAAAATTAAAAATACCAGCAGCTTTCTGAAAAAATGATATTTTCTAGAGAGTCTTTTGTGGTTGGGTTTTTTTTTTTCCTACTGTTTTGAAGTGCAGGTATGTATAATACCACAAAACTTCTTCAGACAGAGTAAGGTTTATGTTGTTGAGAAAAGGTGGTGGTGTTTGTTGTGATTGCACAAAATTCAGACCCTTTGCTTTGGTTGCATTCCAGGTTAGAATCACTTTCTTCCCAAAACTGCAAATTTAAAAGATGTATGGCAAGATGCATCATTAAAGCCTATAGTACTGTATATATCAGAAAATTACTCTTAAATCACAGATCAATTTATAAATTCTTTACCTGTATACCACTGTTTATCTGTAATACTAAGAGTTAGTGATTTAATTAGAGCATTAATACTTAGATATATGAATTCCAAAGTTTAATTATTAGCTTGGGTTGAAGTTAAGAGCTAGCACAGGCACTTAATGAACCCTATACTGTAAAAGTTCCTGATAAACCTTTAAGACAAAAATAAGTTGCTGAGATCTTCTAAATTAAAAATATATCTTTAATAACATGTCCCATGTCAAAATAAAAAATACTCTTACCCATGAATATAGAACACATCTCTTTAATGAAGAGTTAAGAAGCTCAGAGATGTGTTTTAAATCCAGATGGATACCTCATCATCAGAGACCTGAAAATGAAGCATGTTAAACAAGTCACACAATAACCAACTTCAGGAGTGTACACTCAAATGCTATACCTGCAACTCAAAAACTCACTAGATATCATAAATCCAAGAACACCAGAATTAATACACAATCACTAGTAGCTTTTTTAAGTGTCTGGTATATAGGTACACGTTCATTTTGGAAGACCACTAAAAATAACCCAAGTCTACAAACTTCTAAGGGTGAAGGGTAGTTTGTGCCACAATACTAAAAGGTTTAGGGTAACTTTAAGACACAATATAAGTACTCAAAAAAAACAACAACAAAACAAAAAGTTTTGAGGTTAGGTTTTAAACCTGTCAGTCTGAGAAGCCCTGTACATGTCTTTTAACAGCAGTGTGCTGTTCCACACTGACAGATGGACTTCAATGGGAACTGACACTGCCTTTCCGGGAGAGAATGCCTGCCTGACAGCTTTATCCTATTCCTTGCCTTGACAGTAGGTAGAGGAGCTCAATTTCAAGGGTTTCTCTTTTAATCTGAAAGAGGCTTCAAAACATTACAAAGTTTAAGGGAAAATGTGCATGGGGGGTGGGGGTGGGGTGGTTCTAGGGCCTCTGTGTAAAAGCCTCAAAGCACACAAATCTATTCTCTAACATTAAAAGACAGACAGTCTGTATAGGAACTGATATTCTACACCAGTGTGTTTTTCCATTTCAAAAATGATTATTGTGTCCAAGGCACCAAACATCCTCCAGTTCCCATACAGAGATTCTTCTTTCCCAAAAAAAACTTTCCCTAAATATAGTTTTGTGATGCCAAACACCTTTGCAGAACTATTAACACAGTTCAAACTTAAACTTCGTTAGAAGATAGCATAGAATCTAATACTGTATTAAGACGCAGATTTTAATACAATTATTTCCTCTCCCTACATCTTTGAATGCTGTAACATATGTGGAAGATACAAATTGGTTATAGCAGTACCAAATCCTGCAATGTTCCAGAAAAAAAAAAATTATCTGGTACTAATTTGGTACATAAATTACTACCTTTAACCTCCTTTTATTATTCAGTAACTTTCCAAGACTTATTCCAAGGTTGCTAAACTAAAATGTCTCTGCTCTGTAATAATGGGGACACTTAACGCAGAGAGGTATTTTTCTAAAATTCATATGAGGTAAGCATGTACCCAAACACACATGTAGGGGAAAGTTGCTAAAATACATCCATCTTTGTTTACCATCTATGTGAAGGGATATGAATTTTGTATCAAAACAGCAAGAAAACTTGCTCTAGATGTTCTGTTTTTCTGTACTGGAAATCCCATAATACAAATAGAGCTCCTGTCATGCACAAGTCCTCTTCACATCCAGAAATTAGAATAGAGTTTGAAACTATTTAACTGTCTGGTTCTATGCAACATTTTAATCTATTTTTTTGTTCCTAAATCTCTGCTTATTTGAAAGTTCTTTGTTGGCTAAATAAAGTTAAAGCATAAAGGTTTTACAATATGTTAACTAACTGAATAGAGGCATTCAAAAATTTATTATTTGAAAAAAGAAAAATTGAAAACTTGCTATCAAGTAATTTATCCTACCTGTAAGAGTTCAACAGTAAAAAAAGAAATCTAATTCACCTATATCTACCATATAGGACAAATGCTATTTAAAGTTCTGTTTTGGCTATCCAAAACACCTGTGTATCCTTCTTCAACTAGATTGTTCTTGAATCCTAAAAATGAAGAGAAAAAAAGATGTTTCTTACTCTTTAGGACAGTGTCCACTTGCTTGAACAGCTTCCAATATGGAGACAATTGTGGAATACTTAAAAGTTTGAAAAATCCTACATTGAAAAGAAGAAGAAAAAAAAAATAACTAGATATACATTCACCAGGTCTGCAATACATTATTCTAAATATGAAATACAACAAATACATCAGACAGCAGAAGATTCACTAATGATTATACAAAGTACCAAAGAGAAATCCACACAAAAGGAACTTAGAGCTTTCATAAGTTCCAAAATGGGATCTACCGCCACAGATTCTCACATAAGTTATATTGCATGTGAACTTTTAAATACACATATATATACATATGTATCTGTTAAGTGTGATGTGTTAAAAAGATTATTCTGTAAAGATGCCTTCTTTGGGAGAAGGTCTTAATCCTTGCTTTTGAATCTTGAATTGGTAAAATTAACTGATATACAGTAAAAGTTACATTTCATTAAATAGATCCAGAACTGTGTTTGTTATAAGCATGCCTAGATCCATATTGAACCATCTTAGAAAGTTTTTAAAAAATTATCTTTCACAGTCCAACTAATATAGTATCTTCCTAAAATACTGAAAGAAAAATACACATTTCCCTAAGTACACGATTCCCTTATGTTCCTTGATGAATTTCTAAAGCATTACTATTACTAATAAAAAAATGTGAACAACAGTATTTTGGCTATTTCTCTAAATATATGCAGGGAGGGCTCAGAGCAGGGACCAGGCTCTGCTCAGTGGTGCCCAGCAATGCGACAAGGGGAACGAGCAGCGATGCCCAGGAAGTTCCACCTGAACATGAGGAAGGACTTCTTTCCTGTGCAGTGCCCAAGTACTGAACAGATTGGCCAGAGGCTGTGGAGTCTCCCTCACTGGGGATATTCCAGAACTGTCTGGACACAATCCTGTGCCCTGTGCTCTGGGATGGCCCTGCCTGAGCTGGGTGGTTGGACGAGATGATCCCACTGTGGTCCCTTCCAACCTGACCTATTCTGTGAATCTGTAATTCTTATTTTGGACACTAAACCACAGATTTTTATACACATCAGTGTAACAGGAAATAAACACTTCATTTCAATTAGTTGAGAATAGCTCCCCAAACTTCTGGTTTTTAAAATGTCATGTAAATTTTAATAAATCAGTTTAGTTTTACACAACATCCTTGTGTGCTTTTATGTCTTCAGTTTTGGCAAATACCTTTAGAAAATTTAACAGCAGTTGAAGACACTATTTTCAACTACCTTTTTCACCTTTCTGCCAAAGGTTATTGCCCTCAACGCACACCTGCAGAACAAAACACGTAGGTGTGCATCTGCTGCTTCAGTATATAGTCTCCCACAAGTTTTAACTCTTCCTCTTGTTTGTTTAACAAACCCATTAGACTTTGCATTAAAACAGCAGATTTTGTCATTTATATTTTGTGTACGTTAATTACAATAAAGGGACAATGATAATACAGCGAATAACAACATCTTAATCTGCTACTATTGATAGGGATCTAGAAAGATACCAAGAGGTTGGAATATCTTTTTGCAAAGAACAAAGTTTATCCCCAAGTCAGGTGAAAATAGCTGTTGAGAAGTTCAGGCATTTGGCCACCAAACTACTGAAGGAATCCATATTAGTAATGAGTACTGCTCTTAAAACACTGCAATTTTGTTTCTCTAAAGTGTACCTGTGGAGATTCTCATAAATTTCAGGACTTCAGTGATTTCCTTCTTGTATTTCTAATACAGAAAACAAAAATTTCCCATGTTTTGTTTTAATACCACTACACTCAACTTTTTTCTTTTTAGTATATCTGCATAAAATACAAATATCTCTTTTGGAACTTTAGTTGTCAAAAGAGTAACATATTCAGTGTAATGTATTTATAGTTTGCAGTTTACCTCTCTGATCACTAGAAAGAGTTACACAAACTTCCTTGTAAATTTAAAAAGAATGCTGAGATTTCAGATGTAAGCATTACAGGCTTTCTATAGTTTTGTCATCAATTTCAGTGTTACACCTTAAATTAGACCTACAACATATGTTTCTGGATTCTGGTATCTTTCCTCAGGAACATTTAGGCCATTTTAAGATTTAGAAAAACATTTGCATTAAAAGTCAGAAAAAAAACCCTTTTCATTTTCGCGTGTGCCCTAAACCAAGATTTCATTACAAAACATCAGAGACAGAAGACTTCAGAGCACAGCCCTCTTTCAATTCACAATCTGATAATACACTATCTTCCAATAATTCTCATGTTCTAGCCTGATAAGCATCTGTGTGAACTACTGCAAGTTTATAACCTGGAAGTACCAACTAGAACAATGCAAAGGATTGTGCCTGTTTTACAGATTCCTATGGATCCTGATTGATGAGTACAGACAGCAGCTGTGAAGACTTGACATTGACAGAAATCTGCGTTGGGAAAAAAAAAGAGTACAATTTCAAGTCTTGACACTGCCAGATTAGGATATGCCAGTACTTTACTGAACAAAACAGGTTCAGACATCCCACTCCACACCACATTTACCAGCATAAGGAGTTTCATCTATATCACAAGTCTGCCCCATTCAGAGGAAGGCTGCCTACAAGTTTTCTGTTGTTTTGTTTATTGGGGTTTTTTAAAACTGTATATAAGGAGATTTGATAAGAAAGTTTCCTAAAAGAGTTCCTCTCAGGCGCATGTTAAGCGAGACACTCCAAGTTCGCAATTTATTCAGTATACTCTTCTTAAATTAGGAAATCAATTAAAACTAATAACTCAAGCAAAACATCATTTTGCATCTTGTCTCAGTTTCCAGCACAGTCAGGACATATTCCTGAATTTACCTGCAACAGACAGAGACTCCAGACAACTTTCACTGTGACATCAATACTTTGGCACAAGAATCTGACAGTCAAAATGGACTTTAAAAAAACTTCCCCAGTTAAATGGGACAATACTCACCTGTTTATCAAGAGTATTTATGAATTAGTTCTTACGAACTTGCCTAAAAACCTGCCTCTGAAGCTAAACTTAAGTTTAGCTTCTGAAAAACAGCAAAAAAATACTTTGAAGAACTACATGCTGAAACCAGCAACACCATATTACATGGACTCAAGCCCATTGTCGTACCTAACACTGTTTTTAACGTAGGTGGAAGCCATAACTACAGTAGCTTTACTACAGGGTAATTGAAAGCAAAAATATATTGTATTGAATTCTCGGATTTCCAATAACATATGGAATATCAGATGGGCAGACTTTCATGGCATTACATAAATGAAATATTTCTGAAGTTAAAAGTTTCTTCATTAGGGTGTTCAGTATCAAATGTAATAAAACCATTTCTTTTCAAAAGCCATTTACAGAACAAATTTTGGAGGAATTCCTGAATTTTAGTGACCAGCATAAAAGAGTGAACAAACCTTTTATACTGCTCATGCGGCACAAGGAAAAGTGCCCAAGAAAACACTGCAGACGGAAACAATTTGGTAACCAGAGTTACATTTTTAATATGACTCAGATAAAGAACCAAGTCAAAATTGCCATTTGTCTCCAGAAAAAGGATGGGAACATTTTTCCATCTTCCTGCAAATTCTAACTGTTGATTTAAGATTAAAACAAAAATATATATCACTTACAAAGAGAAAGACACATGTACACTGCCAGCCTACAGACATTAATATTTGGCAATGCCTGGCTAATCTGTATGAATGAACCTGAAGATTTCAACACATCTGCTTACTGGCAGATGCCATACCTTACCAATGTATTTCTACTGAACTCTGACTTTTAAAAAAAATGCTTCCTACTTTGTAACATTATTCTTGCAGCTTAGAAAGTGAATGTAATGTAAAGTCAGCACTGAAAGTGGAACTTGGATCCAAGGTGCTTCCAAAAGTAGCCTTTTACTTGATCACTAAAGCTCATGCTAAGAGGTAACAGAGTATACATCTGAATTCTATTACATACACATTTTGAAAGTACTCCTAAGGTTCTAGTGTTTCTAAAGTCAAGATAAATCTTCATTAACCACACTGTTAAAAATTATTTAGACTTGGTCTTCTGCAAGTTTTCAATGCTGCATTTACTCAAAAACATGGTCATTGTAAACCACATTATACATTTTCTTGTAACACTTCTAGAAAAAAAAATACTGCTTAATAAAACGATCTCCCCTCCCTGCACTGCTGTAAATAAGAAAGTCCTGTGGTCAGCCTGTTTGACTTTTGTCCAGCTCATTCTCGCATTTATGAACTGGTCAGACAGATTAAATATGAGAATCTTGCTATTCCTTCAGCAAAAGCAAAAGCTGCAAATGCTTTGCAGTTGCTGTTTTATCAGCAAAATAATCACTTCCTAGTATTTTTCTTTTGCTGAAAGGGAAAGAGAATACTTCAACAATATAATAATGTTAACTATCAATTCTTGAAGGTTTGACTAAACAAAAAGCTGGTTTCTCCATCATCCATTCCTGTGTACGCGGATACCCTGCGTTCCTGAGGCACCACTTCTGACTACAGGAAGAGCACTGGGAAATAGAATGAGGACACTAAGGGAGCCCAAGTAAGTGTGAGATTTCAAAGTCTTCATTAAGCTTACAGCTAACATGGTTTGGTAGAGCAAAGACCATTAAAAGGACAACTCTGGATAGGTTGGTGGAAGAATATAAAGTATTGACAAAATTATATGGGTTAGGAAATAATCTGGGTGTGAAGGGTTACCAGACTTCAGTTAAACACAAAAATGTTTCAACTGGATGATTTCTAAACACAAGTACCAAGCATTACTGAGAATTCAGTTCATATATAATGGTGGAAAGAAGGAGAATACTGCAATCCAGTGATGAATAGGATATGCCATTTGACTCCACCCTAAATTGTATGAAAAGTATCAAAGAAATAAGATGATGCAGGTATTTGGGCACTTCTTTCTACGAGACTGATATAGAAGAAGAAAAAAGCACTGTAAAGAATCTGAACCCATAAAATATATAATTGTCCAGCTTACCTGTACTTCTGAAGTGTCTGAAGGATACATATACCATAAATATATGGAATATTTTTACTGTAAGATACATTAAAAAAAACCACCTTAAAACTAACCCTATAAACCAAGTGAGAACAAATGTGCATCTACTTACTTCATGGGTTCCACAAAAAAGGCAATTTTAAAGCATGTCAGTCTTTTGGGTTTAATCTGTCTGCATCATTAACTTATCTCACTCATAAAAGGAAACAAATGAAAATTCCCTGATTTAGGGTCTCTATAGTCTCTCAGTAGTGGTTCATGTCATACATCTTTTAGATGACACTAAGAATACTTTTTAAAACCACACTCTGCTTTCATCAACATTTTTCCATGACTGAACTCTTCGACTAATCTTCAGGAGCATTTAGCACAAGCAGCTCATGTGAAATGAGAAGGTGATGAGATTCCTCTAAATTCTTGAGGAACTGTAAGACTTTAAATTCCACTTCTTTTTACAGAAAAAATGATAGCCTTGCTCTGAGTGGCGTGAATTAGCATAGCTTCATCATGAAAAGCAGCATAAAGTTGTATAAATAGAACTATTTGGTTAAATACAAACAAGCAAGTTAGCACAAGGTAAACCAGCACAGATGCACTGTAACTACTTAGGTGCCTGCCCTTGTCATCTTCTAAATACAAAGTAAATTGATGCTTACTCACTAACAGCGAAAGAAAAAAAGCTCCTTCATATTTACTTTAAGGTTAGAGAGTTCACAATGGCCATTAACCACAGAGCTGTTGATATCTAAGCTGACATCCTACTTTACTTCCCACTAACTTCTCCATGTGCCAAGGGCCTGGCACACTGATCCCTGAATAGGTTAACATTCAAAAACACGTGTATTAATTTTTGCTCTTTGGTTTACACAATCTGGGCATTGAAGTCCGTGGCACTTTGGAAGTCTCATCTGACAGATGCAGGAAGAATGAAAAAGTCATTATTAGTTACAGGTGTAAGGCGCTGAAGGTGTGTAAAAACTACTAAGTGCTACTCTTTCCTTAATAGTTCACAAAGTCTAAGATAGGAATAATCGTTGATTTTAGAATATTTACCTTGTGAAACTAACAGAAAGTTGATCTGTGCAACAAAACGTTAAAATTCAGGGACAGGATAAAAATCCAGATTTTGCTCAAAAATGATGGAATATTAATATTCTGCTTTGAATTATAAACATATTTATAACTGCATGCAAATGATTACATGTAAAACAAGGTGAAATAATTTTTCTACCTCACACCTGCCAATTGGGAACTTGGTGTCAAATGATCCAGGTTTAAAAAGAGTTGCAATGATCTCTTAGGACTGACGGGCCTAGCTCTCCTGAGAGAGGAGGGTTACTCTTTAAGGCTACTTTTTAAAGTCTCAAAAAATACCCAAGAGAACTAGAAACCCTATCCTGCCACAGAAATTGTTACTTTGTCCCCCATGAGCATGAATTGTAACACAGAAAGGTTCAGCTGTCTTCAACATAATGGCGGGGGGGGAAAAGAACAAAAGCCGTATCTTCTCACACTGATGAAGTTAAATGGCTTTCACGAACTGAAGGAAGTTCTCAGCTGCTAAAGATTCAAGGCACTTAGGATGCAACAGTGAGGAGACCAAACCATTTCTTGCAAACTGAAAGTGTCTGCATCAACCTTGTTGTCACAGCTATCCAACAAAAAAGAGAGAATTCAGAATCCTTTCCACCTGGTTTTCATCCCCGTTCACAAAAATTTGTGTGTAAAGAAGGAATGAAGAGGTTTTAACCTTTTGCTGTGTTAAAGCCTCATTGGGAAATGTGACAATTTCTCCACTTCACTAGAATAAAGATGCATGCCACCTATCCACCCAGTGCCATCTACCCACAGTACCGAGCTGGCCTCAGAATCCTAATCCTCTCCTTGTCATCCCCGGAGGAGGTCAGCTTGCAGCCCCTATCTGGAAAACGCCAGTCCATAAATTCCAGCCCTGCAGTTTGACAGCCAAATCCCCTTTTAAGCCTCCACCCATGCAGCAGGAGCCTGTGGCCATGCACCACCAGCTCTCCTCACCTCAGCAATCTTGCAGCCCAGGAGAGCAGACTGCATGCCCATCTCCATCTCTCCCAGACACACCTCACCTCGTGTCAACCCTCCCCTGCCATCTTCCTTTCCCCTGCTCCCACGTTTCCTGGTGTGGTCGATGCAAGCCAGTGGGCTGCCAAACTCAGCTCCTCTTTTCCTTACTGCTTCCTTTGCCCTGGGAAATGATTTTAATTTCTCCCTCTGCCCACCTCTATTATCTTGTGTGATGAGAAGCCAGGTCTGCCATGCCCACTGTTCTGCTTGGGAGGGTCTGCATCCCTTCCCTGCCTCACAGTACCTTCCTAAACGACACAAGGTGGCCGGGGACATCCTTGCCCTCCCTATCTTCCTCCACTCAACCCTTTTCTGTCCCTGCCACCTCCTCGGTGGGGGAGAGGGACATGCAGCCTTTTCCTCTGACTCCCCTAAGGAGACCAGCCCTCTTCCCTTCGCCCTGCCATCTTCTTACCTGGAAGAGGGCGGGACGTTCAGGCTCTCCCCCCACCCCGCTACCCCGGGAAGGCCCAATTCCTCCCCCCAAACTTCGCCCCCACCCCCGGCCACCTCTGGGCG
>NW_008239324.1:9040143-9082555 GCF_000691975.1 Corvus brachyrhynchos
GGCGGAGGCCGGGCCGGGATGCGGGGCAGGCCCGTGGCGGCGGTGGGGGGAGCGGGGATTTTCCCTGGGAAAGGGAAACTTGGCGCTCCAGCGCGTTTTCGCGAGGCGCTCACGCAGCCGCTGTGGGCGCCCCGGCCGTGCCTCGGGAAGAACGCGCTCAGCAGCGGGAATGCCGCCTTCGCTCTAGGAAATCGCGGGGGCGCGTTTGACACCGACACTGGGGATGCTGCTTGTTATCCAAGGCTCTCCCTCCCTTCCGGCGGAGCCTGTGGGCTGGCAGCTCAATTCATCTGACCCACCAGGTCTTCCATTGAAAGCCAAGTGCTTGCAGGGAGAGCAAGGGGAATTCCCGCCTGTCAAAGGAAAAGGTGGATGCCAGGCAGGACGAGCGTAGCCTCAGGTACACCATATCAAGCCACTTTGGGATACATTTCTTGAACATGCTAAAAGGGCACATACATTCCTACAAAATTAACTATAAGCTTTTTCTTTTACGTAATACTTTTCCAAACATATTAAAATTAAGCGCATTTATCCCCAACTATTGATTTCAAGATGAAAATTCAGAAGTAACCATTGCCAAAACCACTTCAATATTATCTGAAATAACTTTTATTTTTGAAGTGTCAAGCTACAAAGCTGTTGCAGGAGTCGTTTGCCTGTAGCAGGACAGCAGAGCAAAAAGCTCGAGGAGGGAGTTTGTAGCATGGCTGAAATGAGAAACCTTGTTGGGTCTTGCCTGCAGCTTTACTTATGGTGCCAAATAAATAGAGAAAAAAAAAAAAAGAAGTAACACTTTACGTGGGCAGTTACATAGCTCTTGTGAGTTGACCTAAAGACTGAATTAAGAATTCCAGGAATATAAGAAAATTCTCAGTCAGAGTTATCTATGCTTGGGTATTGTGCCTGTGAGGACCGCATGCATAGAGGCAATCAGAAATCTCACCCTAAGTCTTCCCTTCCTTGCTGGCAGGGAACTAGGGATATGCTTCTGGTTCTCTCCAACCTGTTGCTTCTAGGGTTAGGATATAATTTAAGATAAATTTTATCATTATACCAAGAGTCAGATTTGTTGTGTATCTTATATGCTTAATTATATATTGTAACTCATTAATTGATTTCAGAGTTTCTAAATAGTTTCTCTATTGAGATTCTGTAGCTACAAGCATAAGGTAGGTTCTTGCTCGGCATTAGTTTAGAGGACAAGCCTTTAAGCAAGCTGCTTCAATGTTTTAGCTTTACAGTACCTTTATTTTTCTCCCTATCTGTCAAATCCTTCATCATAAAAACTTTAATTTTCCTCTCAGACTATTCAGAAGACTACTGTTAATATTTATGCTAAACTTTCTGTGTTACTCTCTTCTTTTAGCCAGCCCTATAGATTTTTTCTTCCTAATTTTCTTTTCTCTCACTAGCAACTGAGAAAAACTTCAAAAAATAAATATAGTTGTTGGGGGTTTTTTTTAAGTCCTAATGGCTTCTAAATCAAAACCTTTATGTCTTTGCTCCTGTAGCTCCCATAGAGAAATAAGCAAGTACTTCAATGGAAAAAAGGTAGCCTTCACCCTTTTATTACAATTAGCCAGCCAATGGTCGTGCTTCCTTAATAAAGCTATCAATACCACTGTAACATTGTGAAGTGCTCTCAGCTCTGGATAGTGTGAATGGCAGTGTCATAAGTTGAGAGCACAAGCTTAGAATCATAAATCACATGAACGACTGAAAATAGGATCATGTGACTGGTTATTCTGCTGCTCAAAAGGACGTTGAAACTCATGAGCATTTAATGTTTAGATGGCTCCTTTTAAAAGTTAGAAAACAGATTGCATAAATGTACAGAATTAAATGGTGATTTTTTTTCTAGGCTTCATTTTCTTAAACACATTACTGTCTCATCAGTTTTGGAGATGGCTTTTACACAGTGTTAATTTTTATTTCCATCAAAGCTTCTTACATTTTACATTACCACCCTGAAATCCTACTATTGTTTCAAGCAATCATAATTTTAACAGGTTTTATATATTTTATGGTATCTTTATTTTCTCAGCAGCACTGCTTCACAAGGTAATTATATTGTCTTGATTATAGTGTATTGGTGATTCTTTTGAAATGTTGGGTTTGGTAAGAGTGAAAGAATACTTTGTCCCTCCTCTCCTTTTTTTTTTAAATAAATACTTTTCTTCAAATGTCTCATGTACCACACTTTTAGAACACATGCATTTTTTAATGTTTTCGGTTCTTACAGAACTATAGTGATTTATTCTGCTCAGGATTTACCACGTGTGTGTCTTGTAACTCATTGTAGCCTATAGAGGGAGAAGTCCTGTGTACTCAAAACAAGGATATTCATCCTTTATCCTTCTGTTAGGTGTGGAATAAAATTTTGCAAGAAAACCTCTAATAGAGGAAATCAGTTGCTGAGCTTTTCTGTACTTCGGTTATCCATGGAAGTTGCTGCAGAGGTATTAGGTCAGGGCTCAAATGACCCATTGAATCATTTAGGTAGGAAATGACCTCTAAGCTCATTGAGTGCAACCGTTCCCCCAGCACTGCCAAACCCACCACTAGCCCATGTTCCTCAATGTCACATCTACATATCTTAAATCCCTCCAGGGATGGTGACTCCACCACTTCCCTGGGCAGCCTGTTCCAATGCTTTACAACCCTCTCAGTGAACAAATATTTCCTAATCTCCAATCTAAACCTTCTCTGGCACAACTTGAGGCCATTTTCTCTTGTCCTATCACTTGTTACTGAGGGGAAGAGACGGCCCCCCACCTGACTACAACCTCCTCCCTTCAGGTAGCTGGAGAGAGCAATAAAGTTCTCGTGCAACTGAATGTGCTGCTGAGATTTCACTGTTGCCACAGTGACTGCTTTGATCCCTCTCAGTAGCCACTCTGTGTGGCTTGGGAAAGCAGAGGGCAGCTGTGTGCACAGATCGCTGTGTTGGAGCATCTCTCTCTGTGTCTTTGTGCTCTAAAAGCCTGGTAAAATCTGGGATGCAGGTGAAGACCTGCAGTGCCACGCAAAACAAGCCCTTGCTGAGATGTTCGGTTGCTCAGTGGGTGCCTCTGCAACCTGCAGCATGAACAGGGAACACTTTCTCCAGGTAATTTCTGGAGCTATTAACAACTGCAAGGTGAGGGGCTCTGCTCATATCATTTTACCTTTGAATATATTCAAAGTCACATGTTCCCATACGGTTCAAATCGGGGAGCCCTGCTT
Organism: Corvus brachyrhynchos; assembly: GCF_000691975.1. Classification (NCBI taxonomy): domain Eukaryota; kingdom Metazoa; phylum Chordata; class Aves; order Passeriformes; family Corvidae; genus Corvus; species Corvus brachyrhynchos. The sequence continues at coordinate 9,043,372 of NW_008239324.1, forward strand.
GTTTCCTTGTGCTGTTGTGTGGCAGTTTGTGGTTTTGTGTGAGCTGGAATGAACACTGGAACTCCTGCAGGGAGCAGCTATGCTGTGCACCTGCACATCTGAAACACTGCAGATGCAAAGGAAGTACCCGGAAGCAGATGGTTTCTCTCATGGCCTAGCAGAGACAGATGTAAATCAGGATATCGTTATAAATCTTTTTAGATTAGGACAAAATTTAATTATTTGACAGTGCTTGAGAACAATTGCGTCCAAGGATGTGGATCAGAAATAGAGGCTGGAATTCTGCATATAAACCTTTCATATTGTGATAAACAACTACAAATAAAGATCTGATTGCTAATTATATGTGCAAATAATCTGCTTTGTAATATGGAAATCTGTTGGCAGCTAGAGTGTTCTACTTTTACTATGTCCTAAAAGTTTAACTGGCAGCTACGTACTACTGATGTAAATTGAGTAAACCTGCAGTCAAGTATCAAAATGCTGATTTCTGAAACTATTTTCGTTGCTGTTTCCTCAAACACCTACATCTGTGTCTGCTTACCACAATGACAGCCACAAGTATGCTGTTAATTTGATGAAGCCCTAATGATAGTATTGAAATTTGTCATGAAATAGGAGGTATGAAGGGTGAACATTTTAAATCTGAGCTTACTGAAAAATTCTTTTTCTACCACATCATGTTTTTTATTAAGAAACTTATAAAGCACGGTTTTAGGGTACACATGGCAGTGCCCAGTTTTAGGTTTTAGCAAAGGTTTACTGCATTGTCTTTTGAAAGAACAGAAGTTTGTATCTTGATAGGCTGGGGTCAGTTTGTGATTCTAGGCACTGCGATTTGTGAGTTGGGGTTTAAAGTGTAGTCTGTAAAGATCACTTTTAAAGAAGAAGGGGGATACAGGACCTCCTCTAGGCTCTTGTGTTAGGAAGAAAACAGCCCTTTATTAAGCCCAGCTGCAGGTTGTGATGAGCACATGGAGCTCAGGTCACCTGACTCTCTCTTGTCTCCATAAGGCAGCACTGAGGCCTCCTTGCAGTTTTCTGCAGAGTGGTTTGGTAGGGAGGAGTTTTCAGGAGAGAAAGAAATCAATTATAGCTGTAGAAAAGTGTTTTTCTGCTATTTCTACAGTCCGCGAGAGGGAAGGTGTGCGCTAAATGTCTTTGCAAACAATTCGATGGGTGATGGTATGGGTGTTAAAGCCTTTGAAATGGGTCTTAATGTCTCTACTAACTTTGGGCAGCAGGTTTGTTGCAGAGCCCAGACAGCTTGGCTCCTGAAACAGACGAGTGGGTCTGCACAAGCCTGAATTCTGAACTTTGGGGTAAAATGACAGATTCAAGGGGGGCTTTGTGGTAGGCGGTTCGGGAAGGCTGTACCTTCCTAGTACCTCAGCCAGTAGGGAAATGGAGAGGGCAACATGCGGCCGGGAGTTTAGGATAAAAGGAGGCTGCGCCCTTCGAAACCTCGAGAGACAAAACCCCACGGGCACGTGTCCAGTGGGCTCTCTCCCTTTATTCGAATAAAGTTGCAGAACTCTGTCTGCTTTATGGGCACTGGCTTTTCATAGCGTGATTTTCCATGCAAAAGCCTCTGGTAAAAGTTTGGTAAGGAGTGGGAAAAATCAATGTATTATCGAGTTCTGATAGGATAGGACAACGCTTCAGAATAACAGAAGCTTCAGAAACTCCTCAGGGAGTCTGAATGTACAAAATAGAAGTAAGAATAAGTTATTAATTTGTCAGTTGCTTATTCTTGAACTGGAGTAGGGAGGGAATCCTCCTGAAGGAAAAGCAGCTCAGATAGTCAAGAGTAATTGCAAACCATAAACAATAGACTTTGAGGGCTTGCCCGTGTAGCTCTACTAAACTTTTTAAGGTTGTAGCTTTGGGACTGCTTTCACTCCACAGCTAGCTGTAAAACTAGGCAACACTGGGACCCCTTAAGCTTGAGGGAAAACATAGAACATCCCCTGGGTTTTTAGAGTTCATTTAAGCACCTCTGAAATTAGAGCTGGAAATACTGTTTTATATAAAGTGGGCATCCATATTCCTGTTCTGAGCAGCCTATGGAATAAATCCCTAAAATGTTACGTTTTAATTCAGTACTTACGTGTGACAGGCGAGGCAGAGCGCGGCCGAGCAGTGGCTGTGCCCGGTGCGCCCAACCCTCTCGTTGTTCCTCCGTGCAGAAAGGTCCTGCTGCCCTCCTGTGGCCCTTCCCATGGACACGGGTTTGCTCTGGAGCTGCCGGAACATTAACTTTCCTTTGAAAAGCTGAGTTTTCAGCTGCCTGCAAAGTGAAAGGTGTCCTTATTCTGGTACGAAAGAGCTAGTTACAGGATATGAAGTATTTTTCTGTGGTAAAATTAGCTTTGTGGATGACAGGAGAGCAGTGGATGTCACTTATCTCAGCTTTTGTTAAGCTTTTCATCACATATCCTGCAGTATTCATTTATCCAAGTTAGGATTTCATGCTCTGAATGGGTAAGTAATCAGATGAATGGAAAACTGGATGAACAGGCATGGGGGAGTGTTTTAATACACTATACAACTTCTGGTAAGAGAAAAAATACCCTAGGGACCCATATTGAGACTAGTTCGGTTTAACAGCTTTATCAGCTGCTTGGAGAGGTTTGCAGGTGACAAGAAAATGGGGTAGGGCCAGGTGACAAGCTGGATGATGAGGCTGCCACTCAGATCTAGACAGTACTGGCAGGAACATGCTTTCCTGAAGCTTGTTTTCTAGTATCTGAACACATTCTAGGAATCTGGTATGTCCTGTGCTGTCTTGAACATATTGAGAAATTTGTTTTGTAAATCTAAATAATGTAATAAGCCAAGCCAACTCGTATACTCTTTATCTGATGGAAAATGTGTATTATCATTTGTTGCTTTACAAAAATTGTAGTGAAACTATAAACCTATGATTCAGTCTCTTGTCAGTGTTGGCTTCAGTAAGTAAACCTCAAATTTCCACTGAGGTAATAGCCAAGTAATCATGAAACTGTAGACGAGTTCATGAGTTCAATTCTTTATAACTCTCTGCTGTTAACTGAGACTAAAACTCACCTGAAAAAATTCAAAGAAAAAGAAAATTCTTTTTTTGGTGCCACTAATACCAGTCATTTTTAAAGTGAACCTTCTTGCCTTTGCTTTTAACTGGATACATGCAGAAGAAAACTGTAGTTCAGCACTTGCGTGAAAGAAATTTATTACTGTGTAAACTTGATCAATGCCATACAGCTTATGCAAATGGTTGTCTTGTGAGTTTCTAAGGTATGATGGAATAACTGCTAATGTTACTGAATTCTGTAAATGGTGTAGTTGATCACCTGATTACTGCAGCACATGTATTTTAACTTGCATCATCTGTGCTAGACCAGGAATCTCACTGGTCTGTGCATCTCCAGAGTGGCTCTGCATGACTGCTGTGCCTGCCATAGGGTTTACAGTAGGGTACTGATTGTAAGACTTCTAAACCAAAGAAGTTTGTGTCTATGTGCCCCAAAGTATCTTCTCCTGAGGACTGATTCGAGGTGAACTCTGGGGGATTCACCAGTCATTTGGCTAAAGTGCTTCTGACAATCCTGAATACTGTAAGAGCTACACAAACAGGTTGTGGCTGCTCTGCCCATCTGCAGGACTGATGGGCCCAATAGGGAGTGAGGGCAGAACAGAGATGTCTGTCTGACGGGGATTTTAGGAAGCTACAGGAGAGAGGTTTTGTTTTGTTAGCGTTCTGTGGTAATTTGGACCTGTCTGCCTAAATTCAGTTGAAATAATTCTTTGAATCTGGGCCTAAACAAATGAAGTTCCTTTGGACCTTGACTCTCTGGGCTGAAGTCAAATATTTAACATCTGCTTACAACTGATTAGTTAATATGATAAGATGAACTTTTAAAGAATTGCAACTGTTCTGACTTTCATTTCTTGTTCAGCTTCACTTCTGTACAAGTTCTTTACCAGCCACAAACTAGAAGAATATGGTGAAATGAAACTTAAAGGCCTTTATAATTGTTACCTGTGGAAACATAACTGAAACAGTAATGTGCAGCCTAAGTATGTACTAGTGGTTGTCTGCTCAATGACTGAAGACTACTGCATACAATAAACTATATCTGTGCAAGGGAAATGAGAAATTTGAGTCTTAGCAAAACATTTCTTGGCAGGTAACACACCATAACTTTTTAGAAAATTAATTCTAATGTGCTTCCTGGGCAACAGAATCAACTGTGTGGTACTGTTTCTGTATCGCTTGTTTAGTTTTCTATTGCTGCTATAAACTTTGGTAATTTTTCAGATACTTGTAACTGATCTTATATTTTGTAATGCATTTTGGAATGCTTTGGAAAATTGACCTTAGTATGAGACTTAACTGCTGACTTTTAGTGAACTTCTGTTATTCACAAAAAATGAGATCTTAAATATTTGTTCTATCCAACAAGGAATGCAATACCTGTGCAGACTTTTATCACCATCTTCTAATGGTTCCCCACAGACATATAAGAATTAGGATTGCATTTTGGCTATACTGGGTTTGATTGTTTAGCTGCTTTATTGCTTTTATGCTCCCTACTACCACCTGTTTTCCTTTTTTTTTTTTCCAAATTCCTCTAATAGTTACTTTTCCCTCCAGTCCTTGCCAGTTGCATTATTTAATGGCTAAATTGGAAGGCTACTTGAATTGTGTGTTTGTGCACATGCATGGGGTTTTGTGTTGTTGGTTTGCTGGGTTTTTTTCAGTAGTGCTTAATAAAAGAAGACTGTGCCCCTTGATTATGGCTCTGAAGAAACTGATTTTTGGCTGCTCCTATTTGGAAGTTAGAAATAAAGAAATAACCTAAATTCTACTGAACTTAATAAAGGAAAATACTTGTATTTTACCTTTTTATATGAGCCTCTTTTATTAGCTTAGATGGAGGAGGGGTGTGTGCATATATAAAGTATATGCGTATAGTACCATGCCTCTACTTCAGAAGAGGCAGTTTGTAGCACAAATTCTTTCAAACTTCATAATATTGTTAAATCTACTTCTGCAAAAATGAGATTTGACTGCTCACAAGAGGGCACTGCAGCTTTACTTTTGTGCATGTTATTCTGAGCCATGAGATCTAGCAACAGAAAAAGCAAATAATATTGTCATTTTCCAGTGTAATTTTAAAATGAAGCTCTTATCAGTATAGATTGCCAGTTTGGTTTTGGTTTGCTCTTATTTTTAACAGAAATTAAGGTATTGGAAGTAATACAGAAATTAGAGTTGAGATCTTTGAATGGAATGTCCTTGTGTCAGCTTCGGGGTCAGAGTATTGTAGCTGATGATGACTGAGTAAGGCAAGTAAGATAAAGAAAGCTGTGATCTCATAAAAAAAAAAAAAGGGAAGACTGTCTGACCATAATGAACTAATTTATTTACTTATCAAAGCCTTAAGTGTCATTAGACAGCTCAGTAGGCAAGTCATCATGAGAGGAGTGTTCACTTAGTAAAGATTAATTATAGCCTCCAGCGTATCAAGTTTATTATGTCCAATAAGTATGTCAAACAGCTGGAGGAACATGTTTGTCTTTACACTTGATAACATTCTCTTGCCTCAAGGTCTGACTCCTGAAAGAATAATTAGTTGATGTGGGTCAATTGTTTCTGATTCTGCAAACTGCTTTTTGGTGTGTATTTAACTCTGTGCTTTAAGTAAAACAAAATTAAGTATTGGATTGCATGCCGAAGTTGTGAATACATAATTTTAATAGTGCATGAACTGTAAAGCACAGTGAGGTTTTTCTTTTTTCTTTTCTTTTATTATTGGTTACCTTTAATCCATGCATTTGTTGTATTTAAGAATAATTGTTGAATAATTTTTGTTCTAGGATTTCTTTTTCTCAGTGGAAATATGAAAGACTGACAACTCACAAATTGTTGGGCTTTTAGTGTCTACCTGCTGAAGAAATTCATTATAACAAACTGACTTTACAATTTTCCGTAATGGCTCTTCCTCTTCTGAAATTACTTCTCATTAAATGGCATAGACATTCAAAAAATCAGTTATGAAAAAGTCTGTCACTGAATAGACAAGGCAGGTTTGTAGCCAAATTGCAAATAGCTGAAGAGTCCATAAAAAGCTATGGAAGAAAATCTGTAGTTATATAAAAATTATTATATGCTTCCGAAAAGCACATATACCATAGGATTATGAAGGTGGTGCAGGGAGCTGATAAAAGCTACAGGAAACACCCAAATGTACAGTGAGGAAAAAAAGATTACTACAAGAAGTGAGTAAGATATGGTGTAAGGTGTTTCAGTAGAGTAAGGATAGCTCCTGATAACAGAATGAACTTAGGATCTCCAGAACAGGATTTAGCTGAAAAGTATAAAATTGGTTTTTATACAGTGCTCTGAAAGTGAAGTCAAAAAGGAAGATAATTTTTTGTTTTAAACAATAAGAACTTGATATTGGTAAGACGTAGGCGCAATTTAGAATTTTAAGCAGACTGAGCTGTTGGGACAGGCTTGTTACAGTGCAGTTTTGAAACAGAGTGAGAGAATTTTTTCTTAAGTAAGAATGTCTAGATAAATAATTCATCAAGAACAGATAATAATAATTGGGTGCATAGTTGAGTCTTTTTGTTAATGTTGTATGACTGCTGTTCATGGCAAATGAGTCTGGTTTACTGTGGAATTTGATGTGATCCTGTGTGGGAAGGAGTAAATCAGTGTATTGCAGTTGCCTTATAAATCTAGGCAGTGACACTGCTGTGATCTATCTTGAAAGAACCAACCAGCCTGAATACCTTACTCCTTAACTTAGTCCATGTGAAGAGCTACCCAGGTATACAAGCTACATGAGAAGAAGTCCTGTCATTTGTGTGAGGACTAGAGTGATAATTTCAGCTAATGAGCCTGGTTTACAGAGATTTCCAAGTTCTGCTTCAGCAGCTTATCCCATGGTACTGTTAAGCTCCTCAGTAGTTCTGCCTTTTCCGTTTTCTCTTATCAGTTGTTGATTCACCTGTATTTTGGGAGCACCTCCCCAGCTCTTTAAAATGACACGAAATGAATTGTCAAGTGCATTCTGCTTGGCTTAAAGAGCAAGTAGACATGAACAGATTGTCTGCCAAACTCAGGTTTCAGTACTTTTTGGGATGAACATTTTGACCATGGTATATTTTCTTAGGATGTGTGGCACAGTTTGTACAGTACTACCAGGCTTCTCACATGTTGGATGGCTTGTTTAAGTTAGCTACTTAAATTGCAGCGAAAAAGATCAAGAACGTTCCCAGAAGGTGTTTCATCAAGTGCAGCCTGCATACTGAAACTTAAGTTTTCTGGTTTTTATTCACAAGTTCAAGTAACTGGACTCCATCTCATTAAGGAATAGGTGAATTTGGTACAGGTGAATCAACAACTGATGGAGCTGACTTTGAATCTAGGGTTTGTTTGGGTTTTTTGCAGAGTTAGAGTCTGATTTTGCACAGCAGAAAGAATTTAATTGCTGCACTGATAGCCTACTATAAAGTCTGTTGGTCACATTATGTCCAAACTTTCTATGAAATGCAGAATAATAAGGTCTTCTCTGGTTAAAGGAAAACTGTAACTTTCTGGCAGTACTGTGAAATCACTGCTTTGTGACTCGTAGAGCAACTGGAGCTTTGTCCCAAAATGACTGAAGTATTATGATCTTTGATGGAATTGCGACTGTGGTGATAGAACTTTTGTGTATTGTTGAAAAGCTACTGGGCCAAACTTGTGGCCAGGTTGGCTTTGAACTTGTGGCTGGAATGCCTAACTTGGTTTATTTTTAACAATTCCTGGTGCTGCATAAGTGAAGCCCCTTCCATCCTGGAATACTCCCTTTATTGCAGTTGTGATCTGTCCCACCGAGGGATTGGCAGGGTCAGTACACTATTTTTCTGTGTATTTATCTGGTACCTGGAGCATGCCACTAAAGCTCTGATTTATTCCTGAACTTGTCATAGAAAGCACTGAAAGCACTTCTTATGTGACTTCTGCCATCCAAAGAAGACATGTTTCAGCATTTTTATTTGAAAAACTTTGTTACATGTGTAGTGGTTTGGTCTAAAATACTCATTACTGATTATCTTCTGTGAGATAAGAATTAGGAGAAATGCAAAGCAGGCACCAAACTTGAAAGAATATAAAGAAGTTTATCTACGGCTAGAATATGTCCATATCAAAAATCCCCCAGTAAAAAACAAACCCCAAACAACAAAAACCCAAATAAAAAACAAACAACAACAAAAAACCCCCCCAGGTCAGTCTTTCTCTGAAATTAAGTGATAAGATATGATTAGACACTGTTATAAAAATAAAACTTTAGACTGTAGTAAATCCACACTGGCTTGTGGTCTGTCTTTCTCTTTCTTTAGCTCGGCAGTTTCTGATTGCTGAGGTATCCGGTCAGGCTGTTGTTACTGTCATATCTTGCTGGAATGTGTAGAACTTTTTTTCTGTCAAGTCAGAATGGGATTCTTGTGAGATTTATAGCATGTATTAAGCAGAGGTTTTTTGTTTAGTCTTCAAGAGAATGATTTATTAAGTGTGAACTGACCAAGTGTGTGTATGTACAGCAAACAATGTCACCAATTAGGTAACATTTTCTTTTGGCAGATAGACAAAAGCTTAGAATCTCAGGATCTTTATCATGTCATATTGTAGGCTCGCTATTTCTTTCTCCCTCACCTGGCAAATGGCAGAAATTTGGCATTTAGCAATTCAGTGCAATAGATCTTACTGATGTTCGAAAAGCATGTACACAAATCTTAGAGTGACAGGTCTCTTAAGAATTCTAAAAGCTTAGTTCTTAAACTTAGTTCAGTGAAATTTTCAAGTACCGTAACATATTTACTTTTTGTGTTTTCTTTCAGCCAGCCAAACACAGATTGTGTTTTTAAAGAGAGAACAGATTGTCGTGGTTCCTTCTCTTTAGTGTACAGAAACACAGGCATATTTGACAGCAGCAGAACAGCATGGTAGGATGGAGGCACAAAGATAGCTCAACAGAACACTTACCAATATATGCTTTTTTATTCTTTTGAATCAATAAATAGCAAATAGTCCTTTAAGAGCATACTGCTAAATTAATCCTTCATAACTACTAATGAAAAATAATAAGGAAATAGTATATTTTCATATTGCTATTTGGAGCTTAAACCATATGTACTTGACATGAATTTCATTAAAAAAATCTTTTAAGATTACTTGGCTGAGGTGGGCAGACAACTTCTTAAAGAAGAATAACATAAAGACTACTACAAGTTTTGTTTAGCCATTCAATTTGAAAAATCTGATAAATACATGGATGACAGTACATACTTTATGTGCCATTGGAGTTTTTAACACTTCCTTTGTGTTGCCACTGAAAATGCAGAACAGAGTAGTGGGGAAGGAAGTTATATATTAAGCACACACAAAATTTAAGTACCTTGATTGCGTACCTGCAATGTAATTACAGTATCTTCTTCCTGCCTGGAAATGCTTGACCAGTGGATCTGGCTGCTGGCTATCAAACTCTAGTCAATAGGAGGTAACACACATAAAAGCATTAGCTAAATGCATGACAGAAGGTGAATCTCCAGAATATGTCAATGGGCCTTGTCATCAGTGTGCAGTGCTGAGAAAACATTGCCAATGGAGCAGAGCTCTATTTTACATTATGGAAACCTTTTCCAGGTGTGCTAAGAAAACAGTGTGCATATCCTGCTTGCTGTTTGTGATACAAAATTTCTCTGCGCAGGGCTTCAAACTGAAGATTTCTGGATTTTGTATAAGAGGTTGAGTCTTCCTGCTCAAAACCAGTTGTAGGCCTAATATTTTGCTGTGTACTGTAGTCATACCATGAAATCAAGCCATAATATATTCGTGTATGATTCACTGAAGTAGTCTGAAATGTTTAAACACTGATTTTTCTTTCCTGTAGACCTGTATTTTTAGTGGTCACATCTGCAAAACCTTCTAATTTGTTACCTGTGGTAATGAGGAAAAACTCATTCAGTTTAGCTGTTTGATTAGATGGTGTAGAGGCTTGCTTTGTATAATAGGTAATTTGGTTTGAACAAGTATTTTTTTTAGCTTTTCAGTTACTGTAAGTACCAAATCAGTTACGTGTTTGACTTAGGTATGATAAATGCTCGACTGAGGACCTTGTATGTGAGTGAATTCACCTCTTTATAAAAATACTCTGGGGGAATATTTCTATGCTACTTGAATAAATGTGTACTTCTTAAATGAAGAAATATGAAGTCTTGGAAGTCTCACAGTTTGTGTATTTTTTTCATTGTAAAAGATATATAATTGATTAGAACAAATTCCGAGAAGTTGGGATGAAGATTAAAATGCTACTTATTCTCTAGAGAAAGCATGACCAGGGTCATATAAATCATTTTAGGGTCATTTGAAATGGAATCTAGCTAAAGCTGTGAAGAGTTGTTCCAGAAGAGCTGTGCTAGGTGAATTTGGAATGCTTAGATTCATATACCTATATGACTTCTCAGTCTGGTCGCTCTTGCTTCTTGTAACTTTTCTCACTCTACCCTAAGTAAATTTGGACCCAAAAACCTTTGTTCTTGCTTGTCTTGACAGTAAAATTATTCAGCTAGATTCAAGGCATTTTTTTGACAATTAACACTTTATCATTTAAATTATAATTTATTCAAGTGTTGGATGCTTTTCAAGAATTGTGCTGGAAAATTCCTTCAAGAGTTTGGAATGTTTCTTCCGTTAGTGGCTTGAATATCTGTAATTTACGTAGCTGTCTCTTCATGGCTAGTTGGCTTACTAGTCACTGTGCCTTGGCTTCTTCAAATCCTAGAATTCCTGTGCTGAACTAACTTGCCACGCCTGTGGCCTGTATGGTTCAGAAGTGCATTTGACTTTCATCTTTAAACTTTGCATGAAACTTGCTACAAAATCTTTGAGAGAAGGTTTTCTTCTGGTTTTAGAGGAGATAGATGGAATATTGTCCATTCAAGTTGGGAGAAGCACAGTCAAACTGAGACAGCTTTGCAAATGGGGTCTACTAGGCAGCCTTGAAATATTGGAGATGATGGAATAGTTATAAGATTAATTAGATGATCTCCCTTGCTGTCAGGAGAAATAAAGGGTACAAAAGCACTCAATTAAAACAGCACAATGTAATGAATAATGTGTTTCAGTGTAGACTTTTTTCTTCTGCTTTCAGCGTGCTTCTGTAAAAGTACTTGGCAAGTAATAATCTGTCTAATAAGTAGACAAAGAAAAGAAGTTGTATTTCAGTTCATTTACAAAAAGTGTCTTCATTAGTCTATTAAAAATTTGTGAAGTGGCCTACTTCATGGTTAAGTTTGGAATACTTTCTTATTTGTCTGGCTGTTATGTACTTCCAGTTTTGAAAAGGAAATATGGGATGGAAAAACTAGTATTGTTGCTATGGGAACAAAAAGTTGGTGCAATTGAATAGAAGTTGTTGCTGTTGGAGTTTGTAGCACATCGGTACCTGGACTATTGCCCAGGTGCTAAACTGGTGCGTAGCCAGACTGGAGTGGAGGGAGGTCAGAAACTTAGAGAATTGGGTTTCAAGTATAATCAATAACACCTTAAGCCTTTTGCAAATACTCTTATGTAAAGTGCTTCTGCATTTATTGTCAGTGGCTACTAATACAAACAGGAAATTAGTACTTCAGCTGAATGATTTCCTAAGTTGAAGCAATCTGTTTTGAAATTTTTCAGCCTTTTCAGGGATGTAATGAAGAGCCTTACAGAAAAAAAAAACAAAGCATTGTCTTTCAACAGATGAGGGAAGTAAATGTGTTAAATAAAGGGGTGTTTGAAAGAAATACCTGACTCTGGAGGCTCGCAAACACTGTTGCAATAGTGGGCAAACACAAAACTGAACTAAAAGCAGAATGCTGTGAGACCACAGAACTCCTAAGTAGCAGGATAGTGTAATTATCTAGGCATCTCTTACGTTTAAATATTTGACAGTGTCAGTCTCTGAGCATGTCTTATATTTAATCTAAGATACTGCGATTAATCCTGAAAAGTCGTAGTCATCAGGTGCAGCTCCTGTGGGTAACACAGACTGTATAATATTGCACCATCAACATAGTAGTCAGCTACCATCTAGTGGAGGATTTGAGACAGTGTTCTGAAAATGCAGACCAGTAAAAACTCTGGAATAATAGTACTTGTTCAGGTTTGCACTCTGGGGAGCTGCTGAGATTTTTGTCTTAACTGTAGTGCTCGCAAGTAAGAATGTATTGGCTATTAAAGCCAACCTGAATTAAAAGGAGGAAGTATACTGAGGTGAATGAAGCATACAAATAGTGAAGCACAGAAGCATAGAATTGTATTCCTGGGGTTTTCTTATAAAACCAAAAACTCCCTATGTACCTTTAGAGTTTGAATACCTCCATCTTCCAGTCTTGTATTTTCAAAATGGATATGCTGGGTTAAGTCAGTTCAGCAGATTGAAATTCCAAAGGCTCCACTTGTTACTGCGTGGACCTCATTCTGACAACTCTATGTAGCTTTAAGCCAAGCTCACTCCAAAAGCCCCTTAGGTTGGATGTTCCAGTATTACCAGTATAGCCAAGATGACTGAACTGAGGTGAAACTCATCCTGATTTGGAGTATTTGGCAGAAATGCACTGTTTGTGTACTAGAAACAGAAAATGTGGTCCCATACTGTGTTTAAAAACATGATAAAAGAGTAATTGCAAAATGTTTCAGCACAGCAATAGTTCTTCTCTGCCTAATCCTCATATTTCCATTCAGCAGCTTTTTTTCCTCTTCCGGAGCAGCTGTATTCTGCATGCCCTTTGATTGTTCTGAGGTTAAACTAGCTCTAGCTTGAGGATGGAAATGGTTCTGAAACTTTCCTCCTAAATCCTTTTCTGACTTCATAGATGGATACCCTACAACAATCAACGTTCATCAGAAGTTGTCCTCTCTAGATTCCTGAGTATATTATGGAGAACTGCAGCTCAGCTTCAATGCACTGCTGATTGACGGCTGTGTGGGAGGGAGGATCTTCCTGTAGTCAAATCTGTGTGTGTGGCAGCCCACAGGATACATGGGTTGCTGTAAGGTCTAGTATTGTTGAGCACTTCTCTACGACAGAGTTCTGTGGAATGCACCTTTGTAGTTAACTGTTTAAAAAATTGAGAAGACAGTTTTTCTCATGAGAAAATAAACACTAGAGGTCCATTTGTATGTGAAGGTACTACTGGCTTGTAGCTAGTTTGTATGGATCAATGACAGTATAAGCCAGTCCCTTTGAACTCATTGTATATCACTTACTAGAAAATTTCTTGTGGGTTAGGTTAATTTCTTGTAAGTTAGCTTGTTGGTTTAGAATCTGGTAGAGATGTGCTATTTGACAAGTCTGGGTATTAAGTATATTAAGTATTCAGGCTTGTTTACAACTGGAAACTTCAAGATACTTCAGAGTTGAGAGACTTATCTTTTTTTTGGGTGGATGGGGTTATTTTTTGTTTGTTTTCTTTTGCATTTCTTAAGTCTAAGATTCAAGCTGATATTTTAAGGGAGCATATAAACTTCTCTCACTTCTGAGAGACAAATATCTCAAGCAAGGTGTCTCTGTACTCTTGAGGCTTTTTCTTGGGGCTGGTTACAACAAAAACGTTTTGAGTAAGTTTGAGAAAATCACAAGTTGTTGCACGTGGGAAACAGAGGAGTAGAAACTTCCACAGGCATTAATGAGTTTGATTTACAGCCCTGGAAAGAGCTTGGGTTGATGCAATGATAAAGGTATACAGACCTTAAGCAGAAGAATTATAAACCTGTGTTTCTATAGTTATAAGTAAGAATATGTATTGGGTGATATGGTGAAGGGTTTTTAAGTATAGTAATGTGATTTTATAGCTTAAGTTAAGAATTTAGATGTTGTAATAGAAGTATATGTGTGTACATGAGCTAGCAAGTTATTGGTTGAGAAACAGAAGCAATGCAGTAAATAATGCCAAAGGTGATAGGTTACAAAGTCAAAACAAAGCTTCGTGTTAATTACTTATTGGACCAAAAAGTTATAAATTGTCATGTAACTTTGAAACTTGTGACTGTCTTCAGTTATGGCGACTTTTTTTTTTTAAATTACTAAAAATACGGTCTGAGACTGATGCCTTGTTTGGTTTTTCACTTAATAAATCGTGATAACCGTGACTGTCCCATCCCTTGGATAAGGTGCTGACAAGAAAATCACCTACCTACTGATGGGCTTAGTAATCACTGCTACTGTTACTTCAGAGCTGTGTCAAAATGGAAGCCTAATTTGCCAACAGGAGGGACATGCCAATAGCCAGGTTTTTGTTAAAAAAGTTGTGGACCACTAATTTTGTGACATAAATTAGTAAATTGTATAAATGAATTGAGCAACCTATTTATCCCTCATGGATGGGTCAAGGAGTTCTATTACAACTTGCACTGGAACTTGAAGGATTTGGACTCAAAGCCATTAAAACAGTAGGAAGAAAACTATGAAGGTGTTACTGTTCATTTAAAATAACTGGTAATTATATAGCAGTATAAACTATGATACTGAAGATGTTTACAAGATTGTACAGACTTGCTAATTTGACAACATGCATTTTCCCTGTTTCCAGACACTGTTTCCTAGTACTGAGCTTAAGAATGTTCAAAAGTTAAATCAGGCTTTCTTGGGCAAGGCAATTATGAGTTACACTGTTGGAAAAAATACTAATGAAGAACAGTTTCCTAGTCTCAAAACTTTTCTTATGCAACCTGCAGTAAACCATGGCTCTTTAATAGCAGGTGTTTGAGTGCCAGGATCAGTGAGTTGTTACAGAAATCAGAGATACTTGATACTAACTAATTGGCCTAGTGAAGGCTATTTAGCTTGGAATTCCTTTCCTTGTTCTTCATTCCTGCAATGCAGGGAGCCTGCTGTAGGCATCTGCAAAAGAAGATAAATCTTTTCGTTTACTGCTTAAGACCAAATGGGCTGCAATACCAGTAAGAGCACAAGAGTTGTGGAATCTGTCCAGAAACCTGGAGGACAGCCTGAGGAAGAAGAAAAAAATTAAGACCCTGGCACAGAAACAACTGCTGATGCTATAAAGAACAGTGCATGTGACTGAACAAGCTGAAATTGGGTATTGATGTGCTCCCAATACGCACTGTAACTATGAAGTAAGCAACTTGTTTATTGGCATTTTGTGCCTGAAAGGATTGATCTTTGTGTTACTGATAGTGTAGCTAAAGGCAGATTTCATATTGGATCTTAAGGAAATCTGCGTTTACAGACACTGGTGTGTGATTTGCTATCTCAGCTGATGAATTCACTGCAAGAATACTGAAGGAAACCTATGTAAGTTGCAAGAGAATCCTTGCCATCAACATATCCTCCTGGGAACTAGTGCTGAATCTGAAGTCATCTCACAGAAATCAATGAGGCGCTAAATCTTGGACATTACTGGTTTTACGACAAAACCCAAAATATAAATTTATTTATATATTTTAATTCTCTGACTCTGAAACAGTTTCTTTTGCAATGACTTTTAAGTTTAAATAGCAGTTGAACTCTGAAATTTGTGGTAAGGTCTGCATGGTAGGCTTTTTTGGAATTAAGGTCTTCCCATCTTCACTTAAAAATACATTTTATAATTAATTGAAATTCCAAGAAAGGTGGGTTAGATGAAGTGAAATCTTAAGTCCATATCCTTTTTCTCTCCTAGCTACTTAGTGCCTACAAAAATACTTGGCAAGACCTGTCATATTTTCTTGAGATGTGCTAATGACCCTGAGATGAGCTCAGTTGGTTCGAGTGTGGTGCTAATGGTGCCAGGGGTGTGGGTTCTATCCTCATACGGGCCCTTCACGGACCTGATGATCCTTCTGGGTCCCTTCCAGCTCAGACTGTTCTGTGATTCTGTAAATCCTTGAAGCAAAGAATTTAGCTACTGGTTAAGAAAATCCCTGCAGGCAAAGCCCACTGGAGGGCAGTGTTGTAAAAGGAATTGCAGGTCTAAAAGCTGTCCCACGTTAAGGAATCTTTGCTGAGGGCCAGCAGGGAAGAATGCAGAACACTAACCTTGCCTAGATTAAAACATGTAGCCTTTCTGATTGGTAGATTTAACTGCCAAGGCTTTGATTTAATTTTTTGCCATTGTTCTGAATTGAAGGGTTTTAAGTCTTTCACCCAGTGCTTATGTTCTCAAGTGTTTTCTGTGCCATTGTTGCTGTTGTGCACGCAGGCCCTGTTGGTCGTATTTGGGCGTCTGTAGCACTAAGTCATGGGCACTGTTCTGAGGCAGGTTATTTTTTTTCTGTGACTCCAATATGTTGAGCTCCTTTAAACTGTTTTTGATGTTGTGTCAATTATGACTTCCAAAGGGTACAAATTAGTTCTAAATTTGGAGCTGAGCAGTAGTGGAAGATAAGGTCAGTGGCTCAATGGAGAATCCTGTTGGGAGACCTTTGAGGAAACACGTGCTGCCTCTAAGCTACAGTTTAGAGGCAGTTACCTAAACTAAACTGCAGTTACTTTGGAACTTATCATTTCCTTTGTTCTTCAGAGGCTGAACAAAAACTACTTTTGATTTACAGAAATGTGATGGTGGCGCTCTGGGGAGAGTTCAGAGTAATGCTGGAGATGCAAGATTTTTATTATAGTAAATGTTTCAAACTGCTGTGTACTTAAATGTGAGAAGAAAATATTCTTTATGTACAGTTAAATTATAATGAGTTTAGGCTTGCTGTCTTTAGATGATGATTCTTAACAAAATGGAAACAGGTATGTTTGGGTCTATCATGGAAAATAGTAGAATTAAAATCTATTCTAATTTAAACATATTTCAGTCTCTTACAGTGCAGTAAGAAAAGGAATTACTTTTCAATGAACAGAGGTATGGTATAGCTAGATGATACCATTAAGAAACTAAATTCTTCAAATGAAATACTTAGATCAGTGGAGAATTAATTATGTTTATTCGTAAGTTTATACATGTAGCTTGAAAATACTTGGAACATAATAAATGCTGTAAAGGAGATTTTCTAATGGAAAGCTATTTCCTGTATTTATCATGCAGTTCTACATTTAGTGGAAGTGATCTCTAATTAAAAAGAATATTGTTGCCTGCAAAGTATATGTAAAAGTCTGCTTAAAGGCTGTCATAGTAAACGTTACTCTCCTACATCCTTGAGTCTTTGATCAATTTTGCTTCTGTAGCTTCTGTCACAACAAAATTGCTGCTTTCTGATCAATTTACCCTGCATTATCTACCAAAAATGTCTTAGATAAATAATAAAAATACTTGCTGTTTATGTGGTTAAATTCTAGGCCCTGTCATGATGGGAAATTATTTATCTAGATAGATCCTTCAAGAGAAGCTTATAGAAGACTGAGTACTATGTCTCAGCTACACACATGCTCTTCATTAAGACTATGCATTAGCACCTTAGCTCCTGAGTCCTGGCATCATTTTTGTCTCCATAGCTATGTACTGGTTTCTGGTTTGTTCTGGAGTTAGCTTCCAAACTCTGCTAACTTTTCTTTAAACTTTCCAGAGCTTGTGTTGGCTCTCCCTCATTATCTATCAGACTCCTTATCCAATGTATATGAGAAGAAAGCAATTTCTTGGTTTGCAGCTTTTTCACTCTTGTTTTTTCTGGGATGGCTGCTGTCTACAGTGCTCACATCAGATCCCATCTGGACAGGCTTCAGTCATCTGGTAAAACCAATGTCACAACTGGGCATTATTTGCTTGTTTAATTTTAATGTTTTTACTAAAGTTAGTTTTGTGCTATGAAGTATTTGTTTTGGTAAGAGATTTGGGTTGACAGTCACTTGAAGATCCAGAGTTTAGATCTAGGACTCTGGTGTCTAACATGCAAGTGAAGTCTTTGCTGTTCTAAAAAGTTTTGTAAGATCACAGAGGAATTTATCATCGCTTCCAATTTCAGTAGTAGTTACTTATGTGTGATTAGTCACTGGGAATGCTGGAGATGATGACTTCTGTTTTGACTTCTCATTCAGTGAAGAAAAAATTACTCTTCTGTCTCTTTCAGACCATTCTTAATAATCAATGATCCTATGTCTACAAATACTAAAACATTAAACTTTTATTTTCTTTTTTTAATCAAGTACCAGTGTTGTTTGCACATACCATGAGTGCCAGCTTGGTTAACCATCTGTGCCCAGTAAGGTGTCAGACCTCTGGAGGTCCAAGGAGTTGAGGTTGAGCTTCTGTCCTTAGTTCCTCTGGGTTTATAGTAATATTTATGCCTATAGTTGTATATGTTTTACACATATCACATATTTTCATTCTTCTTGTGGTCTCCTGATTTTGAAGCAAACAATCTGTACCCAATTTTCATGGTCCCTACAGTGAGTCTGGTGTTTGAAACATGTTCAGAATAGAGTGTTCTTTTCATTGCTCCTTAATTATTAGTACTTGAAAGACAATAATATTATTGGAGTGAAATCTGATTGCTCTATTCAAATGTGTTAGAAAATTTTGGTAGATAATGGGTACTTTGAATTGCTGCAAGCTGGATTCTGTTATTGATGAGTGTCAAAGGTCTTTAATAGTTGTCTTGGAGCCACAATGATGAACATTAATGTTTGTACAAATGGAGAAGTCCAAGAGAAATACTTGCTTAAAAATCATTCTGATACTTTTGTGTCTCTTATACAGTTTAAGATCTCCAGCCAATAGAATGAAAGTTTAACAAAAGTTAGTTTTTTGGAGTGATTTTTGAATTCTGCAGAGCTAATTATATGGAAGCTAATCATCAGTTGGAGAAAAGTAATATTGGGAAATAATTTCTATGCAAACAGAAACTATTATAATTCAAAAAGGTGAAAATGAAACCATACTTTTCCAGAAGATCACTGTAAGGCATTTTATTAGAAAATAAAATAACTTTTTAACTGTAGATGCAGTAAGGAAAAATATTCCTTCAGTTTCATTGAAATTGATTGGTGCACCTGCAGAGAAAAGCAGTTTTATCATCTCATTATCAGTCAATTAATATTCAGGTTTAAATGTGAATACTGTGGCTGTTAACTATAAATGAATTATTTCATTGAAGTCTTAATAGATGAGGAAAAGTAGTCTTCTGCTGTGCTAAATGAGGTCATGTGGGGGGGAAAAAATAAAAATTAGTAATTCTGTTAGGGATTTAAAAATCTTTTCAGTGTTTCCAGAGCTTTAAATGGATACTTTTTTGAAGGAAACACTAATTTTGATCATATTGAAATTTACTTTATGAGGTGTGCTACTGCTGGTACTGGTAAGCCTCCACATTTAGACTTTCTAATATTTCAGAATGTAGAAAGACTTTTCTTGAAAGTCAGAAGAAGAGATTTGCATACAAAATGAATGCAGCATCTAAATGTCTATCAGATTCCAATACTTGAAGTTCATCTTGGACAGTTCCACTTTTTCCTTTGACTTTCCCTTCCTGAAAGGGAAGGATGAATGGGAATAATAAATCTTTCTCTTACAGCTGAAGTAAACTTCTTGTTAAACTATAAACAGAGAAGGCCATAGATTGCAAGTTATTCCTTAGGTTGCCAAAAAGCAGAGGTGAACTGATCACACCTGAGGTTTGCATGCCCCGTAAATGCAGTCACCTTCCTGGGCTTGGACATGAATCAGGCCTTAAGCATACAGAGTAAGATCCTTCTGAAACTTGTGCAAGCTCTTCCTTTAAGTCAAGGGGGAGATATAGATCTATTTTGTACCACATTTGATGTTGGAAAGAAATCCTCAGATGCAAATGACTGGAATTGGCATAGAATTTTGGTACTGACCTGGCTCATCTGGATTCAAGGGATGACAGGGTACCTGCTTTTCAGTTGGGGGGGGGTGTGTGTGTGTGTGTGTTTTGTTTGTTTTTGCTTTATTCTTTTTTCTTTTTAATAATAAGGAAAAAGTAAAATGGGTCACAATTGAAAGTTAACTTTCACTGTCCTTAAAAAGCTGTTCTGAAGTCCCAGATATATTCTCTTCACTTCAAAAATGTAGAACCGTTTTAAAACTTTTAAAATTTTCTAAGTGATCCTTTATAATTTTTTTTTTCCTGAGGAGAAACACTTCTGTTGGAGACTTGCCAGTTATCTCCATGGTTGGACAGGGGAGTTTCCGTTGCACTAGTTCAGTGCTTTCAAGTGAGTGATGAGCTAGAAAGCTTCCACAGGCACTGCGATGAAGTTGTCACCTAATTTCATGCATTCTTTCTGGAGAACAAAACATCCTGGCCATATGCTCAAAACCATGGTGTTTCATTTCATGTATAGAAGAGGCTTATCAACTGTTTCAGCTGTGTGATGCTCTTGAACCATTATAGCTTATAAGTTTGTTATATTATAGCTTATTCAAGTATCAGTTTTACTGTCCATTATTTGAGCAGATACCTGATATCTGCCAAGCAGCACACACTGGAGTTAGTTCCATTTCTTGTATGTGAGAAATGTAAAATTTGAGGAGAAGGGAAATGCCCATTGATATTTGATCATTCACAACTGTACATCTGCGGATGTAAATTGGGTAGAACCGAAATGTATAGAAGATGAATAAATAGAAAACTGGCTCAATGTCTGCTTTAATCACTAGCAAGCTTTTCCCCATGATGCTTAATTATCTCATTTATCTAATCTAGTGAGGCATAAGACACTAACTGCTGCGAAAGGACCAATCATTAGTAACCTACCCCTATGGATAGGCTAGGTGGAGTAAGAGTAAACTCATTACAGCTCTTCCTAGAGATGACCTCTGTAGGCATCTGCTTAGGGAGACTATTACTGCTGATGCTTTCCCCAGCTTCTTTATTTTTAAATTGCTGTAGCAAATCCAGTTATTGATCTGAAGTTCCTCACACTCTGTAGCTCTATTGAATGTTCATCAGAGGGAACTAAATCTTCTGCAAAAGATTTGTCATACTCTTTTTGTCTTTCCAGCCTAAGGCTTCATTATCTTTGTACTGCATTTCATCTGACTTCTGATACCTGAATCTGTTGAGCAGAAGAAAAACAAAGCACCTTGTAGCTGACTGAGTTGTGCATAGAATGTTTATGCCTTTTTTCAAATTTCCATTTCCTGCCCCGTGTCTTAAAATTGTGGCTAGATCAAGTGACTATGCCTGTCTTGAAATAGCTGAATACTTGAAAATGACAGTTAAATATTCTAAGTTACTCCACAATTGTGAAAGTGAGCTGAGTAGGGTGTTATGTACAAGACTATTGTTCTTTTATATAAGAATTTTAAATGATTTTTGAAATATCGGTATTAAATATTATCTGATCACATTTAGATTTGAATATTAAGATGTATAGATTTCTTTTTCTTTTCTGCTCTATGCTATCCTTTTTTCAAAATATCAGTTCTAAATTCCTCTACCCTAAGTATATTAAGAGTTTATCAGTGTCATTTTGTGGAATCTGACACAAAAACAAGAGAGGAAGACAAAATCATGGTTATTATTTGTGTACTAATTAAAAGCTTTCTCTTTAATGAGGCAGCAGTGAGAGGGCTTGTTTATACTTATTTGATTCCAGAGTTCTTGAGGTTGTTTATATTTTCACTTAAGTGCAAAGAAAATATCCTTGTCATTATATTACTGCGCATCTATTTGTAATACATAATGATGTTCCAGTAATTTCCCAACTATTACCTGGAGAATTAAATAAATAGTGAATAGGTTCTCTTGTCAGCAGGCACTTGGGGAAATAATAGCACATTTGCCCTTGTCCCCAGTCAATTAAATGTCCCAAACAAGTAAATTACACAAAGCCAGCTTTTCCCTTTTTGAGAATTTCCAGTGTCTTTCATGGCAAGTCCAAAACACAGACTCTGAAGATAAATATTATACTGCACAAACCTCTTACTTTTCCTTCTATGGTTTATATATGGATTTATTTTTGGTGTTTGGGGAGGTAGAATTATTTCCAGTATTACCCATTTTCAGATGCTGAGCAAGTTTTCCTGTATGTGCACCCTGAAAACGTAATCCAGGCAGCCAAACCAGCAGGCCACTGGATCTTTGAATAGCTCAGTACCACATCCATCTAGTTCAGTGTTTACCTGTGCCTTCTGTTCAACCTGTTATGGAATAAGCTAAGAGTTAGGCAGCTGCCTGGCATAATTGTTTACTCAGGATGGCCAGAAAATCCTTTGATCTAATGATCTCTGATCCATAATCATATGTGGGTTAAGGCTGTGAATGTGAAACTTTAGGAGCCCTTCAGGTATTCTGAAATCCCTTTCTGCCTTCTGTCCTGTTCCATGCTGCCCCTTTTCATTCTCTCTGTTGTCTTGAGTACTTCTATAAAAGTACCTTTTTAGATGTACTGGTTGACAGTTTGTGCTGTGACACACCATAACAGAGCCCATAATCTGTGCTGTGTAATGTTAGATTTGCCAAAATCCATGTGGTGCGTTAAAGAAAAACCCCTCTACTTGAGCACTGTGTATTGTGTTAGTGCTGTAAAAATCATTGATTAAAAAGGCTCCTGTAGAGGGAGAAGAACAATTGCTGTATTTGATATATGAAAGTTGAAAGCCTGTTTTGGAGAAAAGCTTGAAAAATTCTCATTTCAAGTTGGGTTAATCAACTTTGACTTCTCATAATCTTAGGATCTGTATTGTATTTAACTATTTTCTTTAGATATTTCCTTTTTATGGCTAATGTGTTTCTTTATTTTCTCCTTTTCTCTCATCTCTCCAGCTTTTTTTTCTGTTCTAAGCTTAGACAAATATGTGTTTTGATAATTCACATTATTATATTGGGCTCTTAAGCCACTGTAAATGTAATAATGTAATTTCTGCTTGCATTTAGGAAGTACTAAAGCCTATTTCTGCCTACTAAATACTTTTCTTTAAAATTGAATGACCTAAACATTGGTTTTATTTTTTAAGTTGGTCCCAATTTTCTCCCTTCTTTCCTACTTAACTGTCTCTCAGCTGTAAAAGGATGCAGAAAAAAAAGATTTGTTCATGTCATCTAGGATTCTCAATTTTGTTGTTTTTCCTTCTTTTCAGTAATTTGATGTTGCAGATGATATATACCTTTCTGTAAGACTAGATTACTAAGGAAGCAGATGTTGTGATAAATTTAGCATTTTTGTTATTCACTGGTCTGCTTTTAAACAGCTGAACCCTTGCAGTTTACTCTCCCACTAGCTCAGTGTCTGAGATGATAAGGCCCCAGAATTTGCTTTTCATGTGAATAGATCAGAAGCCATTCTAGCTTAAAAAGCATGAAGGTTATACTGTTGTAGTTCATGACAATTCATTGGAAGTTTTCCCTTTTAAAATGCTGCTTATTTGTTGCTTTTAATAAAGTTTCTGTGTAGGAATTAAACGGTGCTCTAGCTCAAAGAATGCAAGCAATGAGTATGTAGTATAGCAAAACTTTGTTGTTACTTTCTCATTCCATGTGAACTGCAGTGGAAAAATGTGAAGGGTATGTAGTTTATTCCTTAGCCTAATGGAATGTTTTGGTGCAACAATATTGCTGTTTTTGTTACTACAGAATGTGAACAAATGTAAGTAACCCAGTGTTCTTCTGGTATGTGTGCATACATTTGCACGTGAGTATTTGTGCTGAAATATGAACCAAATACAATATTTACTTCTTGCTTGAAACGAACAGTTGGTAAATCTTGGCAAGTGTCAGTGAATAAACCAACAAAGTAGGTGGTAACTCTCACCCATCCTCCTATTATATGGCAATTTATGTATCTACAGCAACGAGGGAACCGATCAGCTGCCTGTAGTTGCATCTGACACTGGGATATGACAGGGATCCTACACAAGGCTGCTTAGTTATATTGGTTCTGCTGTTCTCTGTTAGATGTTCAGAGGGCTGGAACACCTCTCCATTGC
This sequence comes from Corvus brachyrhynchos, assembly GCF_000691975.1. Classification (NCBI taxonomy): domain Eukaryota; kingdom Metazoa; phylum Chordata; class Aves; order Passeriformes; family Corvidae; genus Corvus; species Corvus brachyrhynchos. The sequence goes on from NW_008239324.1 coordinate 9,067,228, forward strand.
AGATTGGCTGAGAGAGTTGAGGCTGTTCAGCCCAGAGAAGAGAAATCTTTGGGGAGATGTTATAGACCTTGTCCAAGAGAGCTGGAGATGGACTTTTCACAAGGACAGGTAGTGATAGGGCACAGGGGCATGGTCTTAAAATGAAAGAGAGTAGGTTTAGGTTAGATAATAAGAAAAAATTCTGTGTTGTGAGCATGGTGAGGCACTGGCACAGGTTGCTCAGAGAAGCTGTGGATGCCCCATCCCTGGAAGTGCTCAAGGACATGTTGGATGGGACTTGGAGCAACCTGGGATAGTGGAAGGTGTCCCTGCCCATGGCAGGGGGGCTGGAAATAACCAGTTGATCTTTAAAATTGTGCAACCCAGTATTTTGAAAATGGCTTCAATATACCAAACCTGCTGGGGTTCAGGAAGTGTTTGGACAATACTTGGGCACATCTTGGGATTCACGGGGCTATGCTGTGCAGAGCCAGGAGTCAGACTTCAATGATCCATGTGGGTACCTTCCAACTCAGGACATTCTATGATTCTAAGAGCTTTTAAGCTGATGATTTTTGGATTCTGATTAGAGAATAGCATTCATATGCAACTAATGTAGGGTGGGATAGCTATTGATATATTTTATTATAATTTCTCTTTCATTTCTCTCACATTTCATGTTCTATAATACTACCTGTATCATCCTGATGGTTTATAAATCCTAGCTGTAAAATAGTTCCTGAAGATTGAAAACAACATGGTTCAGAAATAGCAGGAATTTATTTTTCCTTACTTGTGGCGGATTTAATGTTTTGTTAAAGTAATGTTTTACCTGCACATTGTTTATCCATAAGGATTCCTTCAAAGCAGCACAGGATATATGAAATTCCTGTGAGAACAGAAACAAAACCTATCCAATTTCTCTGTATATTACAGATACGTGTCTCATCACAAGGCATTGATTTCCACCATCTTCATGGTTTTGAAAATTTTATTTGAGGGGAGGGGATGGTGGGTGTCAGGTAATGAATGACTTGAATCCCCTTACGTTTTCCTTCCCTGTGGATAAGGCATCCATTGTTAAGCGGGCTTAATGTTTTCATCCCATACCTAACGCTCCAATTTAACCCTAATCTTCCTTGATTTGAATGCAAGTTGGGTATGCTCAGAACTTTGCAGCATCAGGCTTTTGTAGAACCAAATCTTGATTGACAGTTTTCAGCTTGAGTTTTGTACTTGGTTAATTTGGTCCAAACTGAGCTTTTGGAAAAGAAAAATCTTACGTTTCTTGTGGTGTTTCTGAGAGTTGCATGACAGATTCATGCTGTATTTTTGAACTGGTATTAATGCTATAGGTTTATCAACAACCTAAGGTGCCATCTATTATCTCTATGTCTGAAAACAAGACATTTAAATTTTGTGACTGAAGTACACTTAAACTGTAAGATGACTGTAGCTGAATGGCGTAATATGAGACTTCATTTAAACAATATGAAAACAACGCTAGTTTATAGAAATTGTTGTTATTGTTGTAAGGATATAGTACATTTTATACTTATGCTGAGGAAAAACTAGATTTGGTTGCTGTATGGTTGTGTGAGCCTAACTAGTGGAAATCTTGATTCTGATCTTTACTTTTTATAGTAATATAAAATTAATCTTAACAGCTGAGTTAATTGGAAAGAAAAATGACATCAAACCCAGAAATAAGCCTAATGAAATCCATTAAGTAACTTAATGATTATATCATTATAACCATTTAAATTCTGGAATGGATCACTTCAAAATTAATTTTTCCTGTCTTTGTACACTTGAAACAACTATTGTTGAAATGAGGGATTACTTTTATTTGATTTGCATTTTGCCTTTTATTGTTATAAAAAGCATATCATGTTTTTGCGTAAACTTATATGACCATTATTAACATTTTAAGGGAAAGTCTGCTCAATGAGGAGATTGCTGTACTTTAATGGAGTTAACAATAGTGGCCTAACCAAAACCAAAAATGGAATGAGCCAAAATGTATGGATAGAAGGCCTTAGAGTGCTTTTATTTGAATAATTGAGGACGTATTTTTGAATGATGTACAACTGTTAAGCATAGATATTTTTTCTGTATCTATAATATCAGGCACAATCCTGTCATTCATACCTTGATTATAATTCTGTTTCCATTCTGTAGTTTTGTCATTAGTAACATTTTTCTACTCCTTTACTCAGTTGAGATGGGAGGGGTGTCTTTAAGTTTCTTTATTTGTTGTAGAGCTGCTTTTCCATTTTTTTGCCAGAGCACTGTTGAGCAGATTTACACAAAACCAATGTGGAGTATCTTGAAATATTTTTAGATTTGTAGTCTGTTCCTGTCATTGCTTTGGTAGCTTTTTGTGGGAAGGGAATTTCCTAGCAGAGGTATAATTGAGTGCTATCATGTTGAACCTCTGTGGAAATCCAAACTAGAATTGTTGTAAAATACTGCAAACTTTAACACGCCAACATACTGTATTCTCTCAGTATCCTGTTAGCTTAGTACTGTGCATATATTATTAACTTGTGTTATTGTGGTATAGGAAAAAGGTTGTGTTCCTTAAAATGGTGCTATTGTCACAGTGCTATTATGATGCAATACTCTTATGGCAGAAGGATTTAAAGATTGAACAGACTCTGATGTGATTCCATTACCCCTCAATTTGTGGTTCATATTACAATACAGTTCAAAACAATTTCAGGTCATCTCTGTGGAGCATGGGACTTGTTGCATTGCCATTTTTATTAATTACAACTGTTATTAACAATTCTAGAATTACTTGGATGTAATCTTACGATCAACTAATTATAATGTCTCTCCAATTATCAGGTATAGTCACAGTGACAAGTAGACTTAACTGAAGTTCTATTGCCATTCTAATGCGGGTCTGTGTAATACCCCAATTTCTCATCTGGATCATGACATAATAGCCATCATAGAAAAGACAAAATAGTTTCTACTTTATTAGTGGCCCTAAGGAGTTGGTTTAGTACAGGAAATCAGAGCATCATATAAGGGTAATGGTTGGTGAGGTTTCTTAAATTTTAAAGCTGGTTTAGCAAACTTGATATGTGGAGTTTTTTTTCTTGAATAGCAGATGAAACAAAATGAATGCATTATTATTTCACAAAACTACATTTGTATCATGTTTTGCTCTGCATAGAGATTCGAAAATGAAATGCTACGTGGCACTCGATGTTTCTCCAAGAAGAGTGGTTATGCATATGCACAGGTAAAACCATGTTTCGCACCTGTATAGAAAAAGACAATTTCATTGTAAGGAAGTGCTCAGACTCATTTGGTACATAAAAAGTGGTAGCGTTCCTTTTCGGAGAAGTAAAAATGGAGCAAACGGAACATAACTCATAAAAGAATAGTAGCTCCATGTTGTGGGAAATCAAATGAATTTTCCATTTTAGAAAACTGGTCAGCTGCAATACAACGGACTTGAATAAACAGCCTTGCTTTATGAAAAAGAAACAAATGTGGAATGTCAGCAAATGTCCTTTTCTGTAGTTTGGAGCACTGCTAAAATTGGTCTAATGCCAAGATAGAAAAGTGCTAGAAGTTTGAGAGTGCCTGAGCTGTTAAATTGGATGTACTGTGGACATTAATAGAACCTAGAGGATGTAAGTAAAGAATTTAATATTGATTGAAATACCACTCTCTCAGAATCATGCCTTGGGTAACTAGTGCCTTTGAAACTGTTCTGATTTTTATACAGTTATACATTTGAATGTTTCCTTGAAATATTCTTTCAGAGGAGTATAAATTATTGGATGTAGCTTGTATGCCTTGATCTTTGGCTTCCATGACAACAGGATACAGATAAATATATTTCCATAACAATTGTAGACAATGTTTAGTATTGCTACTACTTTGTTAGTGCTGCTTGCTGCAAGAAGAAAATAGCATCACTTGATATGACCTGAAAGGAGCTTTTGTTGTAACAATTGAAGACAAATATGCACTAAGATGATGATCTGAAGAAAATTGACAGACAGTAAAATGACACAGAGTAGGAGAACACTATTTTGTAGTGTTTTGAAGTTGTTCCTGGCCAGTCTTATCAGTGATGCTGTTTGATAGACTTGAAGGAAACTATTTAACTGATGCAACACTGAGTTCAGATTAGTGTGTATTAAAACATCTAAAATAGATGCATGACAACCTTCTAATAAACATCAGCTGTTAATTTTTCAGTTTTTCAAGCTTTAGTGATTTTCAAATTCAAGAGTCACAGCTTTCAGATTCTTTAATGTTACATAAGCTCTTCTATAGAGTAATGAGCTGTCTCATCTCATTCAAACTGAGAAGAAATACAATGACATTAAAACCACTGTTTAGGAATACTGATATTTTATATGTCTTAAATTTGCACTTTATAACATAGTGCTGGTATAGTATTGTGAAATACAATATGTTTAGCAATATATAATCCTCTGAATTGTACTGAGTAGATGACTGGATGCTAATGCAATATAGGTGATGTGAAGGTTGAGCTCTAAGCACTCACTGTTTATAGAGAAGGTAAACTGATAACTCTGGTTCTATGTTTTAACATAAACATTCAAAAACAAAGGATCAGATCTAGGATATTATTGTAACATCCATGTCTCTTGGAGAATCTTGTGTAAAATTGATTCGTTATCTACAGAATATTATTTCAAAGAGTAATTGTGAAAAAATGCATCTCACTTGCTGTTCCGCAGATCTCCTTTTCTAGGTCCTTTTGTTATAACCTTACCTCTTCTGATAAGAGTCAGGCAGAGGTTTGCCAGTAACTTGAAGATCCATGCAATCTTCTGTAAATTCATATGTAGCTTGTACCTCTTCAGAGCTTTAGAGGTTTTTTAACATTTCTTACATTTTTTCCTCCATGTTACAAGATAAAGATAGAACAGTATTATAGACTTGAAATCACTTCTTCTCTTGCCTGTTACTGTTTTGCATCAATGTTTAAGTCTTTATAGATATAAAAATAAATATTTTCATGCCAATAGTTGGTAGAATTATTCAGTGCTGCCTTTCAGGTTATATTACTCATTAGCTAGAGGTAAATGAGACCACACTTGGAAAAAAATTAACAGAAGAAAATGTCAGTATGTGAAAAACTGGCTGAAGAAGACAGTTTATCTTCTCAGGATGGAATATGTTTTACAGTTGAATAAAAACAAATCCTATAAATGTAACTTTGGGAGTGTTGGTTGTGCTTATGTCTTGTCCATATATACTTCTGATCCTTCACCAGCTTAATAGAGAATGGTATCTACCAACCTGCTCATAAAGATATAAGTATGGCTTGCAGTATAGAGAAAACACAACTTTTTCAACTGTTGCCCTATGTGTTCTGTGAAATACTTAAACAGTTGATTAAAATGGGTTTAACAAAATCTTATGCCAGAATGACTGGCTCCAGCTTTAGGACATTTTTTCACACTTAAGTATATTTCTGTACTTCATGAATCAATCTGTATTGCTTCCTATTGCCTTACACTTCTCATGCTTTCTTCCCAGATAAGAGAGCAGCTCTTTGCAAAAAGGAATTAATTGCTTTGTTGTAGGTAAGTGAGTGCAGTGCACAAGTAACAGATGTGTAAAATGGGCTTAAATTTTTTGTTGACTGTTGTATCAGAATTCTTTGGCACAAGTGGAGAGAAAACCATTCAATTCCATCCATATCATATAAGCATAAGCACCGAGTATGTGCAATATTAAATATTAAACCCCTGAATTATCAGCAATAATAACTTTGAAATATTTCAAGTATTTCAGTTCCCCAGCATCCAAGAATGAATCAAGTATGTTATGCTACTTTTATGTGAATATAGTAATGTCAGAGCACAGAGAAAATCATTTTTGTGTAAAATGCTTCCTCTTAATTGTATGAAGCTACAGGACAAAGAAGAAGAATTGGTCTAGAAATGCAATAGCTTGACAAGGATGAAAAGTAATGTGGAAGTGTAAAGCATTAGTACAGCTTGAGGAGCATTTACTTAATTCAGCAGTGGAAGTACTTGTGCCAGCCTTTCACTGTCAGGATTGGGGTCAGAGGTAATCTTATTTTTTTGTGCTGTGTCATATTTCCATATGTAAGATTTTGTGTGTAATCCCTGCATGTTGCTTATTAAGAAACTATGGTGGAAAAATCTCCTCTATAAAATTTCCTTGATGGAGCAGTATGGTGGACTAGACTTTATATAAGGGTTCCAAAAGCATTTGACAGCCCCACTTACCCCAACTTTTATTGTGGTTTGTTTCAGGCATGACCATGTAAGTATTCTGTGCTATTTGATTCAGCACTTTCACATATATAAAAAAAGGTACTTATATGGAGTGTGTACATAATCACATGTATGTGTGATATATGAAAAATATAAATGGAATAAATTATGTACTCTTTTATGTGTGTTATTTGGTATCTTGAGAAATATTCTTTGCATTAAAGTGGATAAAATGATATCTTAAGGTCATGCATGCACGATCAAACATGATGCTGCTATTTGCAATACATTTCCATTTCTGGATTCCTAGTAAGCTAGAATTGAGTTAATAAATGTTTTAATTTTTTTTTTTTGTTTGCTATGTTTGTGTTTCAGCCTGTGAATGCCAATTATGTATACTCTTGTGTAAATAACCATTTTTTTAAAGGCAGTACTTAGCACCTTAATTTTTCTACTTCTATTAATGTGAACATTAATAGAACATTTTGTGTAAACTACCCCTATAACTTTGTACAGAGTAACAGCTTTAACCTAGATTATTATTAAATAATTGCGTCACACAGGGTATGCATGTAGCAATCTCATCCTAAAATTTCATGAGGTCTTTAAGTGAGAACATTGAAGAGAAGCCACAAACTCTCTAATAAAAGAAGTTTCTCTGCTCCAAACCTAAAGATTGCTGTTGTGTGACAGTAAAGGTTTCAGATGAAAAGCAAGTGACTGGAGCATATATAAACCAGTAATATAAATGTAGACTCTTTACGATAATATACTCTGGCCAAGGAGTCTAAATATTTTAAGGGAATCAAAGAAATTAGTAGAAGCAGATGTTGTGCTTTGTGGTTATTTTTGTATTGGGGTTGATGTAAAACTCCAGATGAAAATTTCCTCAGAGTTTGGAAAAGTTTCTGGTTGTGTGATGTGTTTTCACTTGATGTTTTGACAGAAGTCACTATCTGCTTCCTGTAGAAGTGCAGGGAACATTTAGGAGTTCTGGTCAGTGCTTTGCCTGGGCGTTCAAAGGCAAATGGGATAATGATCATCTTATCCAGCTGAATTTAAGTTTTCAGAGTGAGAAATTTGGGTTAATAAGTGAAATCTAATCCTTTTCTTCATACCATAATGCAGGTATGAAATCATCCTATTTTTGTAGCAGTCTGGTAGTTTTGGCTAGTTCCAGCATCACTTCCCCTGACAGCACAGGCAATCCTCCCTAAGGAATAACTAATTTTGACCCAGGTACTTCATAAACCTCACTTATACAGTGGTGTTTTGGCTTTATATATCTGGCCTTTGAAATATGGTGCATGAATGCATGGCTGACTTCTTGGGCACAGGTTTTCTTGAGTGAGCATTTTTAGCTGCAATTTGTGCATTTTCTTCTGCTGCAGTTCCCAAAGAACTTAATGGGCCATTACTGACTAAACTGGCTGCAGGTTTTGCAAGCATCTATCATAAGATGATGATCTTGTACTTAGAAAATGCCAGAGCCTGCAGTTTCAGACAGGGTACAAAATGTCATAAAGGACTAACAATCCAACACTACACCTTGTAAACCTTCTTAGTTAATCATTGTTAGTGGTAATAAGTTATGGAATTAGAGAGCATCTCTCTGAATGTATCCTACTTATTTATTTGAGTTTTGTAGTATATGTGGATTTAAAATACAAATACTATAAAATAAATGCAAAATTACAATAATGTCTCTGTATAGTAATTTTAACCCATCAGGATCCCTAAACATTTATTAAGTGTCACCATGAGACTATTTTGTTCTTATTGAAACCATCAATTATGCATAGATGACTTGGTTCTGAATAGGATATTAAGTTCTGAATTCTGCTTTGGCTTGATTTACATTGATTTCTGTTTTGTTGTATTATGTGCATTATTCTTGACTTGGATTATGGAGATGATTTTTCTAGTGTAGTGTACTTTTATCAATCCAATTCCTTGTGAAGAGGGTTTCATCAGTAGGAAAGTGTGACAAGCAAATGTATATTTCTTCCTGTATTTTTCCCTATACAAGAAAGCTAAGCATGTGACTTGTTTGGGCTTTTTTTAAGTAACAGTGAACTCTAGCTTATTTAGACCTATATTGTCCAAATGCAAAGTAGCACAGTTTTAAGGCCTAGACAAGGAAGGACAGCATCCTTCTGTCTCGAGCCATTTGTGCATCAGCCATCCTCTCCCATACCTGAGTCCTGTTTGTGCTCCAGAAGGCATAACTGAGTTCATGTTCCTTTCCCTTCCCCCTTTCATCTGCCTCTTTCATATGGAAGATGAGCCTTAAGAAAAATCTCTGAAGCTTGAGCTCCCACCCTGCCATCCTGTGTGCGTGCAATTCATCACTTTCTTTTTGTTCCCCCAAAGGAAACTTAACAGTAGATAGAAAAAAGGGTTTTCTAAGGATGGGGTTTAAATGAATTTGTGGGGGATGATTTTCAGTGTTGACCCATCCCAAGTACTCAATCTTGGCAGATGCCCTGCCTTTTGAGGATTAGAACCCCCCTGCATTTGAAAGACCCCCAGCGGCAATCATGGCTCTCTGTATTTCTCGTCTGTGATGCTTTTTTGCACACCTAGGTGAGTATGGACCTTTGGAAACTCAGGTTTATCAGCAAGGTGAAGCCCAGCTGAGCTGGTTGAGTAGTCCTGCTTCAAGGGGAAGGTTGAACTGTGTGAGCTACTGTCATATCTCCAAAGCAGTGATTCTAAACTGCATCCCCAAGCACCTCTTCTCTTCACATAGCAATGTACTACTGTCTTCCCATGCCCTAGAAGTTGGGGAAAAACTGTGGTGCCTGAACTTTTGTTTCTGAATGTTCTAGAAGTAAAGTGTTTAGAAAGATTACTTAGTATTTTTAAAATGTAATCAGGGACTCAAGGAAAGGACCAGCTGGTGACACACTGGGTTTGCAAAACAGATAAGCCTCAGGGCCTATAGCAAAGATACTTTAGAGAAGTTAAAGCCACATCTCAATGAACACCTCCGTGCCTCTCAGATCAGCCCAAGTCCCCACTGATGGTTCTGTGCTTGTATTTCTTAACTTTACCCTCTTCTTAGAGGGAAGATGAATGCAATGGATGGATCTTCTGTATAATGCACCTACTTTGTTAGTGGTTTTTGGAAGCTTGCAGATTTTAGTTTTGCTTTTGTCTTCAGGGCCTAAGCAATTTAAAATGTCACTTTTAAGTTCTGCATACAACCATTGTTTCTTATTGTGATAGTTTTCTGGGAATGCTCTGTTTGCACTTGATTGTACCACAGTTAATGTACTAGACAAGTTTGTCAGAGTGGCCTGGCTTCTTGATGGGTATAACCTTGGATGGTTCCAAGGAGAAATATTTCCTTAATGTCCTGAAAAGTGAGTTACTGGAAATTCGCCCCTCTGTTGTATACAGCTTGTTTTTATGGGAGTAATTTGTGTAATTTGCTCCTATTCCTCTATTATTAATTTCTGGGTTTTTTTATTCTTGTTGTTTTCTTTTTTTTTTTTTGCTGAACAAACAGTCAGCATCTCCACTAAATTCTGTGGTCACAGAAAATGGTTGCTTCAGGCAATGTGGATTTAGCTGTGTCCGATCTTCTATTCAAGGGCTGCACAGGTGAAGCTCCCTGAGCTGTGCCCAGCAAGCTGAATGCGAGTGTTGGTGTGAGCAGGATGGATTATGCTGGGCAAGGTCACAGGATGTCTGTAATGTGGCTGCTGCAGACAGGATTTCTGCTGGAACCAGAGAAATTGGTTATTGACAACCAAACTTTAAAAAAAAAAAAATTACAGAAATGTAAAGATTTCTCATAGTTCTTATTACAGTATTTTCAGACACTAGTGTGTGTGTGTTTAACCAAACAACTTAAATCCCAGGAATACCCAGCAGATGGCAGTTTGATCAAATGTGTGTTTATTGGATTTACATAGGACTCTAAAAAGCTTTAAATATTTAACCAAATTCAATAAAACTCTATTCATCAAATCACATGCTTAAAGTATTTTCAGTGCATTGAAATGCATTAAACTGGTAGTGTAGCTTTTTATAGTACTCGTTTATGTAAAAGCTGATGTTTTGAGTCTTGACTTAAACCCTGTAAAATTAGGATGGAACTTTACCAGTTCTTGCAGTAAACTTAAGGAGTCTAAAATAATTTTTAAAAACCCCATAAACATTAAACAGCACAGTTTTGTTATGTTGTGTTGTACTTGACATTTATGAACACTGTATTTTTGTACAAAAGTCTGTCTGTATTTGGGACAGATGGGAAGAGATGTGTGAGGGGTTCATTCTTGCATATATACAAACAACTGCAGGTTTGTGCATGTGAAGAAGTACAAATGATGGTATTAAAGCAGTAAGTTGGCCCATGCCTACACCTCTCTAGAAGGTGAAGAGAAATTTTTATACCATTCTATTATAGTTGAAAAGAGGTGAGTGTGATATGCGCTCTTAACCTTTGAAATACAAAAAAATTCAACAGCAACGTGTAGTTAAATATTGCAGCAGAACTCTGCATGTATGGGTTATTATGGATCTGCTGTTTTTTATTGTTATTAATAAATGTTTTTCTATTCATCATTTCCCACTTATTCAAGAACAAACCAGAAATAACCCTTTTTCTTGTGTGTCTTGTCAGGGTCCATGTGTACCTCTGTGTACATAAACCTCACGTAACAGTTCTTACTCTGGTCCCCGAAGTAGACAGTTCTACAGTGCCAATTGTGATCATATGGTAGTTACTGAGGACATGTAAAAGAAAATGATGAAGAAACTTAATGAGACAGAGAAGCTGTGTAGCCTCACTGAAATGTAATGCATAGTAATTATTGCAAAAACAGTGCAGGGTAATCACTAGGCAAAGATTATGAATTTTTTTTTTTTTTTTCCCCAAAAGCTTCCTTAGTTGACTGCCAGTTTTGGAATAAATCAAAGTTGTTGATTCTTAAATCACGACATTCCTAAATAGCTGGATTTTATTTTGGCCAAACTGTTTCCTCATTTTTAGTAACATTTATATTTCACATAGGAGCACTTCAAATTCTGAAAGTTTCTTGTTCTTCTGTAAATGTCTGTGAAGCTAAATTTCCAAAGGCCCTTAGAATGTGAATTTAGTCTATTTTCTTGGGTTCTGTGTTTTTTTGCATTAAACACTTTATTTAAATATTTTACTTATTTAAATATTTATTTAAAATTATGTAGTTACTTAAATTATAGAATCATGTGGACCCCTGAATGAGAAACAGATTGTACCCCTTCATCTGAAGGGGAAGTATAACACTCTGTAATGGCTGTGGTATTCACCCAGATTGGAAACATTCAATTAGTGGTTCAACAAACAAATTATCACCAAAGAGAACATAATAGGGATAGATTGGATGGGATTTTTATTCTGTTTTTTGTTAACATGCTACTTCCTGAGTATGATCTGACCTATGTCTAGGTCAGAAATTACTCTTTGCATTTCTGCTGTTTTTATTAGACAAGACCCAGCCACAGTTCCCAGTTGTGATTGACTTCCTGTTTGATGACAGGCCCCTAGAATAAAATACAATCAAACATGCAGAATTTTTTATTATCTAATTTTAACAGTTCTTGATTCTGCAAAGAATGTTCAAAGGGGATATTCCCTATCATGGGAACCCTTGCAAGTGCTGCTGTTTTGATGGGAGTTCTTCAGTTTGTGTGAAGAGAATTAAAATCTTCTTAAAGTGAAAAGAAATATCTTACTTGGGTTAACAGAATCTTAGACTGAAACAGTATTATTTGATCTGTTACAGATTGGTTCTTTCCTTTAGCACAAGAGGTGTTAATGCCTGTTATGCAAGTCCTAGACTCTTGCATAGTCTGTACCTCATGTTTTCTGTTAGTCCTGCACAGTTTTAGGGCATGGAAAGGAAGAGTTTCATCACTGGAATACACAGAGTAAAGTAATATGATCAGACTCAAGCTTGACACACTGAGTAATCTGTGATATGCTAACATTTCAGTATCATGTTAGTATTGCATTAGACTAATATGACACTAATACAAAATGACAGGAAAAATGACTAATACAATAAGACTTTCATATATTACTTTAGGGCTGCCATATCTGTCCTTTTTAATTCACCTGAAACCCTGTTTAAATGCAGAATGAGAGCTGCATCTAGAGCATAGCTGGGGAAAAAAACCCATTTTAGGAAAAAGGCCATTTCAAATATTGTGTAACAACTAAGATGGAAATAATCTTACCTCGCTTGTCCTTTACTTACTGAGAATGACATCATTTTTCCCAAAAGGATGCAATGTGGTGGTGAACTCTAATAATTTATTTGAACAGTTGGTGTCTGTAGTGTTGATCGAACAGAATTTTGTCGGTTTTAAATTGATGACAAAATATAATTTCAATAGAAGGGACCAGGATGCTGTCTGAAAATTCAGTCATGAAAGATTGGTTGTAACAATGAAGGTGCTTTTAGCAGACTTTCTTGACTAATCCTTCCAGCTTCCTAAATTCCAAAATAAAAAGGAAGATAAGTAGCCGTATTTTAAAGTGTGCCCCTCTCCTGATTTTAGATAGTGCTTACGGTTTTATGGTGAACAAGGTGTAACCCTTTTCCCAGCTGGCCATGCTCACTGTTAAGTGTCCTGCAGAACTGCAGCTCTGTCTGGATTCACATTTACAATGGGTTGCCTCAAGCAGCTGATGCACATTACTGACTTCACTACTCTTCCCTGTGTATTTACTGCTAGATTGAAACAGGAGATAAATACATAAACTTAAATTCTAGGCTGGACTCTTAAGCCATGTTCGGCTAGTTGTGTGTGTGGGTGTATGAGTAGTTGATAATGAGCTGTATTAGAATTAGACATTTTTTAAACGGGATGTGTCAAGTAAGTCTAAAGGTCTGTAGGGATTTGGATATGGTCCCAGGGCACAACAAGAACCTCAGTGGAGGCCAGAAAAAGAAACCCAAGTGTTTAAAACCAAAATACTGTTTGTTCTCCTTTTTGGCTGTTACTTTTGTGACAAGTAGAAATATAAAAGATAAGTTTCCTGAAAGATTGTCAGCTTTATTAATGAACTTATTCCCCTTACTGCTTGCTGAGGACCAAACACATAATGCTAAGAGATGTCCCTAGGTGTCTTTCCAAATTAAACCAACCCTGAAGGAAGTGAATGATGTTCTTCAATGTGTAAGCAAAGGTACTAAAAAGTATCTAGCTAATATTCCCTTCTAGATGGCATTACTGAAACCAAAATAGGAATGCTGTTGTCTGGTTTTGATGTTAAAACTTTAAAAAGGATGTTGGTGAATTGGACATTGTCAGAAGTGCTATGAGTAGCTGAGAAACATGGCTTTTAAATGAATTTGTCTTGTATCTTTCTTATACAAAAGAAACTAGCATTACTTTATCAAGAATTTAAGATTCCACGCAACAATTTACTTTATGCTCTTCCAAATTCCTCTTGTGCTCTGTGTGCTTGTCTAAATAATTACTGTACTCAGCTACAGAGCATAAAGTAGAAAACAGGTGTTGAGAAACATGTAAAAAAGGAAATCTGGATATGTTTATGGTTTTTCCTTAAAGATTGTGAGTTGATGTTGTCTCTTACCCAATGTGTTCACTGGTTAATACATGGTGAGATGATAACAACTTTGATATTGTCATAGGTCAAACTTGGGTTTTGTCAACGGAGACCAAAATACGCCTCCACTAATGGAGTTTATAGGCACAGTTACAGATACTGAATCTGTAGGCACAGTTTGGGAAATTAAAGGAAGTAGTGATGGATTGCTTTACTGCCTAGTTTTAATCAAACCCACAGCACTATTTTAATGTATTTCTCAGTTCTTAGGGATGAGAGTAAAATAAAATGCGGGTTTTGATGTAGTACTTGCTGCTAAGTAGCTCTTAATGTAAGTTGAATAACATTGCACGTGTGAATTGTTGGCGAGCTCATCAGCTTGGAGAGCTTATGTGGAACCTTGCCATGCTTGATGTGCTGGACAGTTCAAGGCTCAGCAAGCTCAAGAATTAGAGCAGGTGTTTGTCTAAGCTGATGGGGTGATGATATGAAGCCTCTTTATTCCTTAACCATCCTCTCAATGCCCAAGGACGCTGTGCCTTTAAGGTGGACCCGGGGAACAGGGCCACAGGACCCAAGTGCGGGGCGGTTGAACGGCTCAGCCCAATGGCTCAGGAGGGAGTGTGCCGGGAGCGCTGTGCTGCTTTTTTATTTGGGTTTTTTTGTTTGTTTTTTTGGTTTTGTTTGTTTGTTTGTTTTTGTTCCAGCTAGCTGGGAAAAGGTTCTGTTGGTTTTTCTTGTTCTTTTTCCCTTCCCTTCCCTTGCCTCACTGCCGGTCTGGGGAGCCTGTGAGGGTGGCCCCGGTGGGCTCACGGGGCGGCCCTGGCTGTTCCAAGCCTTGTGTCTGTTCCCTCTCTGGAAATCTGTTGTATTTTGAGGGGGTTTTTTTGTTCCACCCTGTCTTGTTTGGTGTTAATAAACTGGTTTTTTCTACTTTCACTTGCTGTGACCCACTTGTCTTATTGGTGGAGGAAAAGGGGATGCCCTTTTCCAGGAGGAGACACTCACTCTGGAGTGTTTCCTCCTGAAGTTTTGTCTCCAAAACCGAGACACCATGCTTAATGTGCTGGACAGTTCAAAGCTCAGCAAGCTCAAGAGTTAGAACAGGTGTTTGTCTAAGCTTCTGTTCAAGTTTTGAAATGAAAGAAACTCTGCAGTCTCCCCAGGCAATCTCTTCCAGTCTCTGTTAATAGAATGGGTTTTGTTTGTGTTTAAGCTGAAGCTTTCTCATTGTAATTTAAACCCATTACTAGTCCTGTTCACGATGGGCATGGAGAACAGATTATCTTCTTTTTTGTAAAGCAGTAGGGGGTTATAAATGTGTCCGTTTTTGTACAGAAACTTCAGGTGAGAGTTTGAGAACCCTGCAGTCCCATTCTTGTGTACCGCCTATGTGAAACTACAGGGAAGTATCTTTCTGCTGCTCTCATCAGTATGTAAACAATGATTCCCTTCCCAGCATGAAGATACTCATGAGACAGTGGTGAAAATTAATGTGCATCATCACTGCTAGCATTTTAACAGGGGGCTCCCC
>NW_008239324.1:9082576-9128296 GCF_000691975.1 Corvus brachyrhynchos
TGATTCTCAAGGATCGGACTACCAAATAATGGAAATTAAGGGTTTTTCTAATCTTCCCGGTTGAGTAACTTGTCAGCAGTGAGTAACATCACAAAAAGGTATTTTGAGCCAGATACTAGAATATCTTTGTTGAGATTTGGTTTAAAACAAGCAGAAGTAGCAAATATTTTTTTTCATGGAGAATGCACTGGATGGTGTGATAGCATAGACTTACAGCTGCTTTGTATAATATCCCACAAGACAGAGGAAGTTGTAAGCCTGATAAAAAGTTCTTTGTTTCCAAAGCTTTGTTTCCAAAGCTGCGAAGTTTTTAACAAGACGTCTGGTGCTTTCAAGTTTTCTAGCAGTCAACTAGTCAAATAATTCTGCAATTATTGCTAAGCTAGAGTGTCTTCAGCCTTGCTATTTCATGTACATAAAACACTGAAAAGGCACATAAGGTTTTTTTTTTGTATGTATTCTCTAGAGTTTCCACATCAAGTACATATTCTATACTCTGTGTTAGTCATAAGAACACACTAGGATGATTTCCAGGAAAGCCAGTGATAGAGCTTGGGTCAATAAAGGAATGTGGTCTAACAGGGAGTACCAATCACAAGGCAAGAAGCTGGTATAGAAGTTATGGCTGGGGAAAGGAGAGAAAGACCTGGTGCATCACTAAAGAGCAACGTGTGAGTTTTGGTGTTTTCATGCTGATTGTGCAGGATGTGTCCCAAATGTTATTAACTCATTAAGAGACCTACAACATGTGGGGGAATGGCTCTGCACGGGCTTCCTATTGTTCAGCTGCCTTTGCTGAAGTCAGAGGAACAATGGTCATTAAAGTATTGTATAGAAGACAGAGGGGGTTCATGAGAAGATATTTAATTCACAGGCATTTCCTCCAAAACTGAGAGCTGCAAATACCGGATTGTCAGAAACTAACTCTTAAGACAGTTGATTGCAGCAATTCCAGTTTGCTCATCTTCTGTCCATCAATGTGAAAAAATAACAATGTTATATACTGTCTTTCTTCTTCAATTCAGAGCTCTAAAGAGAGTATTTGGGGGTTTTGAAATGTTCATCTTGATGACATTATCAAGATGAAACTACTTTAAAATAAAATTTAAAATAAAGTGTTCTGTACATTTAGACTTTTGCCCTCTGGATTTTTGTATTCATTCTCTGGGTTAGTGGGACTGCAAATTTATTTGGCTTCAAAATAGAGAACTTTTGAAGACTTGTCACAGAGAAGGAGAAAAGAAGGATCTTAGGAACTGGCTTCTATTACAAGCTGCTAAACTTACTTTCACAAAGTTTTATCCATGTAATTTCATTTTGCTTCTTTACTTATATATTTATTTTTAATTGTCTTGTCACTTTTTCTCCAAACATTCTGGTCTGTATCTGAAAACTCAACTTGCCTTTGATAAAAAAAGTGTTGCAATATAAGATACTCAAAGGTGGTTGTGGTCATCTCATTCTGTGCCCAGAAGAAAGGGTTAGGCACTACTGAGGGGCTGCTGATTGCTTGTACAAAACAGATGATGTGCTCAATTGACAGCAGATTTCAGTAAGTTCTTCCCTCTTCTACACACTCTGTCAATTTAAAGTTATTAAAACCAAGTCAGTGCTGGCTTGTGACCCTTATGACTGTTTGTTGCTGGGTGATCTGCGTATGTGTATTTGTTATTTATGTGAAAAGTAGCATTTTCTTAGACAAAAAAAAAGCCTTTTAAAACTCTGATTTATGTGTTCTTGAAGGTTTTTTTACATGTACATTTGCACTGACTAGTGTAACACATTGATAGTTAATGATTGATGTCCCTAACTTTTTAATTTCCTTGCTTTCAAGTAGAAAATTGTTTAAAGATGTGCTAGTTTCATGTGTTGTAACTCGGCAAAATCAAATAATTGTTGAAATGTGTTTGCTTATGTGTATGTGACACTTAAAAAAAATTTAGTAGAGAGAGATTTGGGGGTTTGTTTGTTTGTTTTTTCCTGTAAGCCAAACTGATTTTCTTGCCACTATGGTTCAAAATTGTCTTCTTTGTAAGACTACAGTGCTCAGTTATGAGAATTAACTCCCATAATTTTGAGAGAAGCCTCATGCAAACAGATCCTTGTTGGGGAGCTTCCACTTTCCTTTTACCCATTTGTCTCTTCAGGTCCAGTGTTTCACAGAGCAGGTCCTGTGCTGTGCTTCCAGAGGGTTCTGTGCAATGTGTGATGGAATAGAAAATATTTTCAGTATACACAGTGAATCTTGCTATGGTAGATTGGTGTCTTCATTTTTCTAGATGTCAGTAGGCTTGGAAGTATTTGAAAAACATATATTATGCACTTTCAAAGCCTTCTAATATTGACTTCAGAGCTTTGTATATGTAATAATAATTTTCAAATAACTATTTTCTGCTTACATTTTAGAATGGTTATGCTTGTCACTTTACCTGGTTAGAATCCATGGAATTCATCTGCTTGATTATGCTGTTGAAAAGTAATGTTTGTCTTGTTTCAGCTGCAATGGTCTATGCATAAAAATGAATAAAACCTTGAAAAGAGAGAGAATATTATTAATTAGGTTAGAGGTAGAAAAAGCAAAATTGCTCTTTGGAGTACAGAGCTCTTGCTGGAGTCTAGGGAAAGGTTGTTTCCAAAAACATGTCTGATTTTTCTAGCTGTACTAGTTCACGTAGCAATGACTATCACTTTTCATTGTGAATGAGGGGAAAAAAGAGCATAATTAGTTTACAGTTCTATGAAGTCTTCTGAGAAAACTGAGGCTACTTTCATGTTTCAAGTTAAGGAGGTGGCTGTATTTTTTTCAGTATCAAGGCCTTAGGCTTCATGATGTTGATGAATAACAAGGAATTTTGACATCTAAATCATTAGTAGTTTTATTTTGTTTTGAGATTAATAAACAGGCCAGAAAAAAATACCGCCTTTTGTCTGAAAAATAATATAAAAACATAAATTACAAAGTGTTTGCTTTGCTCAGGTATTTAGTGTTTTGTAGCCCAGATTAATAATGTAGCTGGAAGACCAAATAGCAAGTGATAAGTGCTTAAGTAGTACCATAAATCACATTTTAAAAGACTGCGATACGTTCTACAAAATGGATTTCTATGGACAAACGCAGAAAAATCTTAGAATACAGGAATGCACTGTGAAAATGGCAGTAATAGAACAGCATCTTTACAGCAGTATGTGGGGCAAGTTAATTTTAACAGATCTATAAAATGAAATTCTGGTAGCAGCAGGTTTGTGATATAGAGTACTGATTATTTGTGGTTGTGGGTTTGGCACTTTTTGGTAATTTTTTTGATTCTAATAAAAATAAATCTGCTTTTAAGGCATATTTTGATGGAAATATATATCTGCTTCAGCAAAACAAAGCTCTTAATCATCACTGGGGACTCACTATTTGTAAACACAGTTGCAGTCATAAAATACAGATTATTGCTGGAGCAGAGGCCTGGTTTTGAAGCTCCATTAGAGAGGGATGTTCCATCTTCTTAATTTCACCACTCTAAGATGAACAGATGAAAATGGTGTTTAATCATTCTGGGTAGGACATTCCTACTCCTACTGTAGTTACTGATGTGTTGTTTCATCTTTGAGTTGTCATTAGCTGTCCTCAAAAGCCATTGGAGATGCCCAATAAGGGGACTTCTGGAGAGCATTATCTTTTCCATGAGTTTCTTCAGGAGAGGTATTAAAACATTCTGAACTATGGAATAATCAAATAATAACTTCAGACTTCTTTGTAAGCTAAGCTCTTATAGATGCTACAACCAAAAATTAACATTACTGAATGTTTAGAACTCGATGTAATGTCCTTGTGACTATTTAATTGATGAGGGATGTCTGGTTTTTCGATTTAATTTTTTGGCATTTAATTTATCTGACTTTGACACAATTGTTGTGCGAACATCATCAATCTTGATGTTATCAGGGAATATTTTTGGCAGTGGCACTTCAGATTCAAATACCCCTGGTCTAGTTCTATGAAACTTTATCTTCATAAATTGGAGCTTGCATGAAAAACTTCTGAAAGAGTGGTAGTAAATATTGTTAGACTTACACATATTGATGATGTGGTTTTAAAATAAAGTCAAATGCTTGTTATCGGTCTGAGTGAATGTTAATTGATACACTTAAAGAAACAGAAGGTTAAATCAAACTTTCAGAGACTAGATTACAGATGTTTCTGTATACCCTGCTAAGTACTAGGCTGAGTATTGGCTTGTGGGTGGTTTGTTTTAAATCTGCAGACACTTCTGGGCTCCTGTAATCTTATATTGAAACCTGGTTTATGTGTTGAAGCTTGCTATTGATCAGGTGCACAGAGCAACAGCGTGAGTAACAAAACTGGGAGAAAACAAGAGTTTTGCCAGAGCCTGAACAGTTTCTGGATTTGGTCTGTCTGGTTGAGTTGACCATCACTTCAGAATCAAAACTAAGTTCACTGTTGGTCCTAGGATTCTAATTTTTTTTAATAACATTTGTAGTTGATTTCATAAATATGTCAGGTTCTTTTTTCAAGATAAGTTAAACATTTATCTAAATCTTGTCTTAAGAGAACGGAAACAAAAAACAACTGTGTTATTAGGACAGTCAGCTTGAGAAGTATGAATTAACAAAACCTCTGTTTGACAAAGACACAAGAAATCCAGTATCTCTTTTAAAGAGAGAATTAGTTTTTCTTTATTCTGCACAACAGTAAACTGTTTAACATATTAAACTTCATATGGTGAGAGTAACTTAACCATGTACAGAACTAGTTGGAAATGTTTTTAATTACATCTGATGTTTCTGAACTTTAATTGCCCATTCATCCCAATTTAACTTCAGAAGAGCCCTCACAAGTAAATAAACATTTTGTTTAAATGCTTCTTGTGAAAGTTAATGTATGTGCATCTACACCAGATCAAAGAACATGTTTGTACAGTGATACATAATCTCTGCTCTATGTAGTCATTTCTTCTATAATTGTAATGAATGTCATGGGGAGGAAATAATGTAGACTTCTCTTATTTTTTACTATCTAAGAAGTTCCTCTCTGATCAATTAAATGCTGTCCAAGATGCTTGGAAGCCATCATCAAAGTTTCTCTGGTGCACTAGTTTTTCAAAACTGCACAGATTGTTGAAGTCTCGTGCAGAAGGGGTATAAAGCTGGCCATACGTATTAGGAGAGGAATTCCAGTGCAGGGTGAAGCTCATGAAGACGAGCCTGCAGTCTGAGCCTGTTGATGCTGGCAGTGCCACCCTCTGTGTGTGCTCAGGGACAGCCCTGAGCTGTTCCAGATGAGGTGGCACCTGCAGCCATGCCTTTAGAAAGCCCTGTTAGAGTAGGGAGGGTGTGAGTGCAACTGAGGTCTGGAGAGGATGCAGGTGTGCCAACAGCAGCAGCCTGGTGCTTTAAATGTTTGACAGAATTGGGTGGATGCCCACAGTACAGAGCAGACTAGTGAATTCTTTGGGGAGGGTTTGGCTGTATGGCCCCCCTCTTACATTTGATGGTGTCAACTTTTAATTCTCTGTGTGTGTTCTTCTGTCCTGGTACCCTGACAATTGGCCCTAGATGTTTGACCTCACAGTTGGTCTCCCCAAAGAATACTTTGAATCAGTAGCTTCACTTATCACCCAGTTTTTCCACCTGTGAAATGAAAATAATATATAAATTGCCATTGTGTTGGAGCTTAATTGTGCAGTTTTTACATAGCAGTTTAAAGCATGTCATGAACACTGTGGATTGTTTCGAATGAATCTACATCTGTAGCTAGCATGCTTTACAAACTCTGCATGCTAAGGGGAACAGGGCAGTTTAGGGCTGATGCCTCTTAGACTCTGTGTGTTGGGTTGTTTTGTTGTTGGGAATTTTTTAGTTGCTTTGGGTTTTGTGTTTTGTTCCAGAAAATCTATTATAGTGAAAGCCTGTGGACTCCACATATTGCACCTGGCTGAGTGAATTTTATGATATGTTTGAGTGAGATCCTGCTGCAGTGTAGTAACTAGTGGTTCTATATTGTTATATATAAGGCTCTTAAATCTATTTAATCACTTCTATTTTTCAGCTTAATGGTACTTAATGGTATGCTGACAAACATAAGATACTTTTGTTTCACAGTCATTCATGCCACAACAGCAATCCTGTAACAAATAATCCTGAAATTCTGCTTTTTTTCAATATTTTTCAGACTTTTGTAATAACTTGTGATATTATGTGTTAGGTAGTTTTTTGTTGTTGTTGTTGTTTTTAATTTAATGAGATAGTGAACATCATCAGAATTGGAGTGAATAAAAATAAGTTCATCTGTGTTGGTGGAACAAAATTGCTGCAGGAACATAAATACATGAGTATCATGGTGTTCTAGTGAATGAATAATACAGGTTAGAAATCACAGAAATTGTAAAAATCTGCTTGTACCTTCAAAGTCCTAATTATGGTAGGTTGATGCTGTCCTGTATAGAAATACAGAATGTGCCAAAAATATGTCCTGAGACTTTTACTGGTTCATTTTCAAATTTTTCTGTCTTGTCCATTGGTCAGAAATAATTGAGTGCCATTAGTTGTTTGTTCTGTTTTTATGGTGGATTCTTTCTTCTGTTATTTGAAATGAACTTGGATTAAGAGCCCTCGCTGTTTCTTATCTTTTTTTCCATTGGAGAGAAGGATATGTCAAAGTCTTTTTTCTCATGCTGACACAATATGCTTTGGTGCCAGCTTAAAGAGGCTGCACTGAATATAAAGAGGGTGTGTAAATTCCATTATTATCCCTCACGTTCACTACTTCAAAGTTGACTCTTTTGCTGCAGATTCTAATGTAGAAAAAAATGGACAAGGACTCGGGGCCCCTGCCTATGATGCCCAAATAATGAACTTGGGCACATGTGAGATGCATATTGCAAATGTTTTGCTCATGCTTTTCCTGGATGAGCATTTAAGTCAACTAGCCTGCTTAACAGGGTGGCAGAGCCACTTGATTACCCTGTAGCTGCAAACAGACCAAAGGTGGTTATGAGAAATGAACAAACTTCCAGAGGTTTCACAGTGGTGAGAATTTCTGTATCCAAATAATTTTAATATACATTTGCTACTCTTTATATCTTGTGGGATTTAGTATTTTGCTGATGTTAATTATAGCTAGAGTAATTCTAGTGAATAATTTTACTAATTTATAAACATTATCAAACAAGAACAGTTCCTGACTTTGATCATATCACTAAGAGAATTATTCTTAATGGGTAAGAGAGTAATAATCTGCCTCTTGCTATCATGATAAAACTGGCAAAGACAGGTTCATACTTGTAGAGTTTTTTGGATTGTGCAATTTGTAGAAGAATACTTCTTTCATTTAAAGAAACTATTTCATTTTCAGCCACCCTACAAAAAAAAGAAAAGCCTGTATCTCACTGCTTATTACTTGGCATTTGAATGTGCTCACTACAGAATACTCCACAAAGTTTGCCTGTGGCTTATTTAAATGTGAAAGAACACATGTGGGTAGCTGGGAAACACATTTTTGCAAGCTATTATCTTTCTCTCACCAATTCAGTAATTCCAAATACAAGTATGTTTGCCTGCCCCTAGGTAGCATTGATATGTAATTGCCTTTGACGGTTAGTTGTATTTGGCATTGTCATGAAAAACAAATCTATGAATTCTGTATATTAATGATAATATTCTTAGAATCATTTTTCAATATCAATATAAAGAAGTTTAGCTACAGTGTCTTTGCATGCATGTAATCATCTACATCAGAATCCTTGAGGAATCACAATAACAGTGATTCATTCATAATTCACAATTGCCATTATCTTCTTTCTACATTTAGTACGTGTTAAAATTTATGGCTTCATTTACATTGTGTTCTATGAATAATAGAAGAAATACAGTGAAGACCATGGGAAATGATCTTGTTGCTGCAGATGCACTCTTAAGAAAATCTGCATTACAATGCAGCATATTGCCTCCTGCACGACAGATTCTACAGAGCCTGCAGCTGCAGTGGAGACACTTCAGATGGTCTTCATTAAACGTAAACTCCTTCATTTTCATCTTCAAAGCAGCATGGTGATGAAACCTTGAATAAATTGCTGTAGGTAAATGATACAGTTGCAGCTTTTCCTTATCCAACTGCAGTATAATGTCTTCATTTGAGTGTACTCGTAGACAAATAGAAATAGGAGTACTTAAGGAAGCAACTACAATCCATTGAGGCAATTAATGTTTTGATTCTTCACAAAAACTTCTCAATAGTGTATATACTATACCTAAAAATTTTTAAATAGGGAAAGGCTCATGATACTGTTTCCAAGATGATAGAGGTGGATAATCTATTTTGAAAAACCAAAAACAGCAAAACAAACCACCCAAATGAAAATTACCCAACTTTAATTTTTTCAGGGGACAAGCCTAAGAAATTGGTAGAGTACATTGTTTTGAATGAGTCACAAACTTTAATTTTGGTTGATTTATTATCTTTTTTTTGTGCCAGCATCCAGATAGTCATACGTTGAGAAACAATGACAAGAGGGTATACTTTGATATAAATAACTGACACATTGTCATTAAAAAAAAATAAGACTGGGATATGTTTCTGTTTCTGAGAACTCAGTGTTTTCTATGCTAAAGAGCATAGCATGGATTAGTTTTCTGAAATATTATCCAGAGCGGTATTCAGATATTGAATAGCATACTTTAATTTCTGGTTTCTTAACATAACTGATCTTGTATGTGTGCATTAAAAGCCATTTTTCTCTTTTTTTTTTTTTTTTTTAATGTTCTATGTAAGGATTCACAAAGCTGTTTCTTGAGCAATTCAGTACTTTTTAATTGCTTCTCCCCTGAAAGTATTGATACTCAAATTATGCTCTTATCTCTGTGATAGTCTTGCTCAATTGTGCTGGTTTTGGTTCCTACAATACAAGGTTTTATCTAGCTTTGCAGACATGTCAGCTACATCTACACTTGATCTTTAAGGTGCCTGTTGCCAGGCTGCTTTAATTGTTTTTGATAATCCTTTCAGTGAAGTTCTTCAAGACAAATGAGACTTAATGCACTATTTGACTCATTGGGTAAAATCCATGTTCTGCATAGGTCAATAGGAGCTTTTACACTGATGTCAGTGAAGTTAAGATATTGACCACTTATTTCAAAATAAAAGAGTGGCAGAGTCAATACCAGACCTGGTTTTCTCTACTTTGGCTTTTTGGAGCTTACCATTTACTATTCAATGAGTTTAACTGGCGCATAGAAATGTATGTGAGATTTGTTTGTATGTTTTATTTCTTGAATTTAAGAAACAGATATCCTGCCTGTTCAAGATGATTCCACTTCTGTTGGCCAGATAGACAGACAACTTCTTTTTTTGGAACAGTCTGCAACTGGTGTTATCAGTCCTGCCTGTTGGGACTGGATACTGAGAATAGAGAAGGCTAAGGAGAGAAACCTGTAATCATGACCACAAGGAAAAAGGTGGGGAGAACTGGGGGATAAGTAAGAATTTTGGTATGGTTGGTAGCAGAAAAATGGTGCAAGTCAAGTCTGTGAAATCCTCTGAGGTGTGTTGTGGCTCTCTGCTGTGATGGTTTGCTAGTGCTGTTCTTTGGTTTCAGAATTCCATCTTTGCTGGCAGCCCAGCTGGCTGTTGGGAGTGATGCTGCACTAGGGACTGCTCTAATTCCACAATCCCATTCTTCTTTCATCAAGACCTGTGCCACGCTCACAGGATACCTCCTTTGGTGATGAATCAGGGCTGGGTAGTTAGAAAAGGTTTTGTCTTTGAAGCCTTACCTGAAAAGTTATAATGAATGGGATGAGAAATCAAAGAGTAGTCTCATGTTAAATTCCAGCCCATGCCTCATGGGAAAATTCTGAGAATTCAATACTAATCCACACTTACGGAATTGTAAGACAGAATACTGATGAAAGCTAAAGAAAAATTAAATGGAAAAATTAACTGCTGCCAGGATACTGTTTTAAATAGTGTGAGATAAAGGAAGTAGGAGTCATTTGGGTTTAGTGTCAATGAACCAAAATATTGAAGATCTGCTTGTTATGCAAACTGCCATGCTCTGCACTGAATGAGGTGGGATACTAATTAACTCAGTTGTTTACTAATCTAGAGGCTTGAGTTCATAACCTATCACTGCTTGCATTCTTTTTGTGTGTGTTGTCTACATTGTTTGTTCTGACTCAAACATGTTTGGTTTATAGTTCTCTGGGTTTGTTTTTTTGTTTATCTGGGGGTCTTTTTTTGT
Source organism: Corvus brachyrhynchos (assembly GCF_000691975.1). Classification (NCBI taxonomy): domain Eukaryota; kingdom Metazoa; phylum Chordata; class Aves; order Passeriformes; family Corvidae; genus Corvus; species Corvus brachyrhynchos. The sequence continues at coordinate 9,092,824 of NW_008239324.1, forward strand.
GATGTGTGGGGTGTTTTGTTTTGGTTTTTTTTGTTTGAGGTAGTCAAACGTTTTTGCTTAAATTTGACATATCTCCTGGCTACTTGGCTACCCATAAGTACAAAGTTAAACTTTCTTATTCATGAAACAGCCAACTCAAATTCCAAAATAATATGAACTTCAGAAGTGTTTTCCTGTCATTTTTGGTTTCAGTGCATTGTTTCTTTTGGCAGATTTTGTGTGTGTGTTGGGGGGTTTGTTAATCTCATGGTAAACAAAATAAAAATATAATCTCTGTAGTGATTTACTGCTCTTATAGATCACAAAAGCATGACCAGAGAGAGACTGTGTTAGTGTAACATACCAGCATGATGCTATTTGGATGACATTGTCCAGACTTCTAATCAAAATTTGTAGGAAGCATTGGAAGAATCATGACTTTTAGTACTTATTATGGGGTTGTTTTTTTGTTTTTTGGTTTTTTTTTTCCAAAAGACTAAATAGACATGCATGGTTTTCCTTCATGACAGGGTGTGTAAAGAGTATTTCCAGTGTAGGCTGAGTAGCTTTGCTGGGATCATGCAGGCAGGACTGCAGGAGAAAAGCTGAGGCATAATCTTACTTTTTGATTAATATTTTACAGTAATTAGAATAATCTGTTCTTTTGATTCTGTTCAGTATTGTATTTTAGTGATATTCTCTGAATATGTTGAGTGATTTGGAAACCTGTGGGATTAATTCAATTTAAAAAAAAATGAAGCACAAGCAAACAAGGGAAGCTGCATTATAATTTCATGATGTTGATAGCATTTTTTGTTGTCAATTAAAAGATATATTTACTTATGAAGAAAGACACTGTAACCCAGCCATGTACTCTGGACTGCTGTTATCCACATGAGCATTTAGGTGTTCCATCTGCTTAGGTGGAAAACCTTTCAGTAAATTCTCCTCACAGTCAGTAATGATATTGTCATAAGGTGCCTTGTTTTTCTCTTCCAATGGGCTATAAATTTGTGCCTTATCATAGTGCTGGGAGGTGCAGTATGAAAACCTTGTGGATAATACTTACAATCATTAGAGAGCACAGAAATTTTTGTAAGATGAAAGGTATTAGCACCTTCCATGTCTGGAGTATTTCCAGCTCTGCAATTAAGTTCTGTAATTATCTACAGCAATTTGAAATGGATAACAGTAATCTGTAATGTCCTGTCATAAAAACTGATGTGTGCTGCTGAATTGCTGCTGTATTTCAATCCAGAAGTAGCTCCATTTTACTCCTATGTAGAATTGTATTATATCTACCTCTTTTTGGGATTTTGAGAGTATATTTTGAATTTGTGGTGTATAAAGTGTTGAGAAGTTGTAACATATGAAACATTGAATTCATTCTCCTTTTTTTTCTGATGATACCTTTCCTTATTTATACTAAGTCATACACAGATGTGATAAAACCACATAAATATTACCAATTTATTATCATTTCCCTCTTTTTTGACTCAATATATTCAATTATTTGAGCAAAGAATATTTGCTGTCTCTTATAATTTAGACCAATTTAACCCTTTTGATCTGCCATTTAAGGCTGTACCCCTACATCTCTGGGGGAAAACAAAATGCGATGTTTAATGCTTAAATAAAAAAGTTGAGTATAAGGGTACAAAAATTATTAGATTGTTCAAGACTAGAACATAATCTTATTCAATTCAGGTAGTGGTATACTCTAGAATCAGAGCAGACATTAATAAATAGTTATTTTTCTTTCTGCATTATTACTCTTTACTTTTGGAATGAGGCCCTGAAATCTTCTGCTTCAGCCTTTCAGATCTATTTTCTCCAGAAGCAGTTAGTTGCTTTATGGACTGAAGAAATGTATTGGTTTATTCACCTGTTAGGCTTATAATAATATTGCCTTTGGAGACCACTTTAGTAATAAATCTGAGAATTCTGTTCCCCAGAATAAAATAATTAAAACAAAAATTGAATGTGCCAGAAAGTCTGTACTACAAACAGAATGGAATTGTGGGCTATAATTCTGAATGTTTCAGGGACACAATGTTCTATATCTTGTGAACAAGAAGGATTTCATAATAAGGCTGTATTTCACAAGGAACTTTAAATACACTTTTCAAAAGAACTCTGCCTGTGGAACTAAGAACATATATTTGAATGAGGTATGGGGAAACTGCAGGTTTGGGGAAACCTTGTCTCCTGCTGCCAGCCAGCATATTTGCATTGTGTTACTGCAATAGCAGTTGTGAGTATTTTTGAACAAAGATGTTGTATTTAAATTGTCTTTGTTATGCTATTGTTGAATCTTAAAAAAAGCAAGCATACTCTCCCCCACAACTAAATGCAAAAAATACCAGGATGTCCTTATGTGTTCCATTTTTCACTTTATACTCCTTTTTGTGTATCTGTTGTATGTCTCTGATGAAACATAGGTGTGAAAAATCTATAAAAGCTGTTAAGAGAAAAAAATAGTTTAAAGTTTTGTGTGCTTCAGTGTTTTTATACTGATTTCTGTTAGTTGGCATTATTGCTAAATGCTATCTTACATGATAAAGTGTTACTGACTACAGTACTCTGTTCAGAGGATACTATAGAAAATATAAGATTCTCATCAAAGTCAGTAGGATTTTCCCTCTGACTCTCTTGGTATGTTATATTTAGTTTGTAGTGAGCTGAAATTGTAGAGGTTGTTTTTGCTGAAGATAATTTACTAATTTATTCCGTGTTGATGAACCACAGTAGCACCTTTGGCAGGTGATTCCTTTATTCCTAGACTTGTTCTCTCTTCTGTCACCTTTTTGAGCTATAGTTTTCTTTCAGGTAATATAATATGAGTCTACATTTTCAAAAATAAGATATAGCTTATAAAAGGTAGCTCAGTGCTTCATATTTCTTACAATATGTTGTAGAATTGTTGTGTTGAAGTCTGTTCTTCATAGAGGGATGGACAATGTATACTTATGTTTCCAGAGCTGTGAATTATGCAGGAGTTTTTTGCATCTGTCCTTCAGCTTTTGATTTTTGAAAGAATCGAGATGATGCACAGAATAGGTGATGCACTGTATTAACCTGTTCATCTTAGGGAGGTGAAAGTTTTTCTACCAGACTTTGCATAAATGGATGTCTATGTCATGGCTCTCCACTGGTCTTGAAAGACCCTTACAAATCTGCGCAGAGGTGGTCTCACAATCATTGTATAAGCTGTAGAAGGAACTAAATCTATTTCATAATTCATGACACTTGATAAGTTCACTATTTCTTCTTCTGTGAAGAGAATGAATTTTTTTTTTTGTTGAATCTGTTGAACCTATTTTCAATAACCTGGCAGCACTGATGAGTAAAATCTGTTTTTTTTATAAGCAACCCACAGACTGTACAGATGTCTTCAGCGGGTTCTGTGGTTGGTCTCTTGGAATGAAATGCCAATTATCATGATCATACAGCCATATAATTAATGTTATATTGTAAAAGACAGAACTTGGAGAATAAAGACAAAAACAAGTTCTGGAGTGACACAATTGCAGACTTCTCTGACAGCTGTCTCTCCCTTTCCCTTAGCTCTCCATTTTTCCCAATGGAAAGAAGAAAAACATACCAAACACTGCGATTTAGTCTTTGTCAAGACCAACGCTTGTAGTAACAATAAAAAAGCTTCTGCAAGGGAAATAGTATTTAATTTTACAAACAGTCCCTGAGTTCAAGTAATTTATTTATTAAATAGAAAAGAATAAGTTGGCTTAATGTGAGCTGTGACTAGAATTTCAATAGAGCTGATCCTTGTGGGGTGTTTTTTTTATAATTTGCGTCTTGTGGTGTTAAATGTGAGTTTAAAATCTCAGTCTTCTGGGACTGCTTTTTTTTCCTCACATTCTTTCAACAGTGAAGAGATGCACAAAATAACATTGCTGTGAACTCTGGGACAGTATAACAACATACTGAATGCATTGTGTGGGCTTCTCACAAATTCAGGCAGTGTTTAAAACTTCTATTGTGAGTCAGGAAGAGAACCTTACAGAGAGCAGAGATGCTTCTACAAATGGGGGTTAAATGACTCTACAAAGGCAAGATGATAATACTGGTAGAGTTAGTATTACACTTGTGATATTCTGTATTTTTGTTCCAGGCTCCCTCATCTTTAAATCTCTTCTCTTTTAATCCCTGTTTAATATGCCTTTTCCAAGGAGCTTCTGAGAACCTCTTTCCACCTTATGTCACACATTGTAAAATTTTGTTTCCGTAACTTCTGTAATTTTTATTTATTTACCAAAAACGAGGCAAAAATTTAAGGTCTGTATTTGAGAAACTTGTATGTTTTTTAAGTCTTCCCTGGGTTTTATACTTTCCAAACTCTCTTAAGGCAATGTTGGCAGTATTTCCTCTCACAGAATTGTACACACTGCCAAGCAAGAAAATCCATTGCTTCCTAACACAGGCCTGTATGTGCTGGCCAGCTGGAGAGGAGCAGTGTGGTGTTTACAGTCACTGACCATATTTGTTAGAGGCTTTGAATGCATTTGCCAGATTGTGTAGGGTTAAGTTTCATTCTACAGTGTTGGGAATGGGAATGATATCTGAGTACGACACAAATACAGAACATTGAAGTAGCCTGTATAGTAAATAAGTTTCTCAATACACTGCCTAAAGAGAGTTTGGAATTGATACCATGAAAAATGCTGGATATCATGACTGGATATTACTGCTGGCTTTACTGGTAAAGCTTTCAACTCTGATATCAAGCATCTCCAAGATCTCGAAGTCTGAGGATAAGTTTTCTTTAAGATGTTATGATTTACGGTAGGGAACAATTTCAAAGAGCTCAGATCTTTTAAAATTGCTGATAAATAATACCATGAGAGCTGGTTTTGAATGCTTAACATCTGAGAATCTAATTTTTTTTTACTGGTGGGTTTATTGTTGTATCTGTTCTTAAATCTTTCTCATGGAGCATTGAGATAAGTAGGTTAAAATGAAATCTCTTCAATTTGGTGAATTGAACTGACACATTTTCTTCCAGCTCAATTTGCTATTGAAATATCTCTTTTTGAGGTGCCCTTTGCCTTATAAGAATTGTAGATTATGCACTTCATGCCTCTGCTGTATACTAATGAAGGCAAGGCACATTTCAGTGAAATACCTGTCGAAAAATATGTGCACATACTATATCTAAACTACATTTTTCATGGATCAAATAAGAGGTACAACATTTAAAGCTGAATTGATAAATAAGTACATATTATTTCACTGTAATTTGAAATTGCAGTATCTCTTCTGTAATTGCTACAAGTAATTATGGTACTTTCTTATCACATTAAATGAGCTAAAGCAAGTATTGTCTTTGTATTTCTAGGGAGATGTATATATTTTAGCTATTAGATCAATATTGCCTTTTTTTTTTTTGGCATGGGTATTGTATGAAAGATCCAGCTGAAATTACAACTATTCAACAGTGATATTAAATGCGAAAGATATTTTCAACCTTTGTAGCCAAGATTTCTGTTAAATGCTTTTGCCTAAACCCCCTCAAATGGTCCCAATTTGCAAGCACTCCCCTGATTGTTCATTCAAATTTTTTTCTCTCCCCTTTTAATCTGTGGTGTCTCATTAAAAATTGGGACTTGAGCAGGATAAAAAAAGTTTCAAACACTTTTAAATGTACTTTAAACATACCCCTTCCTGAGCCTTTATTCTTTCATTCCAAAAGGTATCCCTAATTGTGGCCTTTTTTCTGTGATATTTTTCCCCCACCTTTGTCATTAGTTATTCCCTCTACTCACTGAACCTCTGAGAAGTGCCCTCATACTGCTATTAGAGATTTTCTTGTGCTGGTATTATGATCCCATGCTGCAGTATGGTGTGTATCATGGTCAATCATGAAATTATCTTTTGTTATTAAGATAACCTTTTGCAAGTTACACTTGCACTTATCTAGCACATGAGATTAGTATTAAAGGTGAGCTGTACCTAAAACCATTTCTGCTAATTCTTTTGTGGGAATAGGTAACCCAGTGGCCTTCTATGATGGAGTGACCACATTAGTGGACAAGGGAAGGTGTCATTTACTGGCCTTGTGTAAAGCCTTTGGCACAGTCCCCCCATGACATCCTCCTCTCTAAATAGGGGCGAGATGGATTTGATGAGTAGGTAAGATCATAGTTAAGAAAGTGGTTGGATGGTGGCATCCACAGGGTGGTGGCCAGTGGCTCAGAGCCTTGATGGACATCAGTGCCATGTATTATACAGAAACTCATTATAGATGGCTGCTTCATATGCTATTTTACAAAACTGTTAAAGAATATAAAAAAGGTGCCTATTCAGAAATTTATCTGGTGAAAATGGATAGCTGATTAGATTTGCCTAGGAAGTAATGATGAGCAAGAAATTATTGTGTTATGCACAAATTGTCTTTAAAGAAAGTAACTTTGAGGAGTGGGTGGGGAGAAAACCAGACACTGAGTAAACTATTTCCTGAGTGGCAAATAAATTTATATAGCTGTGGGTTTTTTATAAGGCTCTAGGGAGTGGTTTTTGGAAGATGTAATTATGCTTGTGAAATGCTCCTTTTTCATTTTGTTAATGTTGTGTTTCAAAAGAAAAATGTCTATTTTTTTTTTTCTATTTAGTGTATGTTTGTGTGTGGGTAAGGAATACTTGAATAAAATTCATGTGCCCCAAAGCATTTTTATTTAGTTTGGACTAAATGTAATGCAGTTTTGATAACACTTTCAGCTAATCTACTTTTTGTTCACTGGCTTTTAATGAGATACTAATGATACCTAAACCAAACTCTGCAGATCTCTACCCTCTTTAAATTCCTTTCAGTTTCCACAGTATTGCTGACCACAGATATCACACAGGACATGAATTTCAGCTTTATAGTTCTGTATAGAGAAAAGTTGAGCTGATGGTTGTGCAGAGGGTGAAGTGGCACTGGGTGTGTAGCCTCATTTGTGTGGTGGGACTGGATGACAGCACTGAAGTTGTGTGCAAATGACTGGGGAATTCTGAGGGCAAACTGCTCCTTCCCCACTTCCCAAAGAGACAGTGGAGGTGTTGAGGACTGAAACTTTGAAGTTTCAATTTAAGAGGAAACACAGAGGAAAAAGCCACCCTCATGAGATGAACAGGTTCTAGGGGTTGGGAAGAGGAAGGTGATTGTAATAAGTGTGGTGTGTGGATGCGTGTGTTTTGTTTATATACACAAAAAAAGTATATAATAGAATCACAGAATGGTTTGGTTTGGAAGGGACCTTGAAGATCACCTTGTTCCAGCCCCCTGCCATGATGGGGACAGCTTCTGGTACACCAGCTTGCTCAAAGCCCTGTCCAGCCTGGCCTTTGAGCAGTTCCAGGGATGGGGCAGCCACAGCTTCTCTAGGAAACCTGTGCCAGGGCCTCACCAATCTCAGAGTAAAGAATTTTTTCCTAATGTCGCATCTAAACTTGCTCTTGTTTCAATTTCAAGACGTTCCATCTTGTCCTGTCACTACGTGCTCTTGCACATAGTCTCTCCCCATCTGTAGTGTAAGCTACATACACAGTGTGGGTATTTATATATTTTTTTATATATATAACATGGAAAGAGATTAAGGCAGTGGGATGTGCATGTCTGACTAGGCAGAAGCTGCCAGATCTGATGTTTGTGGGTGAGCTGCAGAGTGGGATACCTGGCTGGAGGAGCTGCTGTTCCACCTGCCTGTCTTGGAGTTACGCTGGGACTCCTTTCAGAGCTGCATATTTGCAGATGTGGTGGGTTATATGTTGGCTGAGCAAATCTATTTGTAAAACTGAAGGATTGTAGGTGTTTTAGTTTGCTGCTTCACTGCCACCACAGAACCACATTTTAATGCCTTGTTTTCTATCTTGCAGGATCCTTAGGAAAGCATATTCTCAAAAGATGTGTCTGTACACACACTCTTGCTTGGATCTCTGTTGGTCAGATAGGGATATATTGGTTGGTAGAATAAAACTATTTGCTTTTGAGGGTGGTCTAGGCTTCTGATAGAACTGAGAACAGCTAGCTACAGGATGCAATGATGGAAGCTGATGTCTACTTTGCCTTTATTCAAGTTGGTATATGCAAATTCAGAACCATGCAACTTCTGTGAATAATATCATATGTATATTATATAAGGCTTCAGGTTTTAAAAATTATATTTGTTAGACCAGTGGCTTGTGTCAATACCATTTAAGCAGAATGAAATACTCTGGTACGAAAAGAATTTTTTATACATGTCAGTCACTTTGGGAGACTGAGGGTAGGCATGTCTGCTAGATAGTACAATCACAGAGGACTTGCACAAGACTGAGAAGCAGCCTGATAATAATTTTGAGTAATTTCTGTGCTTAGCTGTATTCCAGAAATAAAAAACACATCTGAATTTCTCAGTCTAAGCTCCAAGACCATAAAGCATGTTTGTTTACCATCTGCACCATCCTTTCAGCCCCTACAGGCAAATGAAAAGACAGTGGTAACAATGGAGCACTGACTTGCTAAAAGCAGCAGCAACAGAGCTCTAAAGACAAAGCAGCATCTTTCTGTACAACAGATGAAGTGGGAGAAGCAGCTCGTCCTTCTCCCATAGGCTTGAACATGTTTACATGATTGAAAATGGATGGAGATATTTCTCCCAAGGACATATCCATGGCTATTTTACAGCAACAAAGATGGTGATTTCTCTATGTCCTGAGGAGTTTCTTAATCCTTTCTAATCTTCCATAGCCCAGATCAGAAATAAAGTGAGTTTAAATTCTAGCATCATGACACAATTTAAGATGTGACATTCATGGTTTTTTGGTGTATGCTAAAACTGAGTTTTAATACATATTGTCAATCCTTGAGTCAGCAGAATACACTTTAAAATAGATTAGAAACTTGAAGAGCAAGTTTCATGATTCCCAGTGTTCTCTTTTGTATTCCCTGAGTCTGTGTTCACTGTAGTCACTCATTGAAACAAAATATTCAGGAATGCAAATTTTTTCCTATGTTCATAGTGCTGAGCCAGCATGCAAGCACAACCTGCTACTTTAGATTGATGTTCATACACGTAGTTCCTTGTTTCATCAAGTTTATCTATGTTATTTTAAGGTCCCAAATACTGTTCTGGACACAAAAAAAAATTAAAGTTTTAAGCACAGTTATAATGGATGCCATGACTGGCTGAAAATTGTGACTGTAGAACCTGTGATTTTTTTTCTTGAGGAAATTACTGTCCTGTAGAAGAAATTATCTTCACAGATTTTAGTATAATTGTGAGAATGGCTAATCTGTGAATCTTGGCCTAGCTTTAGCTCCTGAATATATCTTACAGAGTAAGTCTTGTGCTGTCCTTTGCAGCTGGCAGGAGGTGAGGTTTATACAAGGGGTGATGGAGACACCATGAGCAGCTGAGGGGGCCTGGCTTGCAGGGCCAACCTGACTTCAGTCTGGCTGCAAGAACCCCACAGAGCAAATGTCCTCTTACGTTCACACACTCAACATAAAGTCTACTGTAGCTCTGTAATGTGCTCAGGGTGTATTTTGGGGATGTGAGGACTTTGTTATCTTCCTGCAAGACATAGGCAGCTGTGTAGGGCAAATTCAGCTCATCTTTGCATGACTGTATTGTCCCAGGAAGGATTGCCTTGTGGTGTGAATAACACATGAGGTGAATTTTGTGGCCTAGGTTAAGTTGTAGGTACTAGTTTACTGGGAGGCAGTGGGCCTGAGCAATGTCCCTCATTGACAATGACATCGGTATCTATTCAAGAATTATATAATCATCCTAATTGGAGATCCTAGAACTGAAAATTTATGACAAAGCTCATTCAGTGCTCATGTGTGCTGATAGTTCTGTATCTACCTAAATTGGCTTCTTTAGTATTGGAAGAAATTCTTGAATATGCAGTTCCTTATTGTTTAATTCCCGTTATCGCTCTGTAACTCTAAAATAATAGCATTTTCTATGAATATTCTAATAGTGAACTCAGTTTGTAACAGTAATGCCAGTCATCTAGAGAGCCATTAGTCTGCTTTTTAAGGATAGAAGCTGAGTCAGGAAAACCTTGCTTCAGGACCAAGCAAAGGCAGCAAGGCTTTAAACTTTTTTTTTTTTTTAATGTCAGGTGGGAGAGGGAAGGATGATTCTCTTTAGTAGTACTATGCAATGTTGTTTCTTTCTGGAGGAAAAGATAAAAAGCTTTGATAAGGCACCAAACACCAATTTTGCTGCTGATAAAAACACCCAAAACAGCACAGGGCCTGATTATTGATGATAGATGCAGTCGTCAGCTAGCAGTGGCCTGTGTGTGTTTAGTCTTTTGAATGCTGGAAGGTGAGGTAGAATTGTAATGTCTTGAGAGTCATATGTTATACTGCAAGACAGTTTAATGGCTGATCCAGGATTTAGTCTAGAATTCTCCACATGCCAGCCCATTTTTGGGAACAGTCTCTGCTCATTTTCAGCTGTTCCTAGAAAATAAGCAGGCCCATCACCATGTGCCAAATACTCTCTGTTCTGTTTAGTAGTACCAGTGCAGAAATTTTGTTAGCCTTCCGGCTGTCGGGGTTTGTAAAACACTTGAAGGACTAGCAGAGGTTTCAATTTTGCTATGTCCATACAGGCAGGTTTCATGTTCTCCTCCTCCTTTTTTGAAAGAGCTACTGCTTCTTTGGCTTCTAAAAAAATTATGGGAAGTCTTTTGGGAGATAGTTTTAGAGAACAAAAACATGTTTCAATGGTTAAATATGTCTGATTCCTTTGAGTGTCATAGGGTATGGAGCAGGAAGATGAATACAGTCATGAATACATATGTAACCAGCGTGTCTGTGCTCAATTCTTCTATATGCAAGGTGTTCCTTCTTTCAGCAAAAAAGACCTACTGGAATTTGGAACAAGAAATATTGTAGTTGGATTAATATCAGAGGCAGAGAGGCACTCATAGAATACAGCAGGATCAATTCTCGCATAAAAGTATTCATAATACTTCCAGCTTTAGCTAACAGCTTAACTTAAAAATATGGGTAAATTTAAGCATCATATTTGTTTTTAAACATATAAAAAATTACCATCATCTTGGGGATGATGTTCATTGATGTAATGTATGTACATATGTACCCAATATGGGTGTATTGTGGGGTTGGGGTCTTCATTACTAGAAAGTTCTCAAAAATGTTGTTTGTTTGGGTTTTTTTATTTATCCAGTTGTGACTGCTGTGTTCTTTTCAGGAAATATGTAAGATAATTGGAGTCTCCTGAAGTTTCCAATGAATAATCAAGGTATCAAATTAAAGTGAATAGCATCTACCCATAACAGCAGGTGCAAAATTGTCACTAATTATGAATTTGCTGGTTTCAGTAGTGACTATGCATGAATTACGTTGCATTCATTAAAAAAAATAAAGTTCAGAGCCCAACTGGTGCAAGATGAAAAAAACATCATTAGAGCATTCCACGAAAGTGAATTAATATTGCTGAGATTTGCCAGTGAAGGGATCTGCAGGAAGATGAAATACTTCTCTGCCTATGTGGCTGACAAATGCTTCTCATAGAAAAACAGTTGTTTTTCCACTAGTTTAGGAAACATTGGCAAATTCCAGCACAAATATTCTTTATTCTTTTTAGAGAAAGAGGACTTGCATGTAGGTGTTATCTTGAATATGTGAGAAATTGCTATCCATCTGTTTCGAGTAAGATTGGAAAAAATCTTGTTTTCAATACTCTTATTTCTGCTTACCCCCAGAACAAAAGCAGAGGAGGGAATACTTTTGATATGCATGTCTTAAGTTATTTTTGTTTGGCTTTTAATCATCAAATGGGAATAGAAAAAGTAAATCTAGGATATGAAGTAACCATTATGTATTGACAGCATTTTGGATTACCAGGACTTAAAAATGAACACTGTGAGCTCTGTATTAACAAAATGATAACTTTATGAACATGAGGAGCTGTTTCAGATGATCTGGGAAGAAGTCCAGTGAAGGATTATAGTAATTCTGGAATCTAACTATAATGCAGAAACTGTTAAGAACCTTGGACTTTATTCCCTCCTCCCTCCCTTAACTGAAGTTTTTTGTTATGACAGAAATGTTGATGTCTTAAACACAAAGGTTGAAATGGAGATGTTGTGTGTCCATGAAGAACTTTTTCATCCCCTGTGCTGCTGTGCAGTCTTGTCCCTTCTGCCTTCATCAGCTCCTGCTCCATGGAGGTCAGCACCTTAAATCTGGTCAGCTGCATTCTCCCGGGAGCTTCATCTGGTACATGTTTTTGACATGCTGGGAGTAATTGCTGTGGTTGGGAATAATGTTTTGGTGCATGTCACCACCATCATTGTGACAATTCAAGTGGCAGCTCAAGGCCTGGAGTCCTTCCTCCCTCCCTTGCTGTCACTTTTAACCAGGTCTCTTAGTTTTAAAGCTTATAAATGTTTCTGTTGTCTTTTATACATCTATTCATGTGCTTAATGTTAAACCTATGTGAAGTGTTTTGAATGCCTGGGGCTGGGGGATGTGTTGATCATCACTCTAGGGAATAGAATGCTTAAAAATCAGAGAAAAATCAAATAAATAAAACCTAATACTGTTCCTAATATTTCCCTTTTGGTGTCTGCATTCAGCTTCAAGCAGAAATCTTTTTTTTGTATTTATTAGTGATTACTTTTCAGTGAGCCATAATTTGAAAGCAATATGGCATCTCAAAGACAGCAATGGGCTTAGATTTCTGCTACTGAGAACTGGTTACCCACTTACACCAGTGATGTTTTCTGTGTCTATTAAAAGAGTAAGTCCTTACTGTTTGTCAAAGTAGCTGTCCTCATTCTAAGGCTACTGGGGGGATTTATTTTTTTTTGGTATGTTTGCTAAGGCGTCTCAGAACCTTCTGAAATAATAGTTAATTTTCCAAGTAAAAGACCTATTTTGGAGGTGTCATTAAACCTACTAGAATAAGTTTACTGTGCTTCTGCAGGGAAGATGAAACAGTAAAATGGGCCTATTTTCTCCCACTGGTCTATTCCCTCATGTTCAGTAAATGTCTTGAATGAATTTATGTTCTCAACTAATTGCTTGCTTTTGCTTCAGATAAGAGCTAGTAAAATAGCTGCTTGTAATTATGATATCTTCTTAATAAGCCTTCCATTTGTTTAAACTTTAAAAAGACAGCTGAAAATATACTGTATATTATCATATGAAAGAACTGTAGAAAGTGCTTCTCTCTTCAAAATGCAGAGTGGACTTGTGTCAAAATGATTTCAAGTGAAGTGGAGGTTAAAAAAAAAAAAACACCTTTTGACCATGAGCACATTCAAAGATTATTTTGATTGATACAAACACATTTCATCATTTGTACTTAAAAACATTTTAAATTACCTTGAAACCACAACCAATGTACTTTATTAGTTTTGTATTCACTTTCATTAACTCAGTGCTTACAACAGCATGGATTAATTTAGTTTAAATTGTTTGGCTTTTGTTTTTAGCTGGTGGCAGAGACAGGACTTTTCACAGGAAGCTCAAAGGCACTTACTACAGCCCTAATTCAGTGTTTCTACTTTCCAAGCACTCCATCTGCCTGTAATTATACATCATGGGTATAAATCAGCCTTCCTCATACTTCAGAACTAAATAATGAAAGGTGACAATGCTAACTGTGGGGAATGATAAGAAATGCTGTCAAAACTGAAAGTGTGTGCCTCAGTTTCATCCATGAAAAATGGCCTGCTTCATAAGACAAAAGCCTTGGACAAAAGACCATAGATTCTGTCCATTTTACATGAAAAATAATGGCCAGAAATTTTTCAAAGATATGAAAAATGCAGGCAGACTTGAAAAATATGTGGAGAAAGCATCCCATGAATTTTAATTGAAATGCAAGAAAGAATAAAATGCCTGTCAATGTTACAGCATTGAAAACAAGATATTTGCTACAAAGCATTATAACTTGAATACTTCAACAATTTTTAGGCTGCAATCTCATTAGTTCTCCTACTTGCACATTTTCCATGCTTTTGCAATGCCCTCCAAACTTTTCATTTAGAAGCCTTTTCCACCATGAACTGATGCTACTTCTAGGAGAACTGAGCTCTGGTGTCACTCAATATTGGTTCTCAGTGGAAACCAAAAGATTTGTGTTCTAGAATTTACTTAGCTGGTTGGGTAAATGATATGTGCTTTTGTCATTTTAAATGCAGCACACATACCTAGTTTGTCTTTTAGCTATTCACAGGATAGCCCTTAAGATGATTCAAGTATAAACAATTATGAATATTTCTGTGTAGAACTCACCTGAAAACACTGATGGGAAAACAAATGCAAATCTGTACAAAGCTACAAAATAAATGCACATAAAGCTACACAGTTCATGAAAGGTGTGAATACAGAATTTTAAAACAAGGGCACGCAAGTGTAGTCATGGCTGATGCTACTTCATATGTCAAGTCATCAAAAGCTTAGTCTAAACTTAAGAAAATCAGTGGTAAGTCTACTTCAGATTTCAGATTGGTGGCTTCAAAATTATTCAGTATTGGGGAGGAGGGACACTCTTTGGAAATGTGTAGGTGCCAATATACTCAGATAGACATATTTTTTAATGCCTTTGGCATACTTAAAAAGTAAAAAATTTTGAAAATATCTTGGGGAAACAGAAGAATGATTGTGAGTCCGACTGGGATTTTGAAGCCCCTGAGGGCATCTTTTACCTTGTGTTTGAGGCATCAAGAAAGCCCTCTGTGTCCTTAAGGGCCTAAAGATCTCTGACAATCTGAATTCAGGTAGAGGAATTCATTGACTCTCAACTGCAGAAGTGTTTGGAAGTTAGAGTGCTTTTAAAAATCTTGTTATAGAGGTGGAAGAAGAGCTGTTGGCCTTGGGTTTAGGCTGAAATCTGTTTTCATGAGTTTGCATGACAGTCTTATAAGTCTTGCTTGTACTACCAATTAAAACACAAACAGATTCCTCTACCAGCAAGTTTTTCTTTCCCTGTCAGTTTTGTATTTATACAAACACAGTGAATTGCTGCTTTGATGTGTGCATGGAACCAAGTCCCATATTATTGGGAATTAGTTTAAATTGTATGAAAATGATGTTTCTGTAAGCAATACAGAGAGAAGCTAATACTCTTATTTACATTAAAACATGTATTTTGTTTCAGAGAAACAAACAGCTATTAAACACTAAATCCTACAATTCAGGGTGGGAGGTGGGGAATTAAGTAGGCAATGGAATGCTACTCTGATGTGCAGAGTTGTGAGTTTACATTATAGTGGCAGTATCCAATCAGTATTTTAAATTCTTTTAATTACTGAACTCTCTGGAGTACATAATGGTGTGGAATATACACATGTATCTGTAATAAACAACATGTATCTTGAAGAAATGGATTTAGTTTTGGCAACAACGTGATAGGGAGATCAAAGAGCTAGCTGGCATTAAAATGATTTAGATACATTTGTCATAGGCAGCTGTTATGCTAATCTCATTTATGTAGTTGTCAGCTGATAGGTTCTGATGAGCCAGCTTAGTGGGAAAATCATTAGTAGATCCCTATTGTGATAAATGTTATTTATTACTGTCAAATGGTATTAATGTTTGATTCAAAGATGGGAAATGGGCATCATCTACATGAAGTTCATCCATTCATGGTCAATGATGACAAAGGGAGCTGTTGAATTCCAGCCAAAGGAACTTCATTTCTGTAAGAAAAAAGAATAATGGATTTAATTTGCATATGTTTTAAAAGGGTAATGAAGTAATATGATGTTTATCTTGGTTGAAGAGTGGTAATTTTTGCTGGCATGGCTCCAGCAACATTTGAGTCATTGTGCAGCATTTGCTGTTCAGTTGTTGGTTGTGGAAGGGGCTTTTCAAAGCAGCAGGTGCATAAGGGGGGAGGAAACTAAAATGGTTTATTCATTAGGCCAAAAAATGAGCAATCTCTGTCTTTCCCCTTACCCTCCAGAAATATATTTACAACCACCTTCCTTCATTTTACTTTTCCTATGTCAGTATTTCTTTTTCTCTTCCTGTCTGAGGCCTTTGCTTCTTGAATTACTCATAGATCCATACAGATTTCCACTCCATCTTTGTTGTGCTTGACTTTTTTCCACTTCATCTAAATAGTTAAATGCACAGAGACAGTAACATCCCATTCCAACTGTAAGGCATATAGAAGTTGGAAGATGGGCATACATGGCTGTAAAATGGAGTATTTCTTCCTTATTTTTTCAAGAGGAAAAAGCCCCAATATTTTGGCTAATTAGCTCTGCAGCTGGTATTAAGCTGTTGAAAAGTGTTCCCTCTGCTTGTGAATTTGCATGGAGGCATTCCTCTTTCTCTTCTCTATTCTACTACAGCTGCAGTGCTGTAAGCTATTTCTAACTGGTTTGAAGTTTAAAAAAAACCCAAAAAAGACTCAACACAAAAAACCCCCATCAAACCCGTAGAAAGCAAAAAAAAAAAAAAAAAAAAGAAAAAAAAAGAAAAAACAACCACAACTTAATTATGGTGCAACCAATAATAAGGGGCTAATTTTAACTACTCATTGTAAGACAGGTACCAGAACATTCAAACCGTACTGTAGGCTATATTCTTCCATTAGTATATTTATTATTGATAGACATAGAAATTAAATCACGGTACTTGGGTAGCTTTAAATACTTTTGTAGAGTAAAAAATAAAGTAATAATGATAACCTAAGGAAGAACTGACTGAAAAAGTTCTGTAGTTATCACCAAGACAAAAAAAACCTCTCAACTGTTTCTGTGGGTTCTGGCCCGGCCACTGTTTAATAGCCTTTCTATGTGAGTAATAAGAAATTCCTGATATTCGAGACAATTGTGGTCTTTTCAAAGGCAGGTAGATGTTAAATTCACATTGATTTTTAGCAAGAAATGAGTTCATGACGATCTAGACATACTCAAATTCCTATGAAAAAGAGTGTGCATTTTCAATTGCCGGCAGTGGAATTGGAGCTTGCGTGGAGATAGGTACTATATGCAATTCTGTAAACTAGAATTGGTAAATTGCATCTTGCAAGTGAACTCATAGCAATTAATGCTCTGTAAAACATTTGGACAAAATACTACAGGGAGTTATGCATGTCTTGAATTTAAAAACTTTTGCGTTGTGTTTTACTGATGTATGTACTCAGTATCAATAAAGTTTGTGGGAATTGGTCAGGGATAGCTCTAAAAAGCCATCTACAGTATTAATTTTTGAAGTTATTAAAAAAGTCTTACTGGTCAGAGATCTGCAAAGAAGCCTTGTAGTGCAGTGCTGCAAAGAAACAAAGAGTAATTCTATCAATTTCTGCTGCTTAAAGGTTTTCTGACCAGTTTCAGCCTCGTATTTAAAACTTCTTTTGAGGCTGCTCTTGCTTATGGGTCTGAGGCAGAATTCCTTTATGAAATCTGTGATCCAGTATGTGAGATCATGTATGCCCAGTGGGTTCCTGGGCTACCAGACATGATTGAATTGGGCTGGTTTTGTACACTCTTTAGGTGGATGTAGAAGCAGATGTTTGCTCCATGAGCAGTCACTCAAAACACTCAGCTTTCAGTGGCGTAGACAGCTTCTGACTGAGACTACTGAAAAGGTAGAAGGTGTCCCTGCCCGTGGCAGGGGGTTAGAAGTAGGTGATATTTGAGGTCCCTTCCAAGCCAATCAATTCTGTGATTCTATGAACTGCATAAGTGTCATCAAGTCTTTCAGACCTTGTGAACAAGACTTACCAAAATATGAATCCTGACTTGTTGCTACAGCACCACTGCCTCTGAGTCCATATTGTCTGTTCTTAGTACTGTATGAGAATCTGCTCCATCCTCACTGTGATTTTTAGACCAAAAAAATGTTTCAATAAATATGTATAAGCTGTTTCTTCAAACAGCTGCATCTTTTGGAGGCTTGCTGCAGATAGCTCTCCAAGTTTTTGGAGTTTGGATTTGAGTCCATTTCCTTTCCTGCCACCCCCGCCATGTCTGCACTTTTAGATGAGTGGTTTCCTTGGTTACTTCTGGCAGAAATTACAGTTGATCCTTACCCACTATTAGGATGCTATTTAGTACAATACATGGAATGTAAGGCCTTGGATCTTATCTGTTTCCTTATTAGTTCCTGGCAGTTCACAGGCCTTTCTTTTTGTTTCCTTCTTTTTTTTTTTTCTCTTTTTCTCTTTTTTTTTTTCCCCGAGCTGTGAATGTACTAGTTTGAGTTAAGATAGATTTAAAAATCTTGCTGTGGGAGAGCACATATATCTTTAGCTTACTTTGATAGTCCTCTGAGGCTGTTCTGTAAAGTAGATAGATTTGTCTCAATCTGTCTTTATGTTGAGATGTGCTGGGCTTGCTCCATTTTTTGTGATAAGAGTTGCTTTGTAGGTCATGGGAGATAAACGTAGATCTTGTTGAGAGATTTGCTTGTCAAACTGTGTGATGTATTCCATGACTACTAACTTCTGGAGAGTGTGGGATTGTTATGACATGTATAATATACTGTAAAATTCATCCTGAAACTGCTGAAATTCATCACTCACACTGGCATATTGAATCACCAGTTTATCAAGGATACTGAAAGTAGCTAAAATTGCTTCCAGCTTACGATTAGCTAGTCGACTAGTTAACTCTGACATCAAGATTCTCTCTGGAAATGGTGCAATATATTCAGTAAATGTACAAGTTTCAGTGGGTTTATGTTCTCTTTTCCCCTTCTTTTATCTTTCAGGTGCTCTCAACTTTCCTGTGGTGTCACTTCTAGCATTGGTGTCAATACTGTTGTTTGGTGCTGGTTTTGGGTTATGCACCACTATGGACCATATTTGTGGGGCAAGTAATTTTGCTGCTGGCAGATTGTTCTTGTACTACTTAGTGAATTCTAGGCAAAAACTGAATTTCTATTAAGAGGTGACAGTCTTGTAACTGTAATATGGAACAGATTTGTGCTACTTCTCTCTACTGTAGAGGATTAAATGGTATCTTACAAAGTCATCCTTAATCTGAAAAAACATATTTTTACTCCCTAAAAAGAAAAAAAAAAAAAAACCAACAACCACCATTTAACCAAAACTTAAGAGTTTTCATACAAGAGGTGATGAAATTTTTGTGGTTGTGTGCAATTTGTTGCAAGGACATGTGACATGAAAATTTTCTGTAGAATTTGTGGATGATTTAAGGAAAGGAAACAGCTTCACCATCAGAGGTTTGGTGGTTTGACATTCAGAGAAGTCTCTTAAAGAAATTAGAGGAAAACAATCTGTAGGATCAGTCAGCAACAATATGAGGTCAAGGAAGCAGGTGCTACTGGGATTTCTGTAGAAAGCAAAATAAGGCAGTGGAGCAGTGAACTTCCCTGTCCTTCATCCCAGACCAAGTCTTGTGGTCTGAGAATGGTGAAGTGACGGAAAAAGTCTCTCTCAGCAGGCTGATCTTGCACCTAAAAGAGGGCAGCTTCTTTTGTGATATTTCACTGTGGCTGCCAACCCTCGGGTCTGGCATGGGACAGGGAAAAAGTGAGTTACTGAGAAGATATTTCTTATGGACAGAGGAAAAATGAGAGAAGGAAGAGAAGTTAAAGGGAGCAACTTGAAGGCAGATATTAGGGTGTTTTTTTAAAGACTCAAGAAATATCTGAAGGTAACTTTGTCCATTTAGAAATGAATCAAATAACAAATATTTTGATATCACTGAAGATGTGCATTTAAAATATGTGATGATATAAACAGATGGGGTGCCAGAAGATGGCTTTTGCACTTAGGGATCTGTTTGCAAGAGAATAAAAAAAATTTTGTTGTTTTGTAGGAACTGCAAGTAAACTATAAGGGAGACTGAAAATACTAAAATAACATCTGTGTTAAAACTGCGAAGGCTTTCAGGGCATGTACTGTATTTTTGTTGGAAACGTGCCTTTTGTACTTTATTTGGCATCTCATGATGCATTTCAGAACAGCTTGTGTAAAGTCATCAGTTGTCATCTACTTTCTGATCAAAACCTGATGAATTAGTTTTTGGCAAGCCTGGTCTGTATCATTATCCTCTGCTGTATTCTCTTAGGCTCGCTTGCCTGTAAGCAAACATCTGTATAAAATTATTTGCAATCAGTAGTGATTCTTTCTCCCTGCTGTCACAGGAGGCAGCATTTTACTAAGTTACATGTGGACAAATGCCCATAAACTTAAATGTTGAATCTCCAGCCCTTTGCACCTTATGAACTCATTTATGTCAATACAAAGTAGAGTAGAAGTAGAGTAGAAATCACTCTAAACAGTAAGGAAGCCTTCTTTTAATTCTTGTTTTAGGTGCAAGTGTAATATAGTAATGGCCACACTAAAGAGCATAAATGCACAGAAAATGCATTCTCTAAAGGACCTCAATCACTGCACTAACAGGAGCCCTGGTCTATCCTCTATCATTTGAAATTATTTTCTTACAAATCCAGTAATGATACAAGGTCCTATCACATGATTCTGATTATCACATACATAATATTTATGTCTCATTTGGAAATTCAAACTTGATATAGAAAAGACAACACTGTGGTAAGTAACTTTTTAATTAACACTAATTATGCAAGATAAGTAACAGAATTGCAATATAAATGAGAATCAGCAGTAGCAAAATATTTCTTGTTCCATCTGAGTACAACTAAACAGCTTATTTAGGGAATATAATTATCCTCCAAAGTGAGCAATACCATTTAGGAAGTTCAGCTTACCACTGCTGTACAATTCTAACATAGCAAGTATTTCTAGGCCTTCTGTAAGGCCATTGGCTTGCTTTTATTCTCTTTCACTTTGGTTTTGGAGATTAAACTTGTTACTATCCTGTTCCTGTAAAATGTGTTCTCTCTAGGCAGGTCTCATATATAAGTAGTCTGAATACCTTTGTATTTCCCCAGTAGCTATGATGGGTCAATTGATTTGGGTTTTAAAAAGCTTCTGCATCTGTTCCAACATACTGATTGTCATGTGCCTGCACTCACACACCCTCTGAAAATGCATATGCTTCATTTCATCTTGATTTTAGAGTACGTAAAATACAGGTTTACATCCTAAGCTACTTATGATCTGACTAGGAAATGACAGAAGAACAAATGATAAAAGTTAAAGAAATTGTCTAAATAATTTCCTTACTTGCCAGGCAATAAAAATAGGGTACTGTCTGCTCTGATTAAGGTCTCTGGTGCCTCTCCTGGTTTCGAGGTACTTTGAGTGATCTGTTGCTGGCAGAGAGGTGATAGATCAAGTGCAGAAGAGTCTTCTTAACAAGGGGCTCCCCCCCGAAAACATGTTTCCTATAGTTATTCTGCTTGGCCAATAAGACCTGGAAGGCCTTTAATGGCAGAGTGGTGCCCTCTGAACTCCTAATACCACTCCTTGTATCAGAGTCAAATTTGACAATATGTTAAAGAAATAACTCTTTCATTTTTCTTATTTTCCTCCCTCTCTCTCTTCAATCCAAGGCAATGCTGCTGTTATGCTTTAGAGACCATGTTAGCTAATGAGTGCCAGTTGTGTTTGGGTAATTAATGTGGATGACAGGAATGCAACTTGTATATTTGTAGATGGTTATCAAATCAACTGAATTAATCTCTCCCAATTTGCTTTATCTTGCTGCTGGTAGCTAGTGTGGTATTTAAATTATTTCGTGCTTTTTTTTTTTTTTTTTTGGTTGGGATTCCAATCTGTAGAAGTTAATAAAGAGTCACTTCAAGGAGAGTGAAATTACATTACATTACAGCTGACACTTCTAGGATTAATTTTACAATTTTTGATTTTAATTTCAGTGAAAATGTATTTAAAATTATCTCTTGTCAGATTCTCAAATTAAATATAATGAAAGTTGATAATATTCTAATAATATTAAGTTGGTTTTGGTAGTTACTAAGGCTGGTATGAAAAGATTATTCAGGCTAGGAAAACAGTACATATTAAGAAAACTCCACAATTTAACAGCATTACATAATATAAATTATATAATGTTATATACATCTGATCATTAAACACTTGTGCCATATAGTAATTCTGAAGTTACTGTATATATTGAGAATATGCATGACTGACTGAGGGTGGATCTGTTTTTCTCTGAAGCTTGTAAGAATCTTTAATTTCCAAGAAGAGTTTGATCAGACCTAGATAAAACAATTAAGGCTATTTTGAAAAGGAGCCAGTGTAAGATGAGAGAATGAGTCATAGCCTGGCACATTGTGCAGTCCCTGTGAAATAGTGTGTGATTTCAAAGGATGTGCTGTGGCAAGGTGTGCTATCCACGTTATAAGTAATTTCTTGCAATTTCAAAAACTCATTAATAAGTCCTTGTTCATGGAATATCTGTGCTATTAATATGGACTTGGACAAGCCTGCAGTAGGAGCTGATGTTAACAATTATAACATCTGAATTTTTTTCTCTGGGTAACTCATGCTGACCAACATCTGGTGGTCACTCACATAGTGTGATGTGAAATTGCTTTTGCTACAATAGCACAGTTGCATAATACCCAGCACTTCTGACCATCACTTGATAGAGCCATTCTGGTAATGCTGGTGGTCATGATACTTCGTTTTCCTCTCTGCACTTTGTTATTCAGGAAATAGATTAGTTGAGGGAAATAACTTTTTAAAATAATCTTCAACTTGGTGTATTCCATTCACTCTGAGAGGATGTATTCCCTTGCTCATATTCTCGTCAATATTCTGTATATTTCAGGAAGATTTTCATTCTTCAGGATCTTTTTTCGAAGAATACTATCTGCCCACTCTTTTGTGAACTGAACTTCTAGAATTTCTGCAATTGTCCTTTTATTATCTTCACTCGTCAAATATTCGTTTTATACTAAAGGGACAAGAACTACGGCTGCATTCCAAATGTGGTTTCAAGTCCCCTATGTAGTATTAGAATCTTTTATTCCAAGTCTTAATCTTGTTTTCTGTATCTATCCTAGCATCTCTGGTCTTATTAATTTAAATACAGTTAATCCTTGTGTAGATGGTTTTAAAGTTCTTTCCAGAACTAGGAGCATATCATCTCCTGTTAAATATTTTGTGGCATATGGCTATGGAGAGAGAACTACTTTTTATTATTTTTTTTGTCGTCTCATAACCTTACCTTTCTTTACAATGAATTGCAGATGCCAGTGAAACCACTAACAGTATCAGCCTGTGATCCTGGTCTATTTGTCATTCAGAATTTTATTGCCTTTCTCCTTTTGTCTTTACAAGCTCTATTCCCTGGTTTTGTTTCATCAGCAAATTTCTTCACCTTCATGCATATTTCATCTCCTAGGTCAGTGATATATAAAATGAACAAAAATGGGCATAATACTGATTCTTGTGGCATTCCACTAATCCCTCTCTCCCAAACTGCTCTGTCTCATAAACAGCTTCTGTCTGTGACATTTAAGCCAGTTCCCTATCCACATATGTGGCTCACCCCAATACCCTACTTAATGACTTTGGCCCAAATACTCTTTTCAATTGTGTGGTGCAGAGGGAAATAAAAGACTGAAAGAAGGACAGAAAGGGAATGGAGGTGGAAGCAGATACTTGGTGACGTTTCTAAAACCCATGCAACCTCAATTCTTTCTACTGTGTCTCCTCATAGATAAAAATCTAGGGTGTTTTTCAGGTGGTTCTTCCTTTTTGTTTTTACTCCTGAATGTAAAGTTTCAGCTTCTTGACTCGGGATTACAATTTAATTATCTGTTTAAACATACTACTTTGATGTCATGATTTTTGCTACAATTTCACTTGTACTTTTTAAACCATCTGTCCTGAAAATGTGTATGTTAATCCTCATTAGTAAGGCAAGAAAAGAATTGTCAGATTTCTTGGAATTTATGTTGAAAAGAGGACAATATACAATAAAAATGTTTTTCATGTTACAACCATCTACAATCTAATCAAAGAGAATTTTTCTACCAGATGCTTATGAAAGTTTTTTTTACCCTTGTAGCTTAATTTGTTGTGTATGCTTGAGGTAACTTTTCTCTTTTCAAAGTTCTTCCATTTTTTTTCCAGTTGTCTTAAGACCTCTGGATTACCTTCTTGATGTCTGTAAGTCTGACAGTTACTTTGTGAAGCTCCTTTTTAAACAATGATTAAAGAACTAATTTGAGGTTTTTAGTAATGTATGATTATTATTTTAATAAATCACTCTTTTCTCTCCTGTGATGGGTCTGTGGTAGTTCCATCTCCTAAGTTGATCTCTTGGTTTTCATATGCAGTAACTGTGTGGTATTTTGTTCTTAGTCTTAAGTATTTATACTGTTGGCTTCTTAATCCTGAACTCTGTTTTCTTATCTACAGTTATCTTTCAACTTAGGTTGTGCACCCTCTTTTTTTTCTCTTAGGATTCGTGCTTTTTATGTCATAAGTGCTGCCTTTTTCTGTTACAGTTTGTTTTGTTGTTTACTCTGGATATTTTGATCACTAGCACATTTTTCACTATAGAATGTGTGTTCTTCTTGGGGAACTTTTTTCTCCATATTGTGCCCTTTGTTCAGTACTATATTTGATTATAATTTACCCAGCCCTGTTTGTGTTCTTTCACACTTTGTTCTCCTGAAACTTAATTAGATTTTGTCTCACTGAAGCATGGTTGAATTCATACTGTTTAGCTCCTTACTATATACAGTTTATTTCCAAGCTCTACTTATTAAATACAGTCATAATAATTCATGGCCAAAATCTGATCACATTTTCTCTCATGCCCTTCAATAGAATCCAAATATTCCCACTGCCTCCAAGAGAATGAGAAGAAAATATTGAAACAGGTTTCTCTTTTTTCTGATTGCTGAACACACTATGCACTAAATGTGTCATTGAGATCCTGTAGGAAGAAAAGAATGTGGTGGTAATGGTTCTATTTTTGCCTTATGTCTTCTCAAGCCATAGATTACTGTATATGTCCTGTAGCTCTCTTAAGCATGGTGAGTCAGTCTTTAGAGGAACTTGGGATGAAACTGGTCAGAGTGTTAAGTTTGAAATGAGCAGATGAGTTCTGCATATTTCAAGTTGTCACTGTGGGCGTTTTCACATGTCTAGTAAATAACAACATCTCTTCATCACTTAACTACAGGATTAGGAGGAATTACATTAGTGTGTAATTAAGTTCAATGTTCTTGAGTGTTGAAGAATTACAGTGAACAGTTTAAGGGACACTGATATTTGAACAGTAACATTGCTGGGGATCATTCAGTTCTGTGTCAGTGCCAAAGCTGACAAAGGCATTGGGAAAGGAGTTAATGATCCCAAGGCAGAAAAACCCATTTAACATCTGAGACAAGTTTGGTGTTAAGGTGGATGGGTAATCTGGGTATGGTGACGTGTAAGGCTGTCCCTGTCAATGATGAGCTTGGGTGACATCCTGCCTGGCAACATAGACCAGGGATGAACCCACCTTTCCCACTCTGTGCTGCTTCAAAAAAAAGCAGCAGAAAAACAGGAGGAGGGCCTGGCTGGTGTGAGCCATACCCAGGTTTTGTGAGGTCCTTACACTTTGAGATCCCTGGTTCATTGCCAAGCTTCTGACCAAATTGATTCCTCTGATCACTGTAAGACCTTCTTCATGCAGGCTATATGTCCATTGCCAATATGCCATGCAGGCATATTGTCCATTTGCTTTTATGTCTGTCCTGAGTATATGATATTGTAGTTTGGTTTACTTTTAACAAAAACCAAGAAAAGATTCCTAATAGACCTGAATGTCCAGAAGGAAAAAATCCTCTTTTTTTTTTTTCCTTCTGTCCCTGGTTCATTTTCTTCCTGGGGCAATTATCTTGCATTTTGAGAATCTAAGAAAATCGTAACTTTAAATAATTTTTCCCTTTAGAAGCCATCCTCAAATTGTATAAAGGCGAAAAGTGGTATCAGCACAACATGTTTAAAATCCTCTTTGAAAGACAGCCCCCTCCCTTTCCTAGATTGTATAGCACAGCTTAACACTAGGGGAGAGGAAAAACTTCTTTCCTTGACAGAATATTTCCATTTTTCTTGTAGCTATACCAAAATATTCTTATTCTCTCCCTTTCACACCCTGCTTTGCAGGGCCCTTTCTGCCAGGACAAACCGAAGCTGAGCACTTCAGTGAAAAAGGCATTGCTAGAATAATCAACTTTGTTTGTTTTAATTAAAATTTGCTCAATTCTTGTGAAAGTTGCTGGGATTATGGTACCAGAGGAGAGGGAATAATTTTGCTGAGTAATGAATTTACAAGAGAAAGCAGTGGTTGCTGTTCTTTAACCCTGTTCCAAACAAAGAACGAAGTTGAACGTACAGTGCGTGTTACTGGTAATTGAGAGAAGATAGTTTGTTAGTCTGTCAGCTTATAAAAATAACCAGTGAGCTTTCCATCAAATATATTCTGAGGAGAATTAAAAGCCAACCCAAGAAACTGGTTGGAAAAATGTAAGCTGTGCTTTCAGGAGTTATTATTTCAGTGTACCGTGGTGGCAGTTTAATGGTAAATCAGTGGGCAAAAGTGCATGGAGGCATCTGAAGACACGGCTTATTTTGTTGTATGTGGGAAAGATATTGACTGTTTTCTACAGCTTGAACATATCTATCCACATGGACAGCATAAATATTACAGCTAGAGTGGCGAAAATTTTTGAATATAAAGTGTAGGCAAGGAATTTTTTATTGGCTTTTCACCAATTTTCTGTAAGATAGAAATATTCTGTCTGCCAGTTCATTTTAATGAGATTTTGCTGCAATTGCAAGAGAAATCTCCCTGTATTGCAAAAATCTGATTTATGTGTGACAGTGGAGTGTGAGAGTTGCAGGTCAAACAGTAAATATTCTACCTGCAGCTAGGATGGTATTGTGTTTATGGAGTTATCTTTTTGTTTATCTGTTTGATATGATCTCCATACTATGTTTTCTGAGCTTTGGGTTTAATTTCTGATATTAATGTAGATTTTTCAGGGTGGCTTGAGTTAAAAATCTCTTTCAGCTTCAGTATCCCAGTTTTTAAATCTGGAGACTTTCCCTATGTTAGAGAGTATCAGGACTGAGAAGTTCATATCTGTCAGTGTTACAGGAGCAATACATAACAGAGAAAATACCAAAGTTACTGAGAGTGAGCTTTGGAAACATTAACAGGATAAAAAGCAATGACAGCAGTTGCTATTGTCATTTAAATTTTATTCTAACAATATGGTTTAAAATTAAAAAGAAACTGGATTGCACAAAGAAATAGCATCATATGGTGGTTGGTTGATGTTTCTGTAAATGCTTATAGAATTTGAATTGTCTCCTGCTGCCACTGGGAAGATCGAAATCGGAAGCTGTGATGGCGGGAGCCATAAATAAGTTTTCCTTGTGTTTGTAATGTAATCAGAAAATAGAAACACACTAAAATACCAAGGCAGAATATTGGAGTGGGAAAATTTTCTTTAAACTTTAAAAGTTCTAATACCATGAGATACATTTTAGTTTGTACTTTGCTGATTGTATCATATTTCATGTCTTAGCTTGGTATTGTAAGGATGTTGTGCTTTAGACAGCAGCTGTATCCAAGCACATTGCTGTGCCCCCAAACTGAAAGGAAAGTTGAGGGCTTCTGTGGGGGGAAAACCATACCTGCCCAAAACCAACAGACCAGAACTCATTGTAATTCTTTCTGCCCCTGTTACAGAAATTTCACTTGGTTTTTAGATCTTTATAACTAGACATGAATCACAGTTTAGCAACATAGATACATACTTTATAGCCTCAGTAGTAAATGGAGAGAAAGGAGAAATTGCAATTTCTTTGGGAGGTGGGGAGAAGGATAGGAACCACTGCGTGGAAGGGACGAGTGATAGTTATGGCCATACTACAGATTTGGAGATCTACTATTGCACTTTGGATATCTGTATCAATTGTACTACAACTCATCAACTACCATTTTCATACTTCTCAAGTTGTGTTTAGTTATAATATTGAAATAGCTGTAAGCACAGTAGAAGTGAAATACTGGTACAAGGAACTGGTGAAAATCACATCCCATCATTTTTTATGCATATTAAATATGCAGTTCTGAAAACTATTTGGAGTTCAAAACAGTTCCTTAAGCTAAAACTAATGTCATAATTTGCCTTATCAGTCTCTAATTTCAGCAGAAATGTTTTCTACCATTTTTTGACCTTTGATTAGCATCTCTTATTATGTAAATGAAGAAAGGCCATGTAAAAAGCTGGCTCTGCTGTGCATTTACATAATGATTTGCTTTTGTAAGATGAGCAGTTAAAACTACATCAGTTTAGAATTTCTTTTGTCTAATGGCTGTGCCTTTATTTAACATTTAAAGGTAAGAAGAGTCGAGTGATTTGTTCTTATGAAATTTCTGTTTAAACACTACCTCTGTAATTTTCAGGAAAATAGCAGAGGCAGACATTTAAACATCTCTTCTGAAAATAAAGCTAGCAGGATTTTCATAAAAAAACCAGAAGAGAATAGATAGAAGGTGCACAATATCCACACTGATAGTTATTGAGGTACAGGCCAAGATTAATTCTTTTTTCAGTTGGTGAAAACAAATTTTTGATGAATGAATGTCTGCAGCAGACATGTCAATAAAGGAAAAAAACTGCATGAGCTGGTGGGGTTTTTTTGGTTGCTTTTGTTTTTTTTAAATTTGAGGGAAAAATGTGAAGGCACCCTCTCTGGAATTTGCAGGGAATTCTTTGCGAAGGCTGTTTTGT
The DNA here is from genome assembly GCF_000691975.1 of Corvus brachyrhynchos. Lineage (NCBI taxonomy): Eukaryota > Metazoa > Chordata > Aves > Passeriformes > Corvidae > Corvus > Corvus brachyrhynchos. Next base: position 9,121,457 of record NW_008239324.1, read on the forward strand.
ACACAGAGAGATTACATGCCAGAAATGCAAAATGAAGTACAAAATAAGGTAAATAATTGCGAATATCCTAAATGTAGAAAATAATATATAATGCATGATACTTTAAATCTCATTAAAAAGAGCAGCATACGTACCTTCCTAGCAACCAAACCTCCAGAGTCTCTCTGGAAAGATGTTCCTTCTCTAAGGGCTCCCTTGTATAAGTGCTTTAATAAATGAAGCACATACGGAAAGTATATCAGTGTTCCCTGTGTGCTGAATATTTCAGTGTTCTCAAAAGCCTCATATATGATTGTGTAACTTCCTAATCTGATATAATCAACACAAAAACTCTATGTTAAATTAATGTTCAAGATCTAATTTCAGGCAACAAGAGCCATGACAACTGCACATAAAGCTGGTACTCCGTCCTTAATTTCCCTTTTGCTCTGCACTAAAAGCAGTGTCCCAATACAGCCTTAGAGAGCTTGGTGCTGATTGAGATGCCATCTCCTGGCTGAGCTATAAAACCAAGCTGCAGAATTATTGTGGTTATTCAAGATGCTGTAGTGACTGTTTTCTGGCCCTAATCCAGCCCTGGTAATTATGGTTAGATTTTGTAATTTCTCTTTCCACTTTCATCTCAATAGGGTGTTCTCCTGGCCGCCTGTCCCGCGCTGCTGTGTGGCATTAATGCGGCTCTTAAACAGCTGCTGTGCTTCTCACTGCAAGTGGCTGCATTTTGGTGGTAGGTAAATGACTCTCTTGCACAGTGCCTTGAGAATTAGCAGGATAAAGGACACTTACTGTTTTTATTTTACCACTCGGTGCCCAAGTTTTATTGGGGTCTTGCCTGGTAGGTATTTCTCTGTGACGAACATTTGAGGCCCAAGAACAACAAGGCAAATCAAAGAAGAAATAAGTGCCTCAATGTTTAATGTCCCAAATGTTGAGAATTTTATTTAAGACTATATATATTGGTCTGTCATTTTTAAATAGTCGCATGTACTGTCCAAATCAACGGAACATAAAACATAACTGCATATAGACCCAATTTTTGCTGTAAAAATAATGAGGTTTTATCCATCTACACCTTATCTTACCTACTAGGTTTGTAAATTACCCATATGAAAAAAAAATTGCATGTTTGGAACAAGGGATAGTGATTATTTTTCTGAGGCAAACATTTCTTTTAAATGTTTAAAAAAAAATCTTGAAGAAAACTCAAACCAAACAGATAGCTTCTGTGATACATTTAAGTTGTATGCAATAACCTCTGAGGCCAATACAATGAGCAAAATAATCATAAATGCATTCATAGCATGGGGCATTTCTGCTGAACTGCTAATGGTTGTTCAAGTCATGATACAATATTGGTGAAATGGAGAAAATTCTCACGTTCATAAACATGTGAGATTTTACTGGCAATCTGTTTGCTCCCTTAGACATCACAGAGTGTCAGTGCTGCTGCATTGGATACTTCCGTTGACATCTTACCAGGCTCATGGGTCCTTTAAATATGATATGAGGGCAATGGGACTATTAAGATTTTGTCAGCACATGTTATTGTCTCTGCAGATACAGTAATAGCTCTTTGAAAGCTACATATTCAGTGTGTGAGGATCCTTTCTGAAGATAAATGACTTAGGTTTTTGTTATAATAGCAAAAATAACCTATATAACTAGAAGCTGGCATTTAAATTGTCAAATCTAGGTTCTTCTAATTATAAACCTGAAATCTTGTTTTGTTGTTGTCAATAGAAAGGAACAGTTTAGGTAATGAATGCTTCTTTTCTTTAAGGCAATTAATTCATACTAACAGCAAATATGTTGCATCATTCTTCACTCTGATATGTGCTAAAATAGCTAAAGTAGAAGCTCTTAGGAATGCAGCTTATGTTGGGATGATGACTAACCTTTATCATTGCAATTCATTCAGACCAGAGCATGATGTTTGCTTTTTTTTAAACCTGCTTGCTACAAGTAGCTATTCTTTAACAACATAGCATTCAGCTGGTTTTGTCTCATGAGTGCAGACAGTGAATTTTTGTTTCATCAGTTTCTATCCTTAGCCTACATTTTGGCAGGTCTTTGTTGTAAGTGTGTGTCTCGCATATTTATCTCACTCTTTCACTGAAGGCATTTAAAATTTTGGCTTGGCTTATGGATGTTTGCTTTCGGTGTTAGTGTAATGTCCATACATCTAATTGATAAGTTATAATGCATTTTTTTGTAGCTTTAACCAGTCATTTAAAATAAATAAGATCATAATGATCAGTTTCCATTTACCCATTTATTAAATAACAATGTTCACACTGAGCAGTTTGATTTTGTGTTACAATAAGGCAGTCTCTACACGATGACAGATGGTGTTTCATTTTGCCGACACTGTGCTAAAGTGCTGTGAGTTGTGATGTGTTTGATTTTATTAGAGATCAGATTTAACACATGCATTCTACATAACTGCAATAGCATTCCCATTTCTCATCTGTAGGAGAAAATGAAACTGTGATGAAATGTAATATACTCACCCTCAGGCAGAACTAGTGGGATTGGGAATTGCAACATAATAAATCTAATGGATATTGCACTACAGGACACTAGAAATTTACTGTTATTATGTTCAGGGAAGGAGCTTGGTTTTGTAAACCTCACTTTTATTTCACTGGCATCAGTGCAATTTCACATTATTTAACCATTATATCCCAACAGTTTGCTGCATTGAAAAAGTAACCTAAGCTCAGAGGAACAGAGGAGTAAAAGAACTCAAAAGGGAAAATACAAAGTCTGAATAAGAAAATGACTGAAATTATTAAATGCAAATTACTGCCTGACAAAATAGTTATAGTTAATAATGGGCTATCATGATATGCATGTTTAAAGTACATTTATAATTTATAATAATAGACCATTAAATATAACTATTGCATATTCATACACATTAAAATACCCAATTTATTTTATCACAAATCTTTTGTACTTGAACACTATTCAAGTTTAATAGGTATCAAGATAATACTTATTTTTGTGACCCTTGTTTATATTTGTTTCTCCTGACAGTCAGAAAGTGCTCTGATCTAATCTAGCATGTCTCTAAAAAGGGTTATTCTAGAGCACACTATGCTATGAATACCTCATCTACTTCAAGAAACCAGGGATCCTAATTAGAAGGGTCTCATGGTATTACAGGAAAAAGGAGCGGTATTACAGTTTAATCATAACCTAAAAATTTTTTCATGTTGTCAGTGTTTTGAATAAGTCAGTTTCTCATAGCCTCAAACACTTGTGGAACATTCTTGGTTGTACCTGTTAGATGCCTTTAAAAATTTCACGTTTTTTAAATGCTGCATTTGCACAGAGTGATGCTTCAACACTATGTTTATGTTTTACAAGATGACACTGGTCCTTTTAAATAGAAATGGTCTAAGTGAACTGAACGAAGGTCATAGATCTTTTTTTAACTTTTAACCCTTAATTTCTTATGAAATGCAGTACATGCATTCTATTTCAAGAAAAAATATTAAATCTTAGAATCCTGATTGAAATACTAACCCCCGTCATAAAAGACTTAACTTGGAGAACTGCATTTAGCTCCCTGAGTCTTCAGGAGAAGCAGCAGAAGAGGTCTAGTCTTGAAAGTAAAGGCAAGGCTTTTGAGTGTAGCTTTGAAATATCTCAATTCTTATATCAAATAGTGTTTAGACCTTTGGTGAAGTGCTTCTTTTATTTTTAGTGGTTAGCACTGCTGCTATGATCACATGAATTGAAGCCGTCAATGAAAACTGAATTTTTTTGGATCTGATAGCTTAGAGTTAGTAGTGGGGAACATTGATCAGCCCTTTTGTAGAAAAGATAACAAATCACATCAGGTTTAAAATAAATAAATATTACAGAGCAGAGTAGACAGAACTAACAAGCTGGGAAGTAGAAATGCCCTGGGAGTGCTTGAGCTAACCTGGAAGTTGCAGTGCCTGCTGAAGCAGCTGTTCCCTCTTGGGTCACAGGATGATCCTGCTGCACATTGTGCTGCTGCTCTGTGCACACCTATGGATTTGCCAGAGGTTATCCAGTGGGAGACAGGTAGGTCTGCTTTCTGATTTTAGAGGTTTTTCTACAACACAGAATAATCAGCTTCTACATTTTAGTAGAAAGTTTTTCAGAAGCAGAGTTAATTTCTTCAAATGGAGATACGTCGTGGTCTAACCCGTGCCAGGAGCCAAGCCCCAGGCAGCCGCTTGCTCCTGCCCCCACCTGTGGGGTCAGGGAGAGAATTGGAAGGGTAAAAGCTGTAGAACTTGTGGGTTGAGATAAGGACAGTTTCATTAGGGAAAGCAAAAGCAGTCCACACAAGCAAAGCAAAACAAGACAAGGAATTAAATCATCCATTCCCATGGGCAGGCAGGTGTTCAGCCATCTCCAGGAGAGCAGGGCCCCATCCCTTGGAATGGTGACTTGGGAAACCAAACACCATCACTTCAAATATCCCCTCTCTCCCCTTCTTCCTCCTACTTTATATACTGAGCATGATGTCACATGGTCTGGAATATCCCTTTGGTTAGTTGGGATCACCTGTCCTGGCTGTGTCTCTTCCCAGGCATCCCCAGCCTGGCTGTACAAGAAGCAGCAAAGGCCTTGTCTCCATGTGAGCCCTGCTCAGCAACTACAAAAACATGTCTGTATTTTCAACCCTGTGTTCAGCACAAATCCAGAACACAGCCCTGTACCAGCCACTGGGCAGAAAATTAACTCAGCCAAAACCAGCAAAAGAAATGAGAAGAAGATGGTGCTTAACCCAAAGCACAGCTGAAGGCTCTGATGTAGCTACCAGCTATTGCTCTCAAGTTGTGCGGGAGGCCAGAGAAAAGCCAGCATGACCAATGATAAAAACATGGTGCCAGAAGCTTAAAAATACATATATTCTTGGGTTTAGTTTTTCTCAGAATAGTTATAAATATGAGTAAACACGCTTTTTTGGAAACCTGATGATGATGATGTACAGAAAGGATACTTTTTTAAAATTCAACAGTGACATTAGGTTGGTGACAGGATGTTTTGTAAACAGTGTTGTTGCCATACTATTTTATGGCTCCTAGATGCTATATTGTTCAAGATCCTTTAAATTCTACATTTTGATGTCCTTTGCAACATGTTGGGCTTCTATTGTTCTGTCACTTTACATTATTCCTTTCAAGCAAAAATACTTAGTGTAAGGCAACTTTATAGTTTGACAATTAAAGATAGAAGCTATTTTCAGTTTGAGTGCCATGTACCATTGATATAAAATTGTCTGCCAAAGTATTCTTGAAATGTTTTTTTATATCAATATATCACATAGATGTATGTATATATGTTTGTATATATATGAAATATTATCCCAAATGTAAACTGCACTGGAAAATACCACCAAAATTTTTACTATTTGTAAACAGTAAGTGCAGGCAATATGTTCCTAAAGGGAGTCTACAGCTCTATGGGATTTTCTTAATGTTATACTTCTGCTGCGAAGAAAAGTAATGAAGAAGTTGCAAAAAAGCTGTGTGTGAAAAAGGATTGATCTACTATATGGAATAATTTCTTAACAGCTGTTTTGGGTTTTTTAAAATCTTTTTTAACCATAGTGTGGGAATTTTTCTGTCAGTAGCGCTGCTTTGGTTGCAGTGGAAACAGTAACAGTAAATCACATATATATCTATGAATTAATCATTTTTCCTACAAAATACTAATTTTTCTGTCAGGTGCATTGTAAACATAGTCTGTGATGCTCTCTGTTGAGAGGAGCTCAATTATAATGTTGATTTTTTTTTTTTTTGACCAGCAGTTCAGTACGTTAAATTCTCATCCCAGAATGCTGGCTAAAATACTGTATTGTTAACTGCTACTGAAATGAAGGCAATCAAATTTGGGCAATGTTAAGAAAAGGAAGACTGTACCATGCTCAAATCTTAAAACCATCCCCTTTTAGAACTGATAGTCTTGGTGTGCCAATTGATTTAAATATGAGAGTTAAAGTATATGAGAAAAAAAACTTTTTTCAGTCAGTTTCAAAATCCAAGTGCAGCTCAGGTTCTTTCTAAGCTTTTAGCTATTGCCAGGCAACTGGTAACGCAGCTCTCCTGCTGTAAACCCCATGGGGAGACAGGAAAAGCTGGCAGAGGTTACTATTTGCTTCCGTGCACCTTTGTCCTGGGTACCAAGTCTGACCTGTATCCTTTCCTCTACTAGTCAGTGTTGGGTAGGAGTCTCAGTCCCAGGAGTTCTTGGAGTCTGAGAACTCATGAGTGTTTTATTTTGGGATTTTTATGGTGGCAAGTCCGCAGCACAGAGAGCATCCTACCAGCTCCTATTCTATCACTTCTGTGTGATTCTGCTCACAGTTGCTTTATGTGTTGGTTTTATCATGGCTAATGCAAGTCATGCTGTCATCACAAAATCACAAGTAGTTTAAGAGCTTTTGTTTCGCACCATGTGGGGAAAATCACACGACTGAAAAGGGGAAAGTGTATGAAGCTTGATGAGTTTCATAGGGATCTGTAGCTCTAGCTTCCCTCTAAAATGGTGCATGATAGTGGAATTTAAGGACCAAATCCTGTTGTGCCAGTATTACAGTAATGTGGATACTGGTCTTAAAGTTTAAGAAGGAGCCTTACAAAGGAACATTTTTGGGTAGAAGCTGTAGGGGCATTGATTCTAAACTTTGTGATCATTTTTCAATGTACTTGAATTTCTAATGTGTAAGGTGACTAGTGATTTCATTCGGTTATGCTGGGTATTTAACTCCTTCCTCCCCACCTGCTCTGGAACTGAAAGTTTATCAGATTAATGAGGTCTCTGGCTGTAAAAGCAGGAAATGCTTTGAAGTGG